>NC_082719.1:21578173-21934423 GCF_030144855.1 Hypanus sabinus
ATTTCTGGTGGTTCTGGGGGCTCAAGTTTGATGGAGTGACCCAAATTCATTCCTGGTCATATATGCTATATATACAATATGGGCTTGGTTGGTTGCACGTAAGATCCACTACTAAAAATTAAAGGTAAAGACTTTCAGAAATGAAGTAAGAACACCCAAAGCTATGTGCACATTTAACTCACACCAACGAGCAGAAATTCCTAAGGCTTTCACATGAGAGCCTTTGAGTACATGGACTGCTGGTGATGTTGTGACCTAACTAGAGTGGACTCGGAAAACTTTACACTGCTGCTGTCCTTTCTTAGATAGCATTGGTGACAGATTTGTATGCAGATTGAGACCCCCAACATTCCTTCTTGTTCCTTACATTTCCTACAGTGAATAGAAGTAGCTACTTAGCAGAGGAATCCGAGAAAATGGCACTATTGTGAATACCTGAGTCAATCATAGCAGGAGAAGGTTAAGGCAACTGTGCGCCCTGAAGTGGATTTATACTCGTGAGGAACGGAACTGAGATTAGTTACGTCATCCAGACTGAGGCCATGCTCAGTCACAAGGAATTGCAGACGATGGAATATGCAGCAACAAACAGTCTGTGACAGGAACGGAACCATCAGCTTTTTGGTTCGGAAGCCTGGTTCAGGCTTTGGCCCGAAATGTCAGCCATTACTTTCCTCCCACGGATGCTGCTCGATCCACTGAGTTCCTCCAAAAGATTGTCTGTGGCCGAGGAGATGTTCAGAAGGGGTTGAATGTAAACCCAGGTAACAAAAGCAGATGGAGAAAACTTTCATACATCATCCCACCCAAAGCTTTATGTGCTGTTCCTTTAGTTAAAATTAGCTCAGTGGTCAACAAAGTTCTTTGACTGCTGCATAAGAACACTCTAAAGTGACTTGGATAAGAATCTCCTGAATGCAGCCACCTCAGCTTCCGTCGATACCGAGTGTGAATGGAATATGACAAAAGCAATTGGGAGATTCCTTACCTTCTGTCCTTGAAAGCCAGGCACACCAGTGACTCCTATCGAGCCCTAGAATACACAAGAAGTGTGCAAATTAGACAGTAGTCTCATTAGTTTCTGCAAAGATGCAACTTTTGACAACTGCTGCTGTGAATTCTTTGTGAAGCTGCTGGAAGAGAATAATTATTATTTCTCACAACATGTTTTTTAAACATCTTCTGAGAATTCTGCTCAGCGTATGAAGAGTTGGTCACCTGGGTTTTGAGTCGTGTTTGTGTTCTGGTTTCCTTGATCACCTCCCTGTGGGGACGGATACAGAACTACTCACAGGCTGGGTGTGCCATTGCTGATCAACTGGACCCTGAAAACTTGCACTCCTTTTTAACTTGTGCACAAGGCGGACCCTGTCACCACACTGTTCTGAAGTCTGAACAGAGAAATGTCATTTAGATACAGAATTGGCCAGGAGTTACAGATAGTGACCAATTGGTCACCTTGCACAAGTTCGTATTCCTTCTCCGTAAGATCAATCGCCATTCACATTACAGGTGTTAAAAGTCAATAGAAAATACAAGCTGACAGCTGATAAAACTTTGAAGTTGGTAAAATTATTGTCCCCTAGATGGTGTGTGTGCCTTGAATTCTTAGATTGCATCCTCATCTTGTCTCAGTATGTCAAATAGCTCCAGTCTCTTGGTGTGCAAAGGGAAGCTATACACTTGAAAACCTTTCTTCAAAGACCTTTCTTGCCTGGGCTGTCTGCTGACTACCTGCAAACCACATCCTTGCCACATCAGTGTCTTAACCCTTAACTTGCTACAACTTCCACAAGGATTTGCCTCCTTTGTGTCTTTCTCCGAACTCTGGCCAGAAATGAAACCAAATGGTGGATGGGGAATATTGTTTGTCTCTGCCGAGCTCCACAAAGCTACAGTACTCCATTTGGAAGAGATAAGGAGATATTTTAAGCAATATGCTGCAGGCTACAGAACTGGATGTTATGAACATGAGTCTAGCTCTGCAATAACAGCAATATCAAGGTTTGAAGTTTGGTAGCATTTTCTCAAAGGAATGATGACATTGTTCATATCTTCAGGGCAGAGAGATCTTCCATCTGACTTAAAGAACTCTACATTCTGAATGAACAAAATGTCCATTGCGTTGAGTTCAAATGACTACCCACAATATTAATTTACATTAGAGCTGATTCAATAATCCCCATCTCTCTACAAAGTTTATTCCGCAAAGGATCACTTCTCTAAAGTATAATGTACATTATTTTTAGCATTAATTAGAAGACTTATCAAAGGTATTTCTAACATTTGATACGAGTACAGGAGGCAATATCAATCAGTTGCCTATTAACTAATATATTCCCAATCTTAGGTCACAGCATGGCATTTTACAGTCAATTAAGAACTTCTGAAATATAGCCACTGTTGCAAAATATGAAATTATGAAAAAATATGAAATAGTAAATTTATGCACAAGTTTCTGCAAGTTGCAGGCAGCTCCTGGCTCTGTATCAGAGCCCCTCACTGGTCCCATTCTTCAGCCTTGCACCTATCTCTACAGATTTTCTGTTTTGTGCTCGACATATATTTATCCAACTCCTCCTCAAACATGACAAGGGTACCCATTTCCACCACATCTGCAGGGAATGCATTCCAGATTCCAACCACATGCTACAAAAAATGTTTTTCTTCAAGTCACTGCTAATTCTCTTCTCCTTTATTTCATATTTATCCTTGGACACTCTACCAGCAGTAACTCACTAAAATGTCTGATTCCTGTGGCCTAACCTGAATTAAATCCTCAACTTGCTGTCTTACGTTGCCTCCCACTTGTCACTCTGTCCAGACTTCTCATCAGTATGGTGCGAATACAGGGAAGAATGATTCGATTATGTCTGAAGCTTTGAGCACAAGAAGTCCTCTGGAACAGTCGTCAAAAGGTAGGGATTCGCCAAGACCCTGCAGAGAGCTTCTCTGTTCAAAAATGGCCCAGGAATATCTTTTACAGCTAGCTGACAGAGCAGAAGCAGGAGCTGTTTTAATGCCTTATTCAAAGCAGAGGTCCGCAGGTCATGTATTTGATCAAGCACCGTTCATACCCTGCAACTGAAATATTTCACCAATAAAATAGAAATCAGAACTGTTGAGTAACAAGTGCCTGATCCAATATTTCTGTGCCAGGTTGTGGTTGACCCATCCTGGACCTCCTATTTGTCAGCTGCATGATCCCCCATGGACTTAGTAACCTGTTCCAGGTCTGTGGTATCCATTTTGTTTGTGTCCCCCCCTTCCACAAGGTGAAACCTGAGACCCTGCCCAGAATAGCTCTCGCTACCATCACAGCTTATCTATTTAAAAAAAAATGGTCACAATAGCAAACTGTTATAACCCAATTGTAAAACATAAACATAAAGTAAACTGAAAGCAAAATTTGACCTGAAGGTAATTTTTAAAATGATGGTTGGTGACTTCCAACCAAACGGTCACTACATGTATGATACGTAGCTGGCACAAAGCTGAGAGATCAAATGTGATGAGAATCTGCATTCCACAATCAGCTTAGTATGATTTTGAATCTCCGCTGAGTCACAGTGGCAAGACTAGCGGACAGAACAGGATGTCAGACACACTGGCAGCTAGACTCCAGTGTGCATCAGACTCCTGTGTCTGTGAAGAGACATTGAACACCAAAAGGCAGACAGACATCATTTCTACAATTTCCCCAATGTGATATTTTTTGATGCAGCTTCATGAATATCATTTAAAAATGCTGCTGTTATTGGACACAGATAACATCAATATTAATTCTGTTTCCCAGAACTAATTCAATAAAATTCAATTGACTCTAACATACATTAAATATTTGCTTCTGCTATTTTTCTACATAATTTCCTCTTTTAAATTACTTCCCAGGTTAGGTCTTCCAGGTCCCCTCATCCATGGTGATTCGACACGTGATTCCCGCAGTCAGCCAGCAGGAAGCATAATCCGTCCTCAAATTTTCATTTTGTTAGTGGAGGACAGGTATCTACAGCTTCTCTTGTTTTTCAGCCCGAAGAACTACAAGAACTTGCTTTTCCCTTTTCCCTTTGGGCAGCAATCAGTGCAAGAGGTCATTCACAGGTGACACAGCGCAAAGGTTAAAAAGAGCTCGGGAGCCTTCAGCTTTCTTTCAGCGGGATGAAATCAGTGCTGGGCCAATGAAAAGAAAGGAGGTGTAAGTGGAGCAGTGTTAGAGTGGTCCAGCTTTGGCTCAACAGGTCTAGACGAGAACAGGCATGGGCAAGTACAAGCAAGGGGTCTAAATAAGTAAGTTTCTTTTCTCTGTTAGTACATAGCTAGTGCAGATCTGGAGGTAGTGGTATGTTCCTTCTTTGATATGTGGGAAAGTCAGGAGACTTTATCAGTCTCCCTGATAACTACATCCACACAAAGTGCACTGAGCTGCAGCTCCTTAGAAACCATGTTAAGGAAATGGATCTGCAGCTCAATGACATTTAGAATGAGGAGCTGATAGATAGGATCTATGGGGAGGTAGTCACCCCTAAGTTGCAGAAGGCAGGTCCCTAGATGATAGTCAGGAGAGGGAAAGGGATAAGTCAGCCAGTGTAGAGTAACCCTGTGTCCATTCCCTCAATAATAAGTATACAGCTTTGGATACTATTGTGGGGGGTGGGGGATGATCTTCCGGGGGAAGCCCTAGCAACAGGTCTCTGACACTGAGTGTGGCTCTGTGGCTCAGAGGTGATGGAGGAGGAGTGCGATAATGATTGGGGATTCCACATTCAGAGGAGCAGAAAGCAGACACCCTGATGGGATATCGGCTTCCAGGTGCCAGGGTCAGGATTGTCTCATAGTGGGTCCACAGCATTCTAAAGGGAGAACGTGAACAGCCGGAAGTCGTGGTACATATTGATACGAGTGACATTGGTAAGAAAAGGGAGGTCTTGAAGAGAGAATATAGGGAGGCAGGCAGAAAGCTGGACCTCCAGGGTGGCAATCTCTGGATTGCTGTTTGTGCCACAAGCCAGTGAGGGTAAGCATAGGATGACATGGCAAATGAATGCGTGGCTGAGGAATTGGTGCAGGGAGCAGGGGTTCAGATTTCTGGATCACTGGGACTGCTCTGGGGAAGATATAACTCAAAAAAAAAAGGACCAGTTACACCTGGACCACAGAGGGACCAATATCCTTGCAGGTAGGCTTGATAGAGCTTTTTGGGAGTATTTAAACTAATTTGTCAGGGGGATGTGAACTAGAATGATAGGACTGAGGATGGAGTACAATTAGGTGCAGTGTGTAATCAGGCTGTGAGGAAGGACAGGCAGATGACAGGCCAAAACTACAGTCAGTAGGATGAGTTAAAGTGTTACAAAGGGCCAGAATCAAAAAGGGGTGATGAATTCTAGACTGAAGGTGTTATATTTGAATGCTTGCAGTATATGGAACAAGGCAGATGATCTCGTAGCGCAGTTAGAGATTGGCAGCTAAGACGATGTGGGCATCTACAAGTTGTAGTTGAAAGAAGCCCATAGTTGGGAGCTTAATCTCTAAGGATGTGCATTGTATCGAAAGGACAGGCAGGTAGGCAGAGGGGTTGGGGTGGCTCAACTGGTAAAGAATGAAACTAAATCCTTAGAAGGAGGTGAGATAGGATCAAACGATGCAGAGTCCTTGTGAGTAGAGTTAAGAAACTGTTGGGAGTTATACACACGCCCTGGATGTGGGCTACAAATTACAACAGGAGACAGAAAAAGTGTGTAAAAAGGGCAATGTTGTGATAATCATGGAGGATTTAATTTTATGCAGGTAGATTGGGAAAATACAGTTTGTGCTGGGTCCCAGGAGAGGGAATTTGTAGAATGCCTACAAGATGGCTTTTTAGAACAGCTTTGGATTGGGTGTTATGTAATGGCCCAGATTTGATTGGGGAGCTTAAGGTAAAGGAATACTTAGGAGGCAGATATCATAGAATTCACTTTGCAGTTTGAGAAGGAGAAGCTAAAATCAGATGTATCAGTCTTACAATGGAGTGAAAAGAATTACAGAAGCATGACAGAGGTGCTGACTGAAGTTGATTGGAAGGTGATACCAGCAGAGCACTTTTGGGCCCCTTATCTAAGAAAAGATATGCTGGCCTTGGATGTGGGGACATATTCTACACGGTCCCATGAGTGGAAGGGTTAACATACGAGGAGAGCTTGATGGCTCTGGGCCTGTATTCACTGGAGTTTAGAAGAATGAGGGGGATCTCATTGAAACCTATTCGATATTGAAATGTCTGGATAGAGTGGATGTGGAGAGGATGTTTCCTCTAGTGGCTGAGTCTAGGACCTGAGGGCATAGCCTCAGAATTGAGGGATGTCCATTCAGAACAGAGATGAAGAAAATTTTCTTTAGCCAGAAGCTGGTGAATCTGTGGAATTCATTGCCACAGATGGCTGTGTAGGTCAATTCATCGGGAATATTTAAAGTAGAGGTTGATATGTTGTTGATTAATTAGAGCATCAAGGGTTATGGGGAAAAGGCAGGAGAATAGGATTGAGAGGGATAATAAATCAGCCATGATGGAATGTTGGAGCAGACTCAATGGGCTGAAAGGCCTAATTCTGCTCCTATGTCTTATGGTCTTTACCTATTGTGATGTACTGAGATCCTAGCAATGTTTTTCTAGCCTGCATCTATCTGCTCACTCTACCTTGCCTCACTGACTGTCAAAGTTTTCATGTGAGGACTGTGCTGATGAAGTTTCATTCGTATTATGTAATGGAAAGCATTAGGTATCTAACTCCCCTGCACCGAGCTCAGCTTTCTTGGCAGAACCTTGAGTTCCACCCAATGAGGGATAGTAAATTAAAAATGTAATAGGTGGACTTGTAAACTTTTCATAGATTATTCTAAAGTAAAAATGCAAAGGCATTTTCTCCTGTTATTTTATTGTTCTGAGCATGTCTAATATCAAAGTTCTGAGGGCCTGATTTGGAAATAGAATGTCATTTGTCCGTGTTTCAATCACTCTGTACTTAGTAAGGAGACTGTGATAGTTTAGTATTAAAATATTAGTTAATTTCTTAACCTTTCATTGTATTATTTATGCACTTAAACTCTTATGAGTGTACCTTAAGCAGTTTCCATGCCAGTTCTTTGCAATACAGATGTTTTAGATTTCAACTGTAGACTATCTGGAACAGCCAAGGGAAGCTTTCACTCAGAAAGGACTGTGGATACCCAGGCCTGATTTCCCATCTGACTAATGTGCTGGGTAGCTCTTCTACATAGTTTCCATCTCAGTTTGGGCTGTGGACTGTAAAGCCCAAGTCAAGGTAATATTGCCGTTTTTCTACTGATATCACACTGGGATCATAACCTGAGAACCAAACGTGGGTTTCTGAGGAGAATGCTCAACTCCTCACCATGTTCCATAAATACCGTTGTTGCCATGGGAACGGATTGACCAAGATTGATTATCCAACTTCTTAAGAGTGAGATTGCCTTTGAAGTTTCAGTTTTTAAGAGTTTGATAGCACCATATTTATGAATGATAACACGGACAATTCAAAATATTTCAATCAATAAAAGAATAACGCTAATAAACATCTTTGCAACAAGCTATAAAACAAGTACTGGATGAAACTTAAAGCCAATTGTGCTGGTCAGGGAAACCCAAGCTCAATCCAACTTTTACCTTGATTTGGTGAACATTAACATACATAGTTGACATTTAAAAAAAAATCTCCATATGCAAGTAGGTTAAAGACTGCCATAAAATGAAGCCCACAGAAATGTTTGAAAGGATAAAGAAGTTCTATCAGTGCATTTTTCTATGAGGGTTGCAGGAGAAGGTTGGGGAATCCTTTGCTCAACAAGGAACGTGAATGTCCAGGGATGGGGTTAACTTTGGATGCTGCGAGGAAAAAAAAATGGCAGTGTCTAAACTAGACCTCAGCTCAGCTCTACACTAATCGTCAGCATTTAGTTCGAATGCATTTTGAAATGTTAAAAGTTTTCAATAAATTAATGCACAGGTAGATCATTCATTTAGTAATGGCACTTTTTGCTCATCTCAGGTTCCTTTCAAACGTAATCTCTCATATTGTATTTAAGTAGCTTTCTGAACTACCTCTACCCTGCTTATATTCCAGTACTCCTCATGGAACATATTCTTGTGTGTACTGCTTATATTCCTAATTGCTTCTTTATTTTCTCATATTTTCTTGAAATCATTTGATACAATAACTCAGCTAAGGTAGCTAACATTACTAATCGGCTGATAAATTAAGGAATATGTGAACAAATTCTATATACCTTTGTCCTTCCTGCATTCTTTGCTGTGCTACGAAAAAAAGTCACTTCCCATCATTTCTAATTGAAACACATTCCCAAAACTGAAATCTTCCCAGTCTTTAAAAAACCTGATTTTGGAAACTTTGGGCAAGTAAATGAAACAGGATCTCAATGAACAATCATGGAAATTCATACCATTTAGCTTGGGAAGAAAGACTTCCATTTCTATAGTACCATTGACATTTCTTTCAGGAGATCCCAAAGCACTTTACAGTCAATGTGTTACCTTTTACAGACATAAATGGCTTGGATGCAAGCCTCACAGAAACGGTTGCTGAATTCGCTGTTGACACTACATTAGGTGGAAAAATATGTTGTGAGGCTGCAAAGGATATGGATAGGTCGTAACTGGGCAAAGATCTGGTAAATGGTGTGCAATGTCAGAAATTGGGAAACAGTAAAAACAAAGTTACACCTAACCTTTACCTTGCTTTTTAAATTTTGAAAGTTTTGAGGAAGACCTACTCTTGCTTCTAATTCACATTTTTATAGAGCTATATATTTAATTATGTTACAAGATATTCTCCGTACCTGCCAATCTGCACACTGTAAACTCCCATAAACAGTACTATAATAACACCCAAATTATTTTCTTCATTAACATTTAGAAATATCATCAGTTAGTCACGTTTTTTTGCTTCTGGCTGCTCTCGTACAGGAATCAGGATAAAGATGATTTCTGGTATATGTTCAGTAATCTGACATAAACTAGTGAATGCTAGAAATACTCAGTAAGAGGCAGTAACAGATGTAATGCTTGAAGCCAATAAATATCTGTTTTTTTTCTCCGTTTTCCCTCTCCACACTTGCTGAGTGTTCAAACATTTTCTACGTAGCATTTGCTATAGTTTTGCTTTTGTATCTGAATGAATATTTGGAATGGTACTCTTCTTCAAAAGACAGATGGCTAACTTCTGCCCGCGCGGGTCTGGATTCAGTCTAAAGTCTCATCTGAGAGGAAGCATATCTTAAAATGTGGCACAGCTCTCAGTCGTCGACTGGTCTATCAGTCTTGATTTTTGTGTCTATGTTTCAAGACATGGCAGGGTAGTGGGTGACAAAAAAAACCTCGTAAATTCATTTCACACTTTTCCACACACTCTTTTGAAACAATTGTTGCCTTCAAATGCTTTGTGATGTAGCAGCACAGCACACTAAACAAAGAGCAAGGCAACCAATTCCATCTTCTTAAAAAAAACCTTTTTTGCTGTTCAATAGGTACTTCCAAAGCGGTGAGTCACTGTGAGGTAAGAATATGCCACTGGCATTCTATATGATGTGGTAATGAAGAAATCTCAGAAATTGTCTGTTGAGTTTATATATAAACAGAACCTGGCAGCCAATTCTGATAACTGTAAAAGGTGCTGACAGAAGGTTCAGGAAGTCTGTCATCAAGTTACCTCAGAAAAAGGAAAACACCAGCAGCTCCCTGCTCACAGCAAAAGCAAATCCCATTCATCAGTCACACATAGAAAGTTTTGCTCAGTATCAATCATGTGGTAGTGATCTATTAAGCGTTGTTTGGGTTGTAACAGAAACTGTATCCCGACATGCTTCAAATTTAAATTCCACAGCATTGCCATCAATGAAGTCCAGTGACTTTCTTTTAAAGTAACGTTTTTTTGCATAAAAGTTCTGAAGAAAATGTTAAGCTGCCTATTTTTTTTCCAAATTGCATTGAAAGTAGAAACGAACTCTGGTGATAAAATCATTAAAACTACAGTGATGTCCAAGTATTAGTCCTTGAACTACAGTAGCCCATTTCCTCAGGATCTGGGTCAACTGTTGTCAATAAACATCTTAATTGCTTTTCCAGTATTGGCAATATTGTACCTTTTGTCCTGGTGGTCCCTGAGGTCCCTAGAAAAACAAACACATTAAGTCATTATTACTAGTTTAAGACATTAGCATAAATGACTGATTTCCAAGATCTAACTGTTTAAATGCATTAATCAAACTGAAATGTATTAATCAGCAGATCATGGGTGCAGAAGAGAAAAGTGATTTGCTCTATGAATGAAGTCAGCTGGTTAAATCTGGTTAAATCTCTTAGAAGGTTTTGGTGGCTCGATTCACCAAATCTTTCTAATCCATTGCACTAGTATGTTGGTGAAAATATTATTCTGATTGTATTTCTTTATTGTTTTTTTTCTTTTTCTTTGTTCCCATGTCACTTAAACATTGAAAAAAGCTTTGCTGCAGATTACTTTACATTAATAATAAAACATATTGAAAGCCATTTCATTAAAGCATAAGCTTTGCCTACCTCAGTGCAATTAGGGGTGTGAATCAATTCAAAAATAATATCTAGCCAAAGCATAATCACATAAGGAGATTCATACTTTTAGATATAGCACTGAAAGCTCTGAAAATGACTGTAGGTTTATTTGTTTTCTCCTAGGCTTGATGAAGTTAACCTTTTTTCAGATCTTAAATGAGCTTCCCTTCATTAACTTTGCTATTTCTGGCAGAAAGAATCTAAGAAACTCAAGAAAAGAGCATCCTGTGGTCCAATGATCACTATCCACCTGTAGCACATATGGCAATAGTTGGTCGGGGGGGGGGGGGTCACAATTCTTCAACTCCCCAGAATAACAATTGTTGTTCAGAGTTGGGATGTTCGATTAAGCTCTTCCAAAATTATATGGACAACCTAGACTGTGAAAATAATCCTCCTTTAACTCCCAAAAGAGAATACTCTGAGAGTTTAATTCCTCTTTTAAAACCAGTTTGCCAGATGTGACTAAGAAAGCAACAAAGGTCCGTGCTCACTGGAATTCTTTTTAAAACGTGATCTGATAAACAAACATCTGTTTCTAGCTAAAAGAGTAGACCAATATTACAGAAATAAACAGAAGCCCGGTCGCAAAAGCTTGATGCATTTATTTCCGACCTTTCCCTTCAACTGCTGTGAAATCAAGGGCAAATTCTAACATGCAATGAGGTCATTTAGTGAAATGCTTGAAAGTTTGCTGTCAAAAAATGAGCAGCACTGATCAGCTGCAGCTGTGCGACTCTTGGAACCAGCCGCACTTTCAATTGAAACCTGGCACAACATTATTCCCTTCGGAAGTCTCTCACAATTTGGACTGCACCCGATTGCCCTAATGCTGTGCTGTCTCTGACATGGATGTTGATAATGAGGAAAAAATAGTGGCCCAGATATTGCTCCAAACAACTTGGCTCGTATTGTTTAAATGGAAGCAAATCAAGGATTTCCTTGATAATGTGGTTAAATGTGGAAATCCTGAACCTACTGATGGATTTGGAATGCTGAATGGAGTCCAACATGAGAAGCTCCATTTTTGCACAGTTCCCCAGTAGTTATGCAGGGAAATTGTCTTGGATACTGCACCAGGTTAGTCAAAGTACAGGATTGGTGGATCCATACCTTGAGGGTTGTGAAGCATTAGGTAAAAAGGAAAAGGAAAGTAAAGTTCTTTCCTTTAACAAAAACATCATGTCTATTTAACTGTAAGCCAAAAACTAAATAGAAATGTTAGTCCAGATCTTGCTTTACTGATTTTTAAATGTTTCAGAATATCAGAGACATCCATGTTACTCAGATTTTACAGCTGGTTTAGCTGATGGGTTTGCTGTCATTCAGGGAGAAGATCTGCTTGGGGGCTCTGCTGCCCTCTGTTGACTGTTGCCCTGGAGTCCATGGGGCTTTGCCCAGGATGGGCAGCGCTGGCCTCCACCTCTGGGCAATGCAAGTACAGGTGTAGGGAGATTGAAGATGTTGAGCTTGAGCCAGGAAGATTCCACTCTACAAGCCAAGAATAAAATGACAATGGTGGCTAATCTATATGGGCACAGGCATTCTGAAATATTAATCTTTATTAATAATAATCAGTATTCATAGCTTTTGATCTGAATTATTTCCAGCAGAATTAACCTCAATTCTCAGCTGGAACACTGGCTTGATTCCAAAAGCAGTTGTTCCTCTCAAAATCTGAAGACAGGCAAATGTCATGTGGCTTTCTGCTTCCCTCTATTAGGTTTTGGAAGACTAATTTAAAGAAAGATCCAAGACTTCGGACACCAGCAAACAGTTCCAAGGAGTTGGGATAGCAGCAATAAATAGCATGGAGCCAACTGTATCTGCTTTCAGTAAATTTAAGCCCCGAATACTGAATCAGATATGCTCATGGCTAAAGCAAGGTATGGCTTTGTAAAGTAGTGGAATGGAATAACAGGATGTCTCTTCACCCTAATCCCAATCAAAAGAATTTTATTCATATGTCTTTGTTGGTCAAGGCTTGTTTTGTTGGCAATGTACCATTTGCTGGTGAGACCACACTGGTTATATTGAGCCTAATTCTGGTTCCCTAGTTTTTGGAAGGATGCCATTAAGATGGAAATGGCTCAAGAATGATTCACAAGGATGTTACTGGGACTGGAGGGTTTGAGTTGCAAGGAGAGGATAGATATGACGGGGCAATTTTACTGGAGCATCAGAGGCTGAGGGGTGTCCTTATATAGATACCATATATAAAATTATGAGGATAATTTTATATATCTGTAGATAAGGTGAAAGCTCACAGCCTTTTTCCTAGCATAGTGAAGTCTAAAAGACTTGTAAGCAACCTCAAGGGTGGTGGGTGTTTGGAACACACTGCCAGAGGAAGCCATAGAATTACAATATTAAAAGCTAGTTGGACAGGTAGATGGATGGAAAAGGTTAAATGGGATAGGAGCCAAACACAGGCAAATGGGACTAGCTCGCATTGACATCTTGGTCGGCATGGACAAGTTAGGCCAAAGGTCCTGTTAACCATGTGAGTCAAAGCAAAAGCTGTCCTTTGAATTCATCAATGTAATGTTGATAAAGTTAAACTTGTAAAATTCTGGCCCATATTCTGGGGTCAGTGAAAATGGAAAGATGGCTTCTTCCACCATTGATAAAAATGTTGGTGAACCCTGGTGCGAAGTTTACTTTGAGAGAGCAGCCATTCAGTTTTAAGAATTCATAGAATAAAAATCTAGACACTGCTTTTTAACAACATTTTAACAATTTACATGAAATAAATGTCAGAAGATACAAAGTATTATGATAATAGCTGAAACAGCATGAAAAACTGTGTAGGAAATGATTTTTAAAATCTGAGCAAATTAGATCTGTAAATATAAAATTAATCTTTCAGTGGCAGAGAGGTCGCTCAGCAGAAACTCAGCTGCACTTCATTCAGCAAGAATTTCAATGAAATTTACAGTGAGAAAAGTGTGTACCAGAATGAAATTCATGACCAAGATCCAATTTTAACTGATGTGCATTTGAAATGGTGGAATTTGTGGCAGTTGCTGCCATTTTCAAGTCAGTAAAAACTGAAACTCTTTGGTTAATATAATCATACTCCAGTTGCCATTTTAAAAGTTTCCACTCAAAAATTTATTGGTTGTAAAGGTTGCACAGATCACTAACACACTCACCTATAAAAATTGTAGCATATTCCTCCTGAACAATTTAACTAACTAATAAAATAAACAGACTTAAACTTTCAATAAAATAGCACACATATAATTGCTAAAATTCCCTTTTCCACATTAAGGTAATGTAGTAAAGTAGATTAAAATTTTAAATTGTTGGTATAAATTGGCGGGATTTGTCACTGTGGGACAACCAAATGAAGTAATTGGAAAATATGCAACAAGTACTTGCTGGTAAATGATTTAATTCCCCATGCAAATCCTTTGGATCAATTCACACCAATTGATCTCAAGGGAATATTTAAAAGCAAATTGAGGAAAACTTACATTACTTAATGACACAAAAGACGGATGTGACTTGAAGTCTAAATGCAAGAGCTGTTGCAGATGCCAGAAATCCAGAGCAACTTGCACAAAATGGCAGTATCAGAATAAACAGTTGATGTTTCGGGTCAGATTGGACAGGAGGGGGAGAGGTGTCCGAATAAGGTGGACGGAGGTAGAGGAGGACAAGCTAGAAGGTGATAGGTGAAGCCAGGTGGGGGGTAAATGGAGGATGAAGTAAGAAACAGGGAGCGATAGGCGGAAAAGGTAAAGGACTGGAGAAGAAAGGATCTGATAGGAGAGGAGAGTGACCATTGGAGAAAGAGAAGGAGGAGGGGCACCAGTGGGAGATGATAGGTGAGGAGAAAAGGTAAGAGGCAGGGAAGAGTGGTGAATTAAAGAAGAGGGAAGGGGAAAAGGTAAAAATTTTTGGAAATTGGAGAAATCAATGTTGATGCCATCAGGTTGGAGGCTACCTCGACGGAAAATGAAGTGTTGCTCGGAAGTCACTTAGGTTGGGAGCACAGGAAACAGAAAGTTACTAAGTTCATTTGTTACAAAATTGTCTTGCACCTTTCCTCCAAGATTTAGAACATCTTCCCATTACACGATGGTTTCTATTGTACTCACCATCAATCCAGGTTGACCTGTTAATCCTGTTTCTCCCTAAAATCAAAGAATGTTGGTTCAGTATATATATTTGATAAACCTGCGATCTTGATAGTTTACTATCCATCAGGAAAAGTAATAGCTTGTTTTTAAGATGACACTAATGTCCTTCACTCAATCTCGGTGGATGAGAGGCAGCAGGTCGTGTGTTCCTCAGTTTCTCTCATTGAGCTGAAGCCCTTTGCTGGGGCTTGTAGAATGAAGTAGACTCGTGACCTCACAACCTAGCTTGTCATGGTCTTGCATCTTATTGTCTGGCTGCACGGCACTTTCTCTGACACTTTAACCCTATATTCTGCAGTCTGTAACTGCTTTTCCCTTGTCTGTCTCAGGGCACTGATGGGATGAATTGATCTGAGTGGGTGGCTTGTGAAACAAAATTTTCTTTTCCCTCTGCGCCTTGGTACATATGACAATAATGATAAACTAGTTTACCACAGAAGCAGAACCTAGGCAAGTCTCCACAATTTTCCTTTCCTTCATCTTTTTCAATATCTGAGCACTATGAGGTTCCTCCATGGTGGAGAGCATACACCGATTGATCACATGCATGCTTGCTCCATGGTTCAGTTTTGAAATACATTAGAAGGAAACTATAAGACAGTGCACCAAAATAATTGAGATGGGTTCTTACAGGTGCTCCCGGCATTCCTCGAGGACCATCCTTTCCGGTGTCACCCGGAGGACCACGGGGGCCTGGAGGGCCAGGAGGCCCTGGTGGACCAGGTGGGCCAGCTTGTCCTTGATCACCCTACACAGCAGTGAAAATATGTATGAATAAAATAAGACATGGAATAAATAGTTCTTTAAAGTATTATTATATACAGTGGCAAAATCACATTTAAATTTTACAAGTATGAATAAATACGATTAATTTAAATTCAATGGTGTGACAATGCCAAAATAATTAAGTTAGCAGCAAATAGTGCTTTTTTCTAATTTTAATGCAGATAAAGAAAATCAAGAAAAAGTGAGAATAATATTTACAGTAAAGAATGCAAAGAAGAATTCTACGAGCACTAGAACTACCTTCATGAGGCGTCGCTTAATAAACTGCTGATCAGCCGAGAGGAACCCATGATTGACTCTTGGGTATGGAAACGCCATCTGATCAGGCAGGGAAAGTCAGAGTTTGGAGGTCAGAGGTCAGAAAGGTGAAGGAGTGGCAGGGAAGGTTTCAAAAGAAGGTGGAGAAACAGTTATGAGCAGTAGGTTAACATCTCTACCAACTACATATACTCCTGGATTTTGGCTATGGAAGAAATGCCACATCAATGCCCATATTATGCCACAATATGATCCCAAGGAAGCAGAAATTAATGTGATTGATAATCCTAATATTTGATCCAACTATCTCCCATCAATTTTACTAAAACTTCAGGTGTAAGTTATTGATTCATTTACCTAGTTTAAAAAAATGTTTCTTACTATTGAACACCTTGATCATAAAACCGTGAGTTTTAAAGTTAATGCCAACATGAAGCTAACTATTCCATGTGCTTGTTGCTAATATTAAAAAGATTCAAATAATTCCAATCAGAACATTTAAATTTGATGCATCCTAACTATGATCCCTGCATATAAAATATATTGGTAAGTGGAATATTCAATCAAAATATTGATCACCCAAAAAAGTATATGCTCATCAATTTGTGAAATGACCATTGTTTACCTGTCAATCTGATATCTCATTGTACATCTTACAGTGTAAAATGAATCCATTCATTTCAATTACTGTATAATCTTGGTCTATAATTTCTGAGATAATGCCCACTGAGCCTATTAACTGGCAGACTGGCATAAATTCCATGTGCCAAACCACGAGAATTTGCAGTGATGCATTCAGTCAGACGTTAGTCCAGCATACTAATTCTGTGTTTAATCAAAGAAAATGACGAATACACATATGGAACTATTTGAACATGACCCCTAGATCTCACTATTAAACATGTGTTAGTATCAGATACTCAATCGAATGGAAACATTTCTATCTGCTTTATCAGATCAACATTTTAAGAGAAAGTTTTCTTTAGAAACATAGCCATTAAAAGTTCATGAATACTTTGGGAATTAGCTACCAAGCTGTAAGATTTCTTCTTTCTCCTTACTGAACTAAAACTTATTTGAATTAATAGTCCTTCATTATCTGCTCAAAACCCAAATATATTTGTGATTCATTACAAGTGATCAAATTAAATTTGCAAAGAAAATCCTTTTGAAAGATCACTGTTTTGTTCCCATTTTTGCTGTCCCAGAAAAATTCTAGTTGATTTGAAACGAAATTGCTTTGAAATTGGATCTATCATGCCGATAACTTGCATGTAAGAACTGTTTGTGCATTTTTTAATGCTATTGCATATATTTCCAGTGGAAGCCTTGGCAAATAAATTGGATTGGACATAAATCATTCCAGTGCAGGTGTCATTTTTACTGACTTCAGACACATAGGTAAAGTCATCATCAACGTGCACGATTCTATTTCTGCTGTATCGGCCAAAACTTTGTGAAGTTACACCTCACAATGGACAAATCCCTGCACCGTGTCTCCAAACCTGCACATCCTTCATAGGTTGTCTAGTTTGCTCTCTGTGCCTGTCTATTTGTTCACTGCATGACTTGAGCTGGAGATCATGATAATGCGCCAGAGCACTTACTGTAGGGACTGTGATCACTGCCTCAATTGTGAGACCATGCCTTACAGTAACTCGCCGCCTTGATGCACGTGGGTGCTGTGGTTGACAGGGCAGGTTACTGGTACGTTACTGTGGCTGCCATGAATGGAACACAATTAGGCATGGACTTCATTCCAACCAGGCAGCACCTCAGCCAAATCAAACTAATGATTTTAAAAGTAAATTTCACAAACTATCTACTTATTGGGGGTTAGTGCTAAATGCAGCATTTACTTACTGCAACAAAAATGAGTTAAATCCAATACTTTTGCACTTCTCAATTTTGTGTGATGCGGTCACATCCCAACCATACACCTTCCCATCCCAATCTAGTTTCCTCTCCAGCCTCCATGTACATCTATCTGTTCTCAGTCAGCTTGATTCTGGAGGCTTCCAGTCATCCAGGGTACAGTAATCCAGCATTTAGAGGACTGGGCAAGTGTAGAGAAGAGTCATTTCATTGGTCATGTTTACAGCTTGCTGTTCCTTTCCAAAGAAGTGGACTCAAAACTTTGGTGGAGGTGAGCAAGTGAAAAAATTTCAAATCTCCTCAATTAAATAATGTGAGCTTTACTTCACAGAGGCCAACTGTGATGAATAGCTTATCTCTGTTTGATCAATTGAGTTAAGCACTGCCTCGTTATTAATAACTGCCTACAACTTCTTGTGAAACACTTGGACTTGGCAAATCAAACAACGATGATAGTATGCTGGTCGAGGTCTGACTGAGCATGCACAAGTTATCCACAAACCTTGACAGTGAGGATCTGATTACTGTGCAGAGCCGCCACAGTAGGGGAGCCGGGCAGACCCTGGGAACACAACACAACAAAGGAACAAACAAAGAAACACAGCAAAACAGCACAAGGTTTTCACAATTCAACTCAAAACACGGTACGTCACTTTGCTACTATCACTCTGTTTACTGATGAATTTGAGACACTCCCCTGAATTAAAATTGGAATTGTACTAAGATTACGGAATGATTTGCCCAAAATTGGCCAAGAGGATTTTTGCTGCTTTGCAATATTTTTGTGAGGCTTTCTACCTTTGCTTAATTCTATGCCATTTCAATTCTATAATTAATATTGCGTCTGTGGTTACGGAAGTATGATTACAACACAGGCAGCTAATCCAACTTTCCTCACAGTTTCCTGCTCAGCAAGATTGTTTTAAATAACTCTTTCAGTCTCAGGTCACACATGAAGAATGATTGTTTGGCAGGATTTGATGGGGGCTTGAATTCAGTACGTTCAAGGCAGCAATGGTTATAGGAGTCTATGGGAAAAAGTGTAGTGGGGAAAAAAGCTGCTTGATAGGTGGTTTCACCAAATATACTTGTTGGGAAGACAATAACATTATAAACAATAAATCAGAAAATATCCTGTGTTACTGCAGGGTTAAGATCCGCCTTAGGACAAACTATCTACAGGACAAGTATTCTAAGGTTTCGATTTCTAGTAAAGCAGTAAAGCCCCTTAAAGAACCTACTTCAAAATAAGTTGAAAAGAAAAAGTTTGCCTTAATTTTTGGTTTTAGCATTATGGTTTATTTCAGAGTCTCAGTCCAATTACTTGACTGGACTTTTCCTCAAACTGTGTCACAAACTTGTAAAAGTCACATCAAAGAACAATATTTTTTTATCAAAACCCATTGGTATCAATCATGCTTTGAATGTCATTTCTCTCTGGGCCCATTTCAGGATTGCTTTAAGAATCAGACTTTGGATGTGCTTCCCAGAGCTGTAGAAGAGGTAGCTAAAAGTCCACAATTCATTGTCAAGGGTGGAGACCAGTTTACTCCCTATCTTTAAGAAGTTAATGTTTGCATTGTTTAGTTAGTCTGGCTTGTAATGACTGGATGCTATGATGCATCATTTTCTGCATTGACTAGAGTGATGGAGCAATAGAGCACTACAGTACAGAAACAGGCCAGTCAGCTCATCTAGTCCATGCTCCAACTATTCTTCTGCCTAGTTCCATCAATTCGCACCAGGACCATAGCTCACCTCCCATCCATGTACTTATCCAAACTTCTTTTAAATGTTGGCATTTCATTTGCATCTACTAGCAGCTTGATCCGCCCTCTCACCATCCTCTGCAGAAAGAGGTTACCACTAAACACTTCACCTTTCACCCTTAATACATGACCTTTAGTTCTAGTTTCACCCAATGTCAGTGGAAAAAGCCTGCTTGCATTTACCCTATCTATACCCCTCATAATTTTATAAATACCTCTATCAAATCTCTCGCCATTCTCCTATGCTCTAGGGGTAAAAGAAGTTTTTCCCTATTCAATCTTTCCCTACAGCCAGGTTCTCAAGTCCTGGCAACATCTTTGTAAACTTTCTCTGTACTCTTTCAATCTCATGGTTATCTCTCCTGTAGATAGGTGGCCAGAACTGCACACAATACTCCAAGTTTAGCCTCGCCAACATCTTACATAATTTCAACATAACTTCTGAATTCCTGTACTTAATGCTCTGATTTATGAAAGCCAACATAGCAAAAGCTCTCCTTATGACCCTATCAACCTGTGACACCAACTATTGATCTGTTAACCTTCAATTTAGACTTAATTATTTACAAGATGATGCAAAGCCATTTTGACTCACAGCCTTTTGTTGTTTTGTTTTCTGAAGTTGGTAAAGACTTGCCAACTTCAATTGCGTGAAAGAACCTTAATCTCCTGCGCAAACTTTCTTTCAAAAGAAAGGTTGCAGAGACAAACTTGGTTGCAAAGTGTACTGGAAAAATGATAACTGTGAATGATTCTTCAAACAGCTTCTGCTATAAACATTTGCAGCTTTTGAAGACATTTCATTGGGCTGGATTTAAAATCTTTGTCATGCTTGCAGGAAGGGGGTTTAGAGCATCACATCCTAAATCTCCTGCCATTGACTTGTCGGCATGCTTCAATCTAACTACTTAGATGAAACAAGCACCGTGCACATATACACTATTCAATTTAACTGCCGCACACACAGAATGCTGGTGGAACTCAGCAGGCCAGGCAGCATCTGTGGAAAAGAGTACAGTTGACGTTTTGGGCCAAAACCATCAGTGTTTTCTTCAGTCCTGCTGAAGGATCTCCGCCTGAAACGTTGACTGTACTCTTTTCCATAGATGTTGCCTGGCCTGCTGAGTTCCTCCAACATTTTGTGTGTGTTGCTTTGGATTTCCAGCATCTGCAAATTTTCTTATGTTTGTCAACTTAACTGCCAGTACTTAAAGCTGCATTGCACACATGATAACTAATGACTTCAGACCCCCACCTGAACTAAACAATCAGTGGCCAATTACCTTGCCTTATTTATGTTTTGCCTCCATCAGGAAGGATGGGGGTGGTGTTGAGAAGTTGCCAGGCAGTGGGGGCACCCCGGTTAAAGCCACCCTGTACGTGGATGGCATCTCTACCTTCTGCTTGGATCCATGGTTGGGGGGCACATCAAAACTGCACCTCCAGCCATGGGGGTTGGACAGAGACAACGGCAAGAAGCATGAGGCCATGTCTTCTGATAATGGCTGGCTCACCTACCCGAGGGTGCTTGGTATCTCATTCAGAGGGGTCGAGAAATGCAACAAGAATTGGCTTGAGTGGAGAAGGTAGGTTAAACAACATTTCAGACTGAAGGAGTGATGTTGTCTCTTAATAACTAGTATGAGCCTGGATATCAGGTATGAGGAGTTCTCAGGGTTGTTGTACTTGGTGCAAGTGTGGCCTGCACCTCATTCTTCCAACTTGGAAACTACCCGGGCTTTTTCACCGATTGTTGAGACACTGTAAGCCTCCTTCGACATCAGTGTACTGACAACCTGAAAACACAGCCCCTGCTTGCGGAAGGTGCAGGCAGAATATGATCTCCTGTTATCTGGGTCTCCCTGCTGAACCCAGTAACTCATTGCTGTAGCCCTCGGAGTTTCTCTTTGCTTGCCTGAAGCTGAAGTGGAGAGAGGGATGCGGCACAGCACACATCTGGTTCTGTCTAGAGTTAATGCCTGCATCTCAGTCTTGCTCTTGAGTTGGTCTTGCTGCCTTTTGCATCTGCCACAATCACCAGAGAGCAGCGTGCATACTCGTTGGGAAAATACACACAGTGCTCACTGTATTAGGTACATCCTGTACCTAATAAAGTGGCCAATGAGTGCATACTCACTACTTCCTGCTGCTGTAGCCAATCTACTTCAAGGTTCAACATATTGTGCATTCAGAGGAGCTCTTTTGCACACCACTGTTGTTATATGAGTTACTGTCACCTTCCTGTCAGCTTGAAACAGTCTGGGCATTCTCCTCTGACCTCTCTCATCAACAAGGCATTTTCACCCCAAGAATTGCTGCACATTGGATGGTGTTTTTAGCTTTTGTACAATTCTCTGTAAACTCTAGATACTGTTGTGCATGAAAATCCCAGGATATCAGCAGTTTCTGAGATACTCAAACCACCCTGTCTGGCACCAGCAATCATTCCATGTCAAAGTCACTCAGATCACATTTCTTCCCCATTCTGATGTTTGGTCTGAACAACAACTGAACCTCTTGACCATGTCTGCATGCTTTTATGCATTGAGTTGCTGCCACATGATTGGCCGATTAGCTGTGTACAAGTGTACCTGATAAAATGGCCGCTGAGTGTATGCCTAGAGTTGTGACCAAGTAGATGGCAAGGCTCACTGGGAGCAGAAATCCTGAGAAAGAACTCTTCAACCTCTCCTAAACAAAGAATGAATATCATTCCACTGAAGAATGCACTCAACATGGTTACTCAAGAAAGCATCTATGATGCTGCTCGATTTATGACCAGATTACTCTGTCATTTACCCAGTTCCTCAGAACTCATCCTCATCCAGAGGCAAGTTCTAGGGATCATGGGACAGATCAAGTTGCATTCCAAAACTGCTATTAAATATCACTCTCAATGAGGCCTAATGTGCTTAAGTTGCCGAACTACCTCTCCCCATCAATTTTCCTGACTGCATCCTTGAACACTCTCATCTTAAAACAGGGAGTTGGCGCGTTGAATCTGGGTTTCTGACATGCCATCTTTTTTTCATGTTTCGCCTTCTATCTTCTCAGTCCATCTGGTTACAGGAGTTAAAATTCATTCCACAGGCGGAATTGGAGTTTTGTAGACGATGAGGCTCACCCACTGAAAATCTGCCTTCTGACTTTATTGAACACTCAGGATTAGCTCAACACTGCTGGGATTAGCATTTATCTGTAATTTCCTTCGAAGCAGGTAAAAGAGCAACAAACCTCAATTAAACTGTTGAGTCTCTGGTGACCCTGCAACATGAGCAAATATGAGAAAATTTCTCTAAGCTACTCTTATTCCCCCGCCTCCCCAGTTCCTAATCAAGAGGCACCAGCTCACTTGCTGACAAGCCTTTGACATGCTCCATTTCCGATCATTAGGAATGTGGCTGTGGGGTGTTTTGATGGCTTATGATTTTCTTCCAAGGAAGCCTTTATCTTGAAAATTCATATGAGATTGTCTACTTGTCCCTAATCGTGAGTGAATGATGCCAACAATGAATTGCCATTTGGTGATATATCTGCTGGAGAATTCATACAGTCATGTCTTGAGGGTGATAATGAATAAAAAAACATTAAATACAGTTAATTATCAATTACAGATGTTGTGAAGATGATGTGAAAGGGAATGTTCAAATACTAAGTCACTTAAATTTTCCACAGCTACCCTAAGCTTTACTCAAAAACAATGCGTGAATAGTAATTTTATTTTGTTCAGCCTTGAAAATAAATTAGTTTTTCCACTGATGATGGAAGCTTTAGGATATCACCACAGCCTAGCACCATGTCTGGATTGCATTGTCTTCAAATGGGATCTATCAATTCAAGTAAGTATTGACTTTGTTCAGCTACTTACAATACTTGATAAAAATCTAGCCTTGCAGAATTATTTGAAAAGAATAATCCTTTTCTTGTGTATATAAATGATATGGCACCTCATTTATTATTCCAAGTTTGGCATTGTGGGGTTGTTTGGGAAATTGCTTATGAAAGGTATCCTTGTGCTCCCTGGAACACACGGCATTTATAGTGGAAAGACAGCTACATTTCTAGGCTCGCTCTTGCCAGTTTCAAAATACTCCTGATATCACCTTCATTTGTTGAATTGTCTGGTGAATAGCCTTGCTCCTTCTCACTGAAAAACCTGGGTTTAAGTTCATAAATTTGTGGCTATTACCCTCCATTTTCTTTGACTCTAATGGGATTGCCCAGACAAGTGATAGAATTTCCAATTAACGTACACTTCCTGTGCCGATATCTCTGAAAAGAGGCTAGGCAATTCAGTGGCCATTAAAGGAACAGGAAATCACCATTATCTTGCACTTACCATACATCATGAAAAATCCAATAGTTAATGGGTCAGGAACTTAGTAACCTTGTTTCCTCTACACTTCAGTCAAAAGCTTAATACCTTTTTGGCTGGATGATCCAACTCAAAGCATAATGCTTTAATGCAGTAGATAGAATTTTATATGAAACACCTTCATTATTCACGATCAGCTACTTCATGAACAAGCATAAAGTATCATCCTCCCTGTCCGACACTCAACTGGAGAGGTTGCCGAACAAGCACAGCATCAGCAAGTGCACACACTTTTGTGTCCATTTCTGTGACCTTCCACGGTGCATCACTGGATTATGAACAACGCAGCGCTGGATGTCAGGAGCAAATCTTAGTAGCTTTAAGGGTTGCAGCTGGTAGAACTGCTCCCTCGTAGCTCCAGTGATCCAGACTCAACCCTGACCTCCAGCGCTGACTGCGTGTAATTTCCACATCATGTTTTCACCTGCAGCCCTGATTTCCTCCCCACATGCCGGTTACTGGCTAAGTCTTGATTTTAGTTAAACATTGTTAATAACTGAACAAAGTCGAATGCTCCTTTTAATAATAGTTGAATTCAAACCAATCCAGACATGGTGCTGTGTAGTGGTGGTATCCCATAAGTTCAATCCTTAGTGGAAAAACTAAGCTATTTTTAAGGTTCCACTAAGAAAAAATAAAGCCTATTCACACTTTGCTTTCAAGTAAGGCACAGCTAGCTGCCTAAAATTTAAATGACTCAGCATTTAAGTCTTAATAGTTGGCCACTCTAAACTGCCTCCTTGTGTGGAATCTTGGAGGTGTTGGTGGGAACTGGGGAAATAAACAAGGTTAGTGTTGGAATATGGGTTCTTGGTGTAGGCTCTGGGCTGAAGGGCTTGTTTCAATGGTGGATGACTCTATAAACCAGAGGGATAATGATCCAAGATCAAACTGGACGCCCAGACTTCTCCTCCAAACTGTACCTCCTCAGTCAGCCAGGCACTGGAAGTCCCATCCACAGTGATGTGAACTCATCAATCGCTGAAGCCTCGCCAAATCGTCAGGACTTGCTGACTGGCTCTTCCTGACTGACCGTTGGTTTGTGGACAATAGCCAGAGGACAAACTCACTGAAGTGCGGAAGAGGAAGCGGAAAGCTCACTGGAAGCGGGAGGCAAATTGTGGGCCCGATGCCCGGAGGGAAACTGTGGAGTTGAACTGCACTTTGGGAAACCAGGAGCGCCACCTCAGCTGCTGACAGAAATTCGGAGAGGGCGATGAAGGGGGCCACCTTGGAGCACGAGTCTGTCCCTGTCATGGTCACCTGGCCCCACTGGAAGGTGGGAGACCCGTGATGAAGTCCATGGCAATGTGGGACCGGGTAGGGGGCGCAGGAGCCCACAGGGCTGCTAGTTGGAGGAATTGGACTGGGCACATTGTGGGCAGGCAGTGATGGACAGACGTACGTACAATATCTGATAATGGTGGGCTACCAGATCCAGCATCACAGAAAATCCCAATTCTTTTGTGCATCTGGATGGCCGGAGAGAGGTGAGGTGTGGGTCCACTGGAATACCCCAGAGCCCATACGGTTGTTAGTTGTGTCGGCCGAAGCAGACTCATACTATAGAGCCTGTTGGATCTGGTTCTCAAGATCCCAAACAATGGGGGCGAGGATGGAATGATTCAGCCTGGTAGAACTGTCATTCCTTAGTGCTCTTGGAGCTGGCTCAGTAGGAGATGGTGAAGTTGATTTCCTCGAAGAAAAGCTGATGTGAGTTGAGTTGGTGGACCTGTTGTATGGATATGAGGTTCTGATAGTCAGCCTAGATCAGGAAGGATTCAGCATTTCCCATTAGCCAATGTGTCCTTCCCTCCAAGGCCCATTTAATGGTGATTAGCTCCCTGTCTCCCCCTCCATAACAGTGCTGTGTGGAGTTGAACTTGTATGGGAAGAAGGCACATGGGTGTGTCTTCCCATCCATTCCTCACTGGGAGAGAATGACTTCAGTGCCCACGTCAGATGCATCCACCTCTACCAGGAAAAATCCGGAGGGCTTCAGATGGCGGAGAATGGAAGTGTGGTCTGTGGCAGTTAACCGTGAGGGAGGTGAGGGGAGAGGCAATTTGGCTGTCGTTTTGGGTGAAGTAGGGGAAGCCCAGGATGCGCTGTAGCTGTCTGAGGGAGTGCAGTTGGGGCTGTTCAATGATGGTACTCACTTTCTCTGGGTCCATGGTTATGCCTTGGGGAGAAAGTATGTAACCCAGGAAGGAAGTGACTAGGGTGTGGAACTGGCATTGCAGTATAGTTGGTTTTCAAGGAGACACTGAAGGACCCAGAGGACGTGACAGACGTGGTCTCGGGGGTCCTTGAGAAGGTGAGGTAGATGAACACATAGCTGTGTAGCACCTCAGAGGGTTTCATTTACAAAGGCTTGGAAAATGGCTGGACTGTTGAAAGGTGCAATTGGTATCACAAAGTATTCACGGTGGTCAGTCGGTGTAATGAATGACATTTTCCACGCATCCCCCTGGCAGCTGAAGATCAGATTGTAAACACTCTGTAGATCCAGTTTGGTGAAGATCTGGACCCTATGGGGTGCTCTGAATGCACTATCCATTAAGGGGACAGGGTAGAGGTTCTTGGGTAGGGAATTTATGAGTCCATGGTAGTTGACAGACCATCGCACTTTTTGACAAAGTGTTTCAGTGATGTTGTCATTCGTGGCTGGAGCCTCAGGAGGGGAGAAAGAGGAGGTCGATCATGCAGTCATGTGGTTTGTGAGGAAGCAAGGTGCTGGCTTCCTTGTTACTAAAGGTGATGGCTAATCCATGGTATTCCTGTGGAGGCTTTGTGAGGTCGGGGGCTTACTCTGTCTCCACTGATTTATTGGGTGAAGTCCACTGAGGTTGCAGACAGGTGAGTCCCCAGCTCAGCAGTGAAGCAGATGACCGGGCAAAGGGAGGGTCGTGACTGGAGAACCAGGGGTCACCCAAGGTGACAGTAGTGATGGGTGAGTCAGTAATGGATGGACATACGGTGGTCTCTGATACTCAAGTGCACAGGTCTAGTGAGCTCTCGGATCATCTCAGAGCCCAAGGGACATACGTCGATGGCCGTGATGCAGCAGGGGTGAGTGACAGGCTTGTTGGGGTGTCCAAGCTGCACTCACTGAGTCCGGTCCAGAAATTTACCTGATGCGCCGAAGATCTGTTGGGGTGTGGGGGCAGAGAGAGGGAGAGTTGGTCAATGGTGCTGGAACAAGGGGTTGGGCTCCTTATGTCTCCCTGGTGGTCCTGTTTCCCTGACACGGTGGGCATTTCATTAATGGACGGCCTGCTGCTCCACAAGGTGTTTTTCCATTGACGCTCTCACTGTGAGGGGTGAAGGCTACTGTCCCTCACCGCATGGGCTCTGGAGCCATTGCTGAAGAGGGTCCTGCAGCCTGGAATAGTTCTGGGGACAGAACTGAGGTTCTGGCTGGTGATGAGGAAGGTTGTTCCATAACATGCTTGTCAACACGGAGGGCCAGAGTGATGGGACGTTTAAGGTGGGTGGGCATCTCCCAGGTAGACAGCTCATCTTTCAAGTGCTCCGAAAGGCTGTGATGATAATGGGCCAGTGTTCCAGCGTGCCACAAGGGTCCTGAATTCTCTGGTGTAATCCAGCATTGAGTGTGGTGAAGTATCCAGTCTGCTATCTCCCTTCCACCTCTTGAATGGTCAACAACCCAGCACATCTCAGTGGTGAAACCCTCTTATTTATTACAAATGGTGGTTTCATTGCCTCAGTTCATGGCGAGCTGGGTCAGAGTTTGCCCAATCAAGAGAGGGATGATGAAGGCAATCTCGGCTCGGTCTGCAGAGTACAGAAGTGGCTGCATCTCGAAGCGTCAGACGCACTGGGACAGGAAGTTGGGGGTCTGTCAAAGTGCCCCTGTGCCAGAATCCGGGGCTCAGAGGGAGGAGGATGACTGGCGTGGGGTTTCTGTACTGGGATGGAGAGTTGGAAGAGAGTGGTGAACAGATGGTCAGTAGTTTCCTGTGGTTGTCGATCGTGTACTTGTGTCACGGACAACTTCCTTTAGGTGAGAAAATTCTGCTGGTCTATCACCACCCCATCAAGGAACGTAGGGGAGACTTTGACCCGAATGCAGAGAGGCAGAGACAATTCAGCGATGAATGATAATTTTAATAGACTGCAAAGATAACAAACCACGAGGGGCCACAAGATGAGAGAGAACAGATACTAAACAGCACAGACCACAAGGTGACTGAGGACTGGGAGCAATCAGTTGAGGCTGTCTGGGTCAATGGGTGAACAAGGACTATGGATTAGTGTCAGGTTTAAATAAATTGCAGGTGATGAGCTGGAAATGAGAGCCAGGTAACTCACGTTAATTGGGTGGAGATTGGGAGGTGCCGGCCTGACATCAACTGTGCCCATCACCAGTCTGGATATTGCTATGATAATCAGGAAGCGTAGGAAGATGAGAAAGCACGAAGACCAATCCTGACTTAAAAATTGAAGCTAGCAAATATCCAGAAGTAATAAATGCCAGCTCACTAGGTCAATTAATTGTGAATTAGTAGCTATTTTAGCTATGAATATACAGTAACATCATATCCATTTTTACTTCTCCTGTCTCTAGAAACTGTGTATTGATTGCTACTCGTTCATCTGATTATAGCTGAACTAAAAGTACATTGAGAATTATTGGCCTGAGCATGAAATTCTGAACTCATCGCTGGTGGCTAAGAAGAAGACTCATGAGAAACACATTTTGTTATCGAATATTTTTCCTCTGTTTATCTGCTTTACACTGAGCCCCTGCCTCAGCATTGTACCAGTCTCATCATCCTATGGATTTGACCTGTCTTTGTTTAGTAAAGAATGGGCAGTTTTCGGGTAGTACTTGAAGGAAAAAGTAGGTCAGAGAGTCTCTGCTGTAATTCTGCTCCTAAAATGACTACTGCAAGTTTTAGTAGATTGTTGAGCCATAAGGGTTTAAGAGTCATCCAGCATAGAAGCAAGCAAAATCTCTGGGCCAGCCAGCTCTGCACTCATCTACAAGTACAATCTATTTTGTTCTCCTCAATTTCCCATATCCTGACAGATTCTATGGCACACCTACACACTAGGGGCAAATTACATCAGTCAACCAATGTACTGGCCTATATATCTTCAGAGTGTGGAAGGAAAGCAAATCCCTTGGATGAAACTGTCATGGGTTACAGGGTGAATGTGGAATGTTCACACAAACAATGCCCAAGGTCAGGATTGAACCTGGGGCTCTGGAACTGGGTCAGCAGCTCTACCTACCTATGCTGTCTGTCTGGCCCATAATCCCAATGGATCACGTGGAAGAACATGCCATGGTCTATATGGCAAGCAAAAAAGGAAAGTTTTGACTATAATACAACAGTAACTTTCCATGTGAGTGTTAGTTATACTCAAAATACAGGCTCACTACAAGAGCTAAGCAAAAAACTGAAGGTGAAATACCAGATTGCTGGAAGTCTGAAATAAGACCAGGAAATGCTGGAAATGGGCAGTGGGCTGGATAGCATCCACAGAAAAAGAATCAAGCCACTGATTTTTCAGAGTTCAGATGAATATTTTCATTGTGTGCTTTATAGCAACTTCGTACAGTACGCTTTCTGATCAAGATGAGCAAATGGCACCACTATAGTGGGCTGGAACCCTCATGAGTACAGCTTCTATCTCACTATTACCTGGCTTTCAAACAGACCTCACCCACGCTAAAGATGAAGTCCTGATTCCCAGTCTACTCTTTCATGGCTCCTGCACTTTATTGGTTTAACTGAACTGCACTTTCTGTGTAGCAGTTACACGATATTCTGCATTTTTAAAAATTGCCTCAAACTACTTCTGCATGGCATGCAAACAAGAAGTTTTTCACTCTATCTTGGTATACATGACACCATAACCCAATACCACAATCAAATCAGGCATCCACGTCCCCTACTAAATATTGCTAATCTATTGATGAGATCCGGCTTCCGAACAGTGCCGTTAAAAATGCAATTCCTTATATTCCGGGGGAAGCCTGCACGAGAAACATTAGCAGCTTCATTGATAGAAATGTAGGTTGCTTTTAAAAATAAATTTTGAACATTATGCGAACTCAGCCATAATGTTACAGGTCTCACCCGAAAGACGATCAGAAGTCACAAAAGCACCGACGGCATGTAAATATGGTAAAATAGGTCATCAAATCATTTTTTCTGTCTGGAGCCACAGAAATAACACAGATGGATTTAGTGCACAGGAAGGCTGGTCACTTTATCACTCAACAGCCTAAGGAAATGAAGCCTGTAGATGGCTTTGTACTTTCCTTGAGCTTCGACATGAGCAACAGGCAGTTTTCCTCAAGGAAGCTCCTTTGCAATTCTTACAAAAGTGTTATTAATAGGAAACCATTCCCTTCTGTATATTATGCATCGCCAGGTATAATCCTTCTTCTCTTCGGAAGCCAGAGTCAGAAATCCTGAGTCGTTCTGGTTTTGATCTGACAGACTGACTGAGGTTGAATTTTTATTTCTGGGTCTGTCTGGTCGACAATTCAAGCTGGTGTCAGGAAGGATAAATGCCGAAGCCCTTGGGGAGTGGGGAATTGCTTTTGTCGGCAAGTGGGGAAAGTGTGCTAGGTTTCTCAGAATGTAAACTTCTCATTCCCTCCATGGTGGTTAGGGAGAGCCTCTGAAACGTTTAGAGTCATGGGTTCAAACTGAAAGCCAGCAGTGTGTTCTGTAGCACCCAGGAGATGCTGGAGGAACTCGGCAGGTCAGGGAGCATCCATGGAGCAGGATAAAGAGTCTACACTTTGGGCCAAAGGCCTTCATCAGGACTAGAAAGGTAGGGAAGACACCAGAATAAGAAGGTGGGGGTGGGGAAGAAGTTCAAGCTGGAAGGTGATAGGTAAAGTCAGGTGGGGGAGAGAGGATGAAAGCAGAAGCATGGAGGCGATTGGTGGAAAAGTTACAGGGCTTAAGATGAAGGAATCTGATAGGAGGGTACGGTGACCCATGGGAACAGGGGAAGGGTGGTGATTGGCAGGTGAAGAGAACAGTAGGAGGTATGAGGGGAGCCAGAATGGGGAATGGAAAGGGAGAGAAGGGGGAGGGGGAGAAATTAACAGAAGTCGGAGAAACAGATGTTCATGCCAGCAGGTTGGAACATGAAATGCTGCTTCTCCAATCTGAGAGTGGCCTCATTGTGGCAGCAGGGGAGACAATGGACCAACATGCTGAAACTGGAATGGGGAGTGGAATTAACATGGTTAGTCACGGGAAATTGTCCCTGCTGCAGGTGGAGCCAAGGTGTTTGACAAAGTCGACCCATTGAAGATGGAAGATGTGGAGGAGATTGATGTCCTGGGTCTGGAGGCTCATGGGGTGGTAGCTCTGTCCCTGTTGTGGTGGTTGGAAGAGGTGATGGATGCGAATATTCGGGGAATGTAGGAGATATGGGTGAGAATGGTAGAGGAAGACAAACCTCGTTCTTTGAAGAAGAATATTATTTGAGGAAGCTTGTACTTCTTGTTTGGTGTGATGTTCCAGGGCAGTGATGAGGCACAGAAGGGGTTCTTCACATGTACTGAACATTTATCACTCATTCTAAAACAATGACCTATTTCAATTGCTCATTATTTCTTCAATATGTTTTTTTTTGCCAGATTGCTGCATTTCAAAGATGCTTCTTTGATTGGAAAGCAGATTGTGACAATGTTAAAGGCAACAACTATATTTCTTTCTTTTTATGAAAAATTCATTCATTGCAGATGAGCAGGTCATCTCTCCACAGTCACACTAATGATGACTTGCTCAAAAAAATGGAAACCGTGTTTGCAGGCTGCTCCAGGACAGCAAGCATCATGCATTTCTGAGCAAAGCATTTTGCGTCATGAGTAGATGAACAGAATTTCCATCGTGTTGGTGCACTGGCTGTGCAAATCACTGTCAGTAATGGCCACAAGCTGACAATTGCCCCTGTGCCAGACTGTGAACTTTCATTCAGCCTGAAGCTGAAGTCTCCATCTACAATGACCTTCCCATTATCAGAATGCTTTCCTGAACTTAACAATCTTTGAATAACCACCGGCAAGTAACAGACCACTCTTTGCAAAGTCTATTCAGCTTTTGAGACTTCAGCAGAAGTTGGAGAAATTGATGTTCACGCTGTCAGGTTGGAGGCTACCTAAATGGGATATGAGGTGTTGTTCCTCCAATCTGAGAGTCACGTCATCACTTCATTAATGTTGACTTTTCAGTGATGGCAGTTTAACGTCACAAATTGAAGGTGGGGGTTAACTACAAGAAGTGAATTTAATGATTCAAGCACCAGATAAGTAAGAGGAAGACGAGATTGGCTAACACCAAATTTTAAGAAAAGCAACAACAGTAATATTTGTTTTAGCTGGCCCATTCCCTATAGGAAAACACACAACGTGGTAAGCTTTGAGTGCAAAAAATAGGGGTTACACTCTGCCACTGTGAAAAAAAGGATCAGCTGCCTTTCTTGAAATCATACTACAAAGTGTTGGAGGACACATAAAAGCAGAGCATTTGTCACGGTGGTTAACGGATCTGGTAACACACAGAAGTTCTTAATTTAAGTGAGTTGATATCTCAGAAGAACTGAAAACCTTCTCTAACACAGTTGTAATCAGACACACACATCCCACTTCTCTAACACTGATATAATCAGACACACGTGGAGATTAATGGAGGAGGCTCTCCACCTCCCTTGCATGCTCTGTGTGTTCAGACAGTCCCCTCTGGAAGATGGTTTCCCCTAAGCTCTAAAGGAATCAGGAGAAGGAATTTTAACGTACTCCGTCCCACTTGTTAGGAATGCACTGGGGAGTGCCAGAATGGTTGGGGATGGTTGCCGGGGAGTGGCCACCTGGAAACACTTGTGTTATAGAGAGTGAGGAGGTAAGGCAATGTAGGAATAGATGTGAAACAAGCTCTATCCTTTATACTGCCGCTTCAGGGGCAGTCATACTGTAAAAGACTCCTTGTTGCAGGAGTGCCCGATGATGGGTGATCATCGAATAAAAATGACCGATTTTCCGGTTGCCAGGGGAACGATAGCAACTCTCCCAGATTCACGACCTTGGCACAGTCACTAGTGACACTGCTGCACTGCTCGTGGTCAATCACGGCCTGGAGTACAGGGGGCAGGAGAGTGTGCACTTACCCCTCCTCTGGTTGAGGGCTTTTCCCACAACCCAAAGGCATGGCAGAGTAACTGACACTAATATAGCTGTGAGAGAGAGCAGTTTAAAGGGAAATAAATGGGGAGATGGGACAACAGGGAATCCTCTGTGACTAGGCATGGACTCAGTGGGCCAAACAGCCTCCTTCCACGTCATATGAAAAATAAGGGAGTTGCCTGGATCTGTTTTGGTAATAACACAATTTGATGTGGAAGTGGTCATATTCCACTCTGAAAATAAAGCAGCTTTCAGACTCATGGCTGAATTTCTAGGGCAATGCATTCCCACTTGCTGAAACATTCCAGGAATGAAATTTAACACTTTAAATATTACTGTACAGGCATTCCCCAAGTGGTGAAAGTTCTAGTTACAATTTGTGCCGTGACTCTGTTGATTCTTTCAGTACAAATCTCAGGTTTCCAATCTACTTTTCATAAGGTGTTTTCTCCAGCCTTCTCAATCTGTGACATTTCCGTTACTGAATGTTTTCCAGGGACATATCTCATTTGTAATTTGAGGAATGCCGATACTTTCCAAAACACTCTCAGCATTCAAGTACCCATGCATCAGTACCACCATGCATTGCTGGAGAACACTTACTTCTATTCACTAACATGTCAATAGATTACGTTCCGGCACAAGCCTCCCACCATTGAGGACGACTTAAAAAGGCGGCACCTCAAGAAGAGGCGTCCACCGCTCAGGGCCATCCAGGGCATACCCTCTTCCTATTACTGACATTGGGGAGAGGGTACAGAAGCCAGAAGGTACACACTCAACATTGAAAGAATAGCTTCTTCCCCTCAGCCATCAGAATTCTGAATGGTCCAGGAACACTATCTCACTGTTGCTCTTTTTGTACTATCTATCTATCTATCTATCTATCTATCTATCTATCTATCTATCTATCTATCTATCTATCTATCTATCTATCTATCTATCTATCTATCTATCTATCTATCTATCTATCTATCTATCAATCAATCTAGCTAGCCAGCTATCTATCACTCTAGCTATCGATCAATCAATCTATCAATCAATCTATCTAGATATCTATCAGTCAATCTATCTATCTAGCAATTTATCAACCTATCTATCTAGCTATAAATCAATCATTTTATCTATCTAGCTAGCTATCAAACTATCTATCTAGCTCTCTATCTATCAATCTATCGATCCATCCAGCTATCTATATTACAGCCATAAGCTAAATTTCATGACTAATGCCAGTGACAATAAACCTGATTCTGACTCAGTGGCTGCAAAATGCATAAGAAAAGATCCTGTTTTATAGTATTCACAAAGACTTCTACCCCTCAGCAAAACCAGCCCTATGCCTCTGTCCTACTAGACTTGGAATCTAACCACTCTAAAATTTGCTGTAATATACTAGGATTGTCTTTTGACCAATGAAACTGACAAGAAACTAAGAAATGTGCAATTTAAAGGAAATCGCCTTTCTAACAACTGCACTCAAGACTACATGCCATGCACCTTGGAAAACTTACCCTTGGCCCCTGGTCTCCTTGATCACCCTGAAACACACAAGCACAACTAATTATTATCTTTGCAAAAGCAATGAGAAATTAAGAATTTTGCTTCAAGTAGGATATTTTATGGAAAGAGAAATATACTTATGCAAAATTGTATTCACAAACCTTGTCACCTTTAGGACCAGGTGGACCCTGCAAAAGAACAATTTGACGTCATTATTTCTCCACCCAAAATTGTACTCTTGAAATTTGCAACCAGTTTATTAATTTGCTTTAAAGAAAAGAAATACTTTATTTCCCTTTGAATTAAAAAATTGGTGAATCACTCCCAGCCCTATGATTCTCCAGTTAAAGATAACCAAACTAAGCATCTGTCTGTGTCAGGAGGATAGCCAGCTCATGGACATGGTCCAGAGACTAAAATTATCAGCATTCCTCTCCTCACAGAGGCACCACTCCCAAGGTTAATGTATATGGAGCTCTAATTGGTGTAACTCTTGAGTAGTGAAGGGCTAGGCCCAGAATATTGACTAATCTTATCAATTTCCAATGTGAATTAGCCAACTGTGCAATTCCTGTACCTTTTTCCTTTTATTCCTACACCATTCTGGCTACCTCCTTTTCATAATGTGACAGGATATAAGTTTCATAAATTCTAAGCTGAAAAAGATGAGATTTTATGGGCAGATGGATTCTACTGCAGATGAAGTGGCTTGTGTGGTCTTGAAAACAAATGTCTAATAAATCTCCGTCAGTAAAAGGGATCATCTTCCTCTTGTTCTGTGCATGTGTTTAATTATGGTGTAATCTTCAGACATGTGGCATGATTGATCTTTTGAAGGTTTGGAATTCCTCCACTGATACAGAGAACTCTAACAATATGAGGAAAATTATTATAACTATGCCAAAATGTGAAATGAAACACTGAAATCTTTTAAAGGTAGAATCAAAATTATTCTCAGTGTGTTATGTATATAATATGCTCATAACTGCCTTTTAAATTTGACCCTAAAATGTTGCAAAATCTTTAAACCAGACCTCAATATAAAAAATAACATCATGGTACAGACACATGTGATTAATAACAGCAAATTAGCTGGCAGGGGAAAGACAAAGGGATGACTGTGTTTTGCTAACCTCAGCAAACATGATTACTTTTATTTCTGACATTCACTTTGTGCATACATGTGTTATTTCAGCAGTTTGCTGCACGGGGCATTTTTCATATCAATAATGCATTGATCAAGCAGAATTAAATACAAACATCCCGGCTGCAGCCAGATTTTACCCATTTATTTTTTTTTACAGAGTTGGTCCAGTTAGGGCTCTTGAGCTGACAATATTATGGAGTGAGCGAACACGAAGAAACCTTTCATCAGAAATCTAAGCTGGATTCCTCGTCAGGACAGTTTGCAGTAAACTGCAGTGTGATTCTGAAAAGTGGGTTGGATTTCCTTCTGGCTTGAGAGGAGAATGAAACCTTAGGCCTGGCCTGGTCTTGGGACTGTCCATCTGATGTTTTAATACCCTGGAACCTAGGGTCTGCCTGCACTGTGTGTGCCCTGCCTTTCTTCCTGCGGAAGTTTTTAAATTGGGATTTAGATTCTGAAACGGTCCTCTGGCAGATCTGTGTGAAGATGCAGGTGAACCTGAAACTTTTCTCAGATAGAAGGGTGCAGAATAAGTTACAGAGTCATAAAACAGTGTTCATTAAATTTACACATTTCATTTTCTATTTCTTAAGGGAGAAGTATACAGTCAGCAGATTGAAAGCTTATTTCTATAATTTTTAATTGATCGATCCATCCGATAAGTACTTTTCTGGCAAAATGCTCCACTGGGTGCCAGCTGGTACAGCATTACCCATCAGCTGGAAGCAAAATGTAAATATCCGCTGACTGTAGGTAACAACCCTATTCTCCATTACTTCCGCAGATATTGAAATATTACCCAAATATTCTCCAGCACTGAGGTTGCACAGTCATAAAGAATCTGGACAAATTCCAAATTCTGGTACTCTAAATCTAGTACTCTAATTTATCTGAAACCTTTCCAAAGATGATCCAGCAATATTTTCAAGTGTTGGTTTTCCATGTGGAAAAGGAAAAATGCAATGTCATTGTCATCTTCCTGAATCTTGACCTTGCATCGGTGCATCATATCACCACCTGGCAGATGCATAAGCTTTGAATTCATGTTTGCTTTGCTAGGCTCTGCACATTAATTGTGACAGGTTTAATAGCTACAGCCTCTGAGCCAATGTAAGAAATGTGTGGTACAAAGAGCTGGGCTTGCTGCTGGCACCATTTCTGTGATCAAACAAGGGAAGACTCATATGGGACACATTACTTCACAATCAATGCAGGAATCCGACAACATGCAATCAACTTGAAAAGCTACAAGAGGCGGAATTCCAGCTTCTGGTGATCATAAAATTCCAGGAAAGGGGGAAGTTCTTTTATAATTTCTTTTCAAATGCAAACACGAATTTTCAACTTTTGCCTGAGATATAATACTTTCAACAAGAATTGCCTTACAGTGAATAAAATACTTTTCTATTGATTGTAATTTAAAACAGGCATACTTATAAAAGCAAGCAAAGTGACACTGAGTGACACTGTGGCATTCAAAGGAAGCTGAGGCAAGCATTTGCTTAAATCGACCTGCAAATCTCTTCAATGATTATAGGTTTCACATTCAATTACCTTTACTTGCCTCCAGTAATTCAGGATTTACAGCAGTGGCTTCGATTTCACAGACCAGTTATGAGAACACAAGCATTCATTCACAAGAGAAACTTTGTCACAATCCCATTCAAAATCTGGAGCTCTGTGTTGGGGGTCGGGGTTTGGAAATTACAGCACTGCCTTTCAAAGGCGGGGTCCAATTAAAAAGTGCAGTTCTACATATCAATTTATACCAACTTTACAAGGACTTGTCCACTGGAGTTAGAATCAGGAGCTGAAGAAGGGGAAAAGGACATCAGATGGCGCTCAAATAGAAGGATAAAGTGCAACTTTTCTTAGGAGTTTTGACAGAACAGGTGAAGGGATGATTTCTTTTTCTTTCCTAGGTGTCTTAATAAGAGGTCAGCCATTCAGGACAGAGATGAGAAAAAAATTACTCACCCAGGTGATGTTGGAGTTCAATCCCCATTGGGGGTAGCAGACCATTAGTAAAAAAGTATATTCAAGATAGGCATCAATAGATTTTTGGATGTGAAGGGAATCAAGAGACATGGGGTGCAACAAAATTGTTTTTGAGGTGCCAGCTGTGTTCCAGTGGAATGGCTGAGCAGACATGAGAAACAAAAATCACTTCTGCTTGTTTCTTATGTCCCTGCATTTAAAATTTTGAAACACATATTAATCAGAAAGCGTGAGATACACTGGGAGAGATACAGAAGGTGAATGGATGCTAGTTTGCAAGTGTTAAATTGAGAAGGTTGAGCCCTTTCTGTCTTGTACCGTGTGAGAAGGAAAGAGCACAGGCAATGAGTCTGAACTTTAAACATGTATCATGAATCTTACAAAACTCTGTCCAGGAGAGAAAGAGTAATAAGAACAGCCTTTTCTCCCTCTTATTTCTTGGACACCTCATAAACCAATGAGTCACTTACATCACACTGTAGCACACATAATATATCCCAGGACATCCGGCATCCAAGAGAATGAAGACATTTTGATTTGTTAGTGATAGTTATGTTTCCATTCGCAAGATGGGGGGGGCAGTTTTGTCTGAAGACAGTGAGCAGAGTGACCACCACAAAGAACTCACCCTTGGGGACTTCATCCACCATGAATTGCCGTGAATTCAGATCTGACTTCTGTGGCTCTGCAAGAAATCTGGCCATCTGAGTTTCTCAGTGGAAGGAACACTTGGTGTTACACCTACAGCCAACTTTATAACCACAGAGCCCAGAATCCAAACATACATAACTAGTAACCGAGTAAAATACATCTGTTTATTGTATATTTCACAGTAATCCTTTCCTTCATCGCACAGAATGGTCCCAAAGCAGATGGTGCAAGAAGGAGACAAAAGAGAGACTGCAGATGCTGGAAATCCAGAGCAACTCACAGGAAATGCTGAAGAAACTCAGCAGGTCAGGCAGCATCTGTGGAGGGAAATGAGCAGTCACCACTTTGGGCTGAGACCCCTCATCAGGATGGTGCAGCAAAGCTTTATCCCAGAAACAAAATACAGAAGCCGCAGTACTCTGCCCGAATGGATGGTGGGAGCTGACTGAAACATAGCATCAAATCTCATAAAGGAAACACTTGCACGCTGTGGGGAAAGGGCAGGTGGGAGAGATAAAGTGGCATCTCTTTCAGACAGAGAATTCACAGAGACATGATAGGGTCTGCCCTGTGTGATTGTGTGACGGTTGGTGAGTCTGACTGACCAGGAGTCAATCAGGAGGAATTTGTAATATAACTCTGTCACTCTCAGATGGCGAGCTCCGGCAGGCAGATGTGTGGAGCTCGATGAGCAATTAAACTCCTGTGGCAGTTCTCAATTCAGGAGGCATTTCAATTTACAGTTCTATGCTTGTTGCACGTGGTCAGTGCTAACATTCACTGGCTGCATCCCTCTTGAGGGGAGGGGTTGGCGGTAGAAGGGGGCATCTTTATTAGTCACTTAAAGCTAACCTGCATTACTTAAAGCCAATATTGGCTTCTTAAAGGGAAGGGGGTGTAGCATGGTCAAAGGAGATTCTGGTTGGCATTAAGGAAATCAGACTGACCTGCCAGGCACTGAAGAATGGTATTACCCTGAAAAGAGTGATCCTTTTGGCTTCTTGAAGCCTGTTGGCTGTCTCTGTGACACCAGAGACACAAGCTACATGTGGTAGGGCATTTGGACCACAATGGAGTACGTCCACCCTGTACATCAACAACAGCAGCGAGGCTTCACTTCCTCACAGGCTGAATGTCTTTTACGCTCAGATTGATGCAAGGAGCGAGGTGCCGGTGAGAAGGACGCCCTTTCCACCTGAGAAGCAGTCACTCTGTCTGGCTGCAGCTGACGTGAAGGAGACCTAGCCAGGGTCAAACTACTTGAAGCTGCAGGGCCTGATGACGTACCTGGTCGGGTGCTGAAGGACTGTACAGCCCAGTTAACTGCAGTTCTAACAGACAGTCCACTGTCCCTTTTGCTTCCAGGTGTCCACCATCATCCTGGTACTCAAGAGGGTGACAGTAACCTGCCTCAATGAAGACCATCCAGTGGCACTGACCTCAACGATAAAGAAGTGTTTTGAATGGTTGGTTATTGATCACATTAAATTCCATTTTCCTGCGACATTGGATCTTTTCCAGTTTGCTTATCACTCAGATTGGTCCAATGATGATACTGTAGTCTCTACACTGCATCCTGTCTTGTCCCACCTGGAAAATGGCACCCACCTGGAAAATGACGCCAGGATGTTGTTTATTGATTTCAGTTCAGTGTTCAATTTGATCATCCCTCAGAAGCTGGTGGGTAAACTGTCCTCACCGGGTCTTAACACCTCTCTCTGTACCTGGATCCTGGACTTGACAGAGAGGTCACAGTCAGTCCATGTTGGCAGGAGCATCTCTAGCTCCATCACACTGAGTTCTGGCGCTCCCCAGGGCTGCATTCTCAGTTCCCTGCTGTTCATGTCGCTGATCTAGTTCAAACCAAATCGTCTTTTGCTGATGACACAACAGTGGTGGGCCTCATCAACAATGACGATGAGATACAGAGAGGAGGTAGAATGGTGCAAGCTCAACTTGAGACCAAGGAGGTGACTGTGGACTTCAGGAAAGTGCAGGCTGACTACTTCACACTGCACAAACATGGCTTCTCTGTAGAGAGAGTTAGGAGCATCAAGTTTCTGGGAGTGACATAATAGATGATCTTATCTGGTCCACCAACACCACCCCTCTGGTCAAGAAAGCACAGCAGCATCTCCACTTCATGAGGCGATTGAGACAAATGAGGCTCCCCCTACCATTTTTTCCAATTTTTACAGGAGCACCGTCAAGAGTGCCTTGGCCAGTTACATCACTGTCTGGTAAGGGAACTGCAAGGCATCTGATTGCAACTCCCTGCAAAGGATTACAAGCTCTGCTGTGAGGATCACTGGGACTCTTTCCACCCACTGGAGATACTAATCAGGGGCACAGTGTATGCAGGGCCCTTAACATAGACAGTGATCCCACCCAACCATGTAACAAGCTCTTTGACCCCTACCATCAGGCAGGAGGTACCACTGCATTAAGCCAAGAGCTGTTAGGAAGGGAAGCAGCTCCTTCCCTCAGTTGGAAGGCTACTGAACTCCTTGCCACTCAGGTCTCATCACGTATGAAGCACCAGTAGCAATATACTGTTTACTTTTTAAACTTGTAAATTCACCTTGTTTTTTTATTAATTTACTAGTGGTTTATTGTTGCTTTATGAATTATGTGTGTGAGTTATACGCATTGCGTTGTGCACCTTGGTGTGGACAAATGTTGTCTAGTTTTGTGTACAGTTTGACAATAAACTTGAACTTGAAGGACTTAAGGACTAGGAACAGGCGTGGCTGCTACTGTTTCCCAAGCCTACTCTGCCACTCTAAAGTTCTTGGCTGATTTGACTTTTGTTTCCAATTCCATTTTCCTGCCCAATCTCACAACTGCTGATTCCTTACGAGTCCAAAATCTACCTGTCTTGGCCTTCACTATTCTTCGCAGCTCTCATGGGTGGAGGATTCCAGAGGGTCTGGAATCATTCCTCTGAAGTTTCATCTCAGGTTGGCTACCAAACCTGAGATTTGGGTGACAGTGTTAGATACCCTGCCAGCAGCAATCTACACCATGTTCCTATTAGCTCACTATTTCTCAAAGCAGTTGTACTTTTCCAGTAATACCCAAATCAAATTACACTCCACTGCAACAATCCTACTTCAGAACCTTGTATGTTTTAATTAGATCACCTCTCCCAAAACCACAGAGGGTAGAGTTCCCATTCTGCTCAATGTTCCCTCATAAAGCCAACTCATTTATTTCTGGAATCTGATACATTTTTTGTTGACCAAAGGTATTAAAGAGATAAAGCAATGAGATGGGCATGTGGAGGAAAATCATAGACCTGCCATGATCTCATTGAATCATATACAAGGCTCTGAGGAATAAATGGCCCACTCCTGTTTCCAGTTTCCGGAGTGAACGGGTGACGTAGGCTCTGAGTGTCGTGAGGTTTGAAAATGTTCCAGAGCTGGAAGAAGGCAATACCGTTGATGAATTGAATGCTGTGTTAAAAGCTCAACACTGGGTCAAGAAGCATACCAAAGCTACACAGTTAAAAAAAAATTAAGAAACTGGGATATGATTAATGTGTCCCCCAGTTAAACAAATCATCTATTGATTTGCCACCTTCAACCCTGGGTGATTAAAACATCCAAATAAGACGGAAGTTAAGTCAAGGGATCAAAAAATATTTGGGAAATATGTTTGGAGGAGAGCCTCTTAGTTAGTGATTTATGTCAACAGTATAACATATGCCTTTGGGACTTTTTAAGCAGCAAAGTAAAAGAAACACTGCAGGAGACACGGACCCATAAAAGGCAGTAATTGAAACAATCTGGTAAGAAACTACCAGTAGCTGTCTGGTTCCAGAGCATAGTACAAGCTGCTGGGTCATAGGCAGGGAGTGTGACAACACAAGAGGGGAGTGTGACTACTCAGTGTAAAGTAATGCATCTGTTAGAGATCATATTTCTTTGGACAAATTATTTTATGCCTTTGTGCTAATATTCATGTTTAAAGAGCGATTTTCCATATGTGTATCAAAGTAACATGTGGTTTCAAAATAAGGCTAAATACGCAGGCGGACAACACTTGATTGTGAGGGTGAGGAGTCAAACTAAAACTGAGAAGTTCTAGAGAAAGGCATCCACAATTCTAAAGGTACATTATAATAATAACCTTATAAAATGCAACCCCTTAACTCTTCATGCCCTGAAGGACCATTTCTAGTGTTCTACAAAATGATTGTACCAGTATGCTTGAAATATGGAATTTAATAAAGAGGAGGATTCATAGAGAATACTTTCAGACATATACTCTGTGCCCACATCATAGGTACCTCCTGTACCTAATACACTGTCACAGAGTGTATGTTTGTGGTTCTCTGTGGCTATAGCCCATCCACTTCAAGGTTTGACACCTTGTGCATTCAGAGATACTCTCCTGCACACTACTGCTGTAACACATGGTTATTTGAGTTACTGTCAGCTCCCTGTCAGCTTCAACTAATCAGGCCATTCTCCTGTGACCTCTCTCATTTTTGCCCACAGAATTGCTGCTCACTGGATGTTCTTTGTTTTCTCACACCATTCTCAGTAAACTCTACAAACTGTTGTGTGTGAAAATCCCAGGAGATCAGCAGTTTCTGAGATACTCAAGCCACCCCATCTGGCACCGGCAATCATTCCGCAGTTAGTCGCTTAGATCACGTTTGTTCCCCATTCTGATGTTTGGTCTGAACAACAACTGAACCTCTTGACCATGTCTGCAGGCTTTTATGCATTGAGTTGTTGCTACTTGATTGGTTGATTAGATATTTGCTTTAATGAGCATTAAACTGCGGATGTTCAAGTGTAAGACCTTAAGACCATAAGACATAGGAGCAAAATTTGGCTCTGCCTTTCCAACATGGCAGATCCTGGATCCTGCTCAATCCCATACACCTGCCCTCTCGCCATAAATAAAGTCTAATAAGTAAAGCCTACCTAATAAAGTCACTATGGAGTGTAGTAACCTCAGAGTAAACTACAATTCAGAATATCTTTTATAAACCTACTGATTCCCATGGCTACCTTGACTATACCTCTTCTTACTCTATCTCCTGAAAAAGAATGCTATTTCCTTTTCTCAGTTCCTTCGTCTCTGCCTCATCTGTTCCCACAATGTTCTTTCCTTTCCAGGCCGTCAGAGATGTCCTCCTTCTTCAAAGAACGGGGTTTCCCTTCCTCCACCACTGTTGCTGCCCTCACCCGCATCTCAGCGCTCAGCCCATTTTTCTGCCACCTTAACAGTGATAGAGTTCCTCTTGTCCTTACCTACCACGCCATGAGCCTCTGCATCCAGCACATCATTCTCCACAACTTCTGTCATCTGCAAAATGATCCTACCACCAAACACATCTTTACCTTGCCCACTCCCCCACTTCCCACTTTCCACAGGGATCTCTCCCTCAGGTATTCCCTTGTGCATTTGTCCCTCCTCACCAATCTCCCTCCTGGCACATAAGCCTGTAAGTGGCCAAGGTGCTACACCTGCCCAATCACCTCCTCCCTCATCTTCATTCAGGACCCCAAACAGTCCTTCCAGGTGAGGCAACACTTCACCTGCAAATCTGCTGGGGTCATTTACTGCATCCGAAGCTCCCAATATGATCTCCTCTACATCTCTGCGACCTGTTGTAAACTGGGGACCACTTTGTCGAGCACTTCCGCTCCATCTCCCTAAAGCATAACTTGCCTTGCGCCCTTAACTCCTGGTGGAGTTGTCAGGGCACCATCACGACAAGCTTTGCACTAGTCTGTTTCATCTGTCGCGGTTGTGTGCCAGAGCCTGGGTCACCACAAATGTTTTCCCTATCCATTCATTGATGTCTGTCCATCTTTTCCTCTGTCTGCCTCCGCTTCTTCTCCCCTCAGTTCCTTGTAGAATGGTCTTTGCAAGGCCACTGGATCTTGTTACGTGGCCGTACCATCTCAGCTTTCTTTTCTTCACCGTTGTGAGAAGGTCTTCACGAGGGCCAATGTGGTGCTGGATGGTCTTGCGGACCTGCTCGTTTGTGATGTGGTCCAAGTAGGAGATGTCCATGATGTTGCGATAGCATCTCATTTCCAATGTCTCTATCTTCCTCTGTAGCTCTGCTGCGAGGGTCCATGTCTCACATGCATACAGGAAGATGGAGAATACCAATACACGCAGGAGTCTGATCTTGTACTTCATGGTGATGTTGCTGTCCCTCCATATTGTCTTGAGTTTGGATAGTGCAGTCGTTGTCTGTGTGGTTCTTGCCAGGGCTTCTGGTCTTGATCCTTCATCACTGATGGTTTCCCCCAGGTATTTGAACTGCTGCACTGTCTCAAGTTTCTGACCATTGACCGAGATGTCTGTTGTGATGGCACCGTTGGCATTTGCCTTGAGCTTGGTTTTCTCGGCACTTATTTCCATTCCAAACTCTGGCAAGATGGCTGACCAGGTTTGCCAGTTCGTCCTCTTTTTCCCTTTTGTCCCTTCGTTTCCAGTCCTGAAGAAGGGCTTCAGCCCGAAACCTCGCCTGAAACCTTTTCCAAAGATGCTGTCTGATCTGCTGAGTTCCTCCAGCACTTTGTGTACCGGTATGTTCAGAATTTGCTTTAATTGCTTTACCTTAAAAAGGAATATTAGCAATAGTGCCTGAGATTATCAACAGCATATCAGTCATATTAAATAACTGGTTTAATTGCCTCATGATTAGTGTTCCCCTAGGATCGTTTAGAGGCAAGAAGAAGAAAAACATGTAATTGATGTAGTCCGTAAATTCTTTGACAGAGGACTATTTTAGTGAAAAAGAGGACTATGAAAGGATTTGGGAAGCATGCAGGAAAAAGAAAACAGACAATGGAAGGGAAATGTGAAGGAAACTTGTAAAAGAATTTGAATGTAAACATTGAAAGTACCTGGTTTGTGACAGGATGCAGAATGATGGGCCATGGGATGTTATGTGTAATAAAGTTACGGATCACAAGAGCTGTGAGTTGGCTGGAGGGATAGACGCTTGAAATAGATTTTGCCCAAGATTAACTTTTCATATTTACCATTCTTCATGCCAGTACTATTTATAAATTTGTAAGACCAATTTTAATTACAAATAACACGCACAATATGTCAAACAGTATAAAGACATACATCTAGCTCTTGTGTCTAGCTCTTCATACCATCAATCAACAGACAAATATAGCATAGTTGATAGATAGAACAACTTGCAAGGTGAATAGAAACACCTAACAAACTCATCATTTTTCTGGCATAGTACTAGATAAGATTAATTTGATTTGTCTTTTGTACATCAAAACATTGAAATGGAGTGAAGTGGAGCATTTGTGTCAATGACCAGCAGAGTCCGAGGATGTGCCTGGGGAAGCCCACAATGGTTGGCCTGTTTCTGGCATCAACATAGCATACCCTCAACTTACTAACTCTTTGACGTGTGGGAGGAAAGCAGAGCAGCCGGAGGAAACCCATGCGGTCACGGGAAGAACGTACAAACTCCGTATAGGTATCTGCGGGAATTAAACCCTGATTGCTGGCCTGTTAAGCAGGAGCACTTTCTTCACACGGTGGCTTGGCTGTAACTATTTGTGACAGAGAGTAGGAAATGTATGGGGAAGGCGTAGCAAGCTGTTATTGAAGAGGTACAATTGTTCCCTGGAGATGATCATGCATGTGGCAGGAGAAAGACAACTATGTGGTTGAATTGTGAATACAAAAGCTCCACAGTACCAAAGGAATTACAAAAATATTTCACCTTGCCAGGTACTTAAAGATGTTCTCATTCTTCTAGAATTGCATATTAAAATCTTTTAAAACTACAGTTTTAAAATGTGGGTTGGCCAATGAGATTGACTATTTACAAAGCACTTAATACTATTTTTAAGTTCCCTGGCCCCCACCGTTTTATTTTCACCATGGACGTCCAGTCCCGATATACCTCCATCCCCCACTGAGATGGTCTCGAAGCTCTTCGGTTTTTTTTGGATTCCAGACCTAACCAATTCCCCTCTACCACCACTCTCCTCCGTCTAGCGGAATTAGTTCTTACTCTCAATAATTTCACCTTTGGCTCCTCCCACTTCCTTCAAACCAAGGGTGTAGCCATGGGCACCCACGTGGGTCCCAGTTATGCCTGCCTTTTTGTTGGCTTTGTGGAACAGTCCATGTTCCAACTCTATACCAGTATCCATCCCCCTCTTTTCCTGCGCTACATCGACGACCGCATTGGGGCTGCTTCTTGCACGCATGCTGGGCTCGTCAACTTCATTAACTTTGTCTCCAACTTTCACCCTGCCCTCAATTTTACCTGGTCCATTTCCGACACCTCCCTCCCCTTTCTTGATCTTTCTGTCTCCATCTCTGGAGACAGCCTATCTACTGATATCTACTATAAGCCTACAGACTCTCACAGCTACCTGGACTATTCCTCTTCCCACCCTGTCTCTTGCAAAAAGGCTATCCCCTTCTCACAATTCCTCCGTCTCCACCGCATCTGCTCTCAGGATGAGGCTTTTCATTCCATTTCATTTCATTTTCAGGAGATGTCTTACTTTTTTAAACAAAGGGGCTTCCCTTTGTCCACCATCAACTCTGCTCTCAAACACATCTCCCCCATTTCCCGCACATCTGCTCTCACCCCATCCACCTGCCACCCCACTCGGGATAGAGTTCCCCTTGTCCTCACCTACCACCCCACCAGCCTTCAGGTCCAACATATAATTCTCCGTAACTTTCGCCACCTCCAACAGGATCCCACTACCAAACACATTTTTCCCTCCCCCCCTTCTACTTTCCGCAGGGATCGCTCTCTACGCGACTCCTTTGTACACCCGTTCCCCCCACCCATCCCTTCCCACTGATCTCCCTCTTGGCACTAATCCTTGTAAACGGAACAAGTGCTACACCTGCCCTTACACTTCCTCCCTCACCACCATTCAGGGCCCCAGACAGTCCTTCCAGGTGAGGCAACACTTCACCTGTGAGTCAGCTGGTGTGGTATACTGCATCCGGTGCTCCTGGTGTGGCCTTTTATATATTGGTGAGACCTGACACAGACTGGGAGACCGTTTTGCTGAACACCTACACTCGGTCCGCCAGAAAAAGCAGGATCTCCCAGTGGCCACACATTTTAATTCCACGTCCCATTCCCTTTCTGATATGTCTATCCATGGCCTCCTCTACTGTCAAAATGAATCCAAACTCAGGTTGGAGGAACAACACCTTATATACCGGCTGGGTAGCCTCCAAACTGATGGCATGAACATTGACTTCTCTAACTTCCGTTAATGCCCCTCCTCCCCTTCTTACCCCATATTTGGTTGTTTGCCTGTTCTCCATCTCCCTCTGGTGCTTTCTCCCCCTTTCTTTCTCCTGAGGCCTCCCGTCCCATGATCCTTTCCCTTCTCCAGCTCTGTATCACTTTCGCCAATCACTCATCCCACCCCCTCTGGTCTTCTCCTATCATTTTGCATTCCCCCTCCCCCCACTACTTTGAAATCTCTTACTATCTTTCCTTTTGGTTAGTCCTGATGAAGGGTCTTGGCCCGAAACGTCGACAGCGCTTCTCCCTATAGATGCTGCCTGGCCTGTTGTGTTCTACCAGCATTTTGTGTGTTGTTGATTTAATACTATTACTTGTATTTCTGAAGATTTGTGTAAACAGCAAAAAAAAAACCCATTGGGAATGACAAATGATGTAAATTCTATGAAATAAGGTTTCTTATAATCTGCTGGCGTTTTTATTTATAAGGTAAGTAATTTTGTTCTGAACTGGAACCTACCCTCATCTGCTGCAGCTCAATTTCTTTGGTACTTCACCAATTATTTAGTCTTCTGACTGCTGGATTTTACTAAGATTTTTTCCCCAAAAGAAACCTACATTTCCAAAGCATAATGCAAAAATCCTAAACCATTTGAGATTTTACTCGTGTCTTCTATGCACCTGCTTCTGTTTTTAAAACCAGCAGTCAATGTTATTGAAACAGTGAACATGAGGAAGCAGGAAGTAGGGCAAGGCAATTTATCTACTGCACTGCATCTCAAGCTTTTAAATATTAAATTAATTGCAGATAAATTGTTTGTGCAGAGGAAGGAACTAATCCTCCCAAAATTGAAATGACTCTGAAATGAGTTGAGCCCATAAAAAAAAGTCAATATAATTGATTTTCAAGATGTGTATTTTCTTTTTCTTCTCATGAGGGACAAAGATCTGAAAGTATGTAAGCTAGCAAACTTGCGTCATTGATTGCTTCTCTTGGCCCTTGAATGCTGCCAATCATGATCAAGGAACCAGTGCTAGCAAGCAAAGGTCAATGGTGCAAAGGCATAAAAGGCACACTTTCAGTTTTTTGACCATCCCAGGAGGAAAACAAAGCAAACATCTTGAAAATCAATCATGTTATGTGGAAGCATCTTGAGTCCAATACAGTTCGAAGAGTGTCTGGTGGTACTGGAACATTACGAGAACATAATATCGATAGCAAAGGGTTTGGATTTCATATTACAACAACAACAACAAAACACTTTGCTGGCATAAGCTTTCCTTAGTTGGGTTGGGAAATGCTTTCCCAAAATAAACTTGGTAGCCCCCTTCTCAAATTAATTAATTGTGGAGCTCTTTCTTCACATGGACTGAGAAGACCTATGCTGATGCAGAGGTGAACCCGAAACCTAATATTACATTTATGCTATGTGTACCTTTACAAAAAGCATATCCTTGCTTGTAAAGACTTTGCAAAATGTCACTTAGAAGATACTGTGATGATGTGCAAGAAGGTCTTGTGATCAGATGAAATTAAAATGGTACTTTTTGGCCTCAACACTAAGTGGTAAATGTGGTGTAAATCTCATACTGTGCACCAGCCAGGTAACACATCCCAGCTGTAAAGTTTGCTGGAAGATGCAACATGCTATGGGGATGCATTTCAGCAGCAGGGACTGGAGATCTGTTCAGGATTGATGGGAAGATGAATACTGCTAAATATAGAGAGATCCTGGATAAAAACCGGCTAGCCTCTGCCAGAAAGCTTAAACTGAGGAGGAAGCTTGTCTTTCAGAATCAGGTTTATTATTACCAGCATATATTGTGAAATTTTTAATAACTTTGTAGCAGCAGTACAATACTTAATAAAGATATAGAAAAAAACAAGTAAATCAATTACAGTAAGTATATAACTGTATTAAATAGAATAAAAATAATGCAAAAAGAGAAATAATATATATTTAAAAAGTGAAGTAGTGTTCAATGTCCATTTAGGAATCAGATGGTAGAGGGGAAGAAGCTGTTCCTGAATTGTTGAGTGTGTGGCTACCTCCTCCCTGACAGTAACAATGAGAAGAGGGCATGTCCTGGGTGATGGGGATCCTTAATGAAGGACGCTGCCTTCCTGAGGCACCGCTCCTTGAAGATGTCTTGGATACTACAGAGGTTAGTACCCATTACGGAGCTGACTTAAGTTTACAATTCTCTGTAGCTTCTTTTGTTTCTGTGCAGTAGACCCCCCACCCCCACACCAGACTGTGATACAGCCAGTCAAAATGCTCTCCATGGTACATCTATAGAAGTTTTTGAGTGTTTTAGGTGACAAACCAAATCTCTTCAAACTCAAAATGAGATATGGCCGCTGTCTTGCCTTCTTTATAGCTGCATCAACATGTTTTTGGATCAGGTTAGATCTTCAAAGATATCGACACCAAGGAACTTGAAAATATTCACTTTCTCCACTTCTGATCCCTGTATGAGGATTGGTTCCTGTTCCCTCGTCTTCCCCTTTCTGAAGTCTACTATCAGCTCTTTGGTCTTACTGGCGTTGAGTGCAAGGTTGTTGCTGTAACACCACTCAACTAGCTGTATATCTCGCTCCTGTATGCTCGCACATCTCCATCTAAGATTCTACCAACAATGGCTGTATCAGCAAATTTATAGGTAGTATTTGAACTATACCTGGCCACACAGTTGTGGTATAGAGGGACAAAGCACACCACCAGAATAAAAATGGCCTCAAATGAAAAACATTGATGTCCTTAAGTGGCCCAAAGTCTCGACTTTAACCTGATCAAACATTTCTGGCAAGATCTCAAGATTGGTTGTCCACTGCCACTCCCTAACTAATCTAGAACAGTAATTTTACAAGGAGGAATGGGCAAACCTTGCTCCATCATATTGTGCAAAGCTAATAGAGACTCTTCCAAAAAGACAGACTACTGGCTGTAACAGCTCAGTTCAAATAAATACTGAGCATAGGGGAATGGGATCATTTGAACTCCTGACTTCTCAGCTTTTGAATTTCAAGTCTACATGCTTTACAATTTTCCCTATTTTTCCTACTGTGAAAAAAGGAGCATGTGACTCACAAATAAATTTTTTCCTTTAAATTGATCAAAATCCCTGGTTGTAAAACTCATTTATGTGAACAATGGGTTGGGGGCTGAATACTGTACTTTTACAAGCCACTGTATGTTTGGTTTGGTGGATTCATTAGTCACAGAAAAATGCCCCTAGTGTGTAGCTGACATTTGGGGAGTTGCTAGGAATGTGAAAAAAAAATAGATTACAAGGCAAATTAGTGGGGATGGAAGTGTTTTTGATTTTATAAGGAAAATTTGAATATGGAAGAATGCTCAGAACACACAGGGCTCCTCTATATTGAAGACACGGTAGGGGAATTACTTCCCTTTAATTATTGGTACCAGAGTTACTTCATCAAGCTTTGGCTACTCAAAATGTGCAAAGGCTTTGTCAGAAGGGTAACTTAATGGTAGATCTTCTTAAACAGACATGACTGGTATAGATTAAACAAGAAATAACCATAAAACTGCTTGAAGATTTATAGAAATAGAATAAAGTAGAATCAAAGTTCAATGTTCAAAGTAAATTTATTAACAAAGTGCATAGATGTCACCATCTACATCCCTGAGATTCATTTTCTTGTGGACATACTCAATAAATCAATAAAATAATCCCCATAACTGAATCAATGAAAGACCACCCAGCCTGGGGGTTCAACCGCAGTGAAGAAGACAACAAACTGTGCAAATACAAAGAGAAAAATTAATAATAAATAAATAAGCAGTAACTATAAAAAAATGAGATGAAATGTTCTTGAAAGTGAGTCCATTGGTTGTGGGAACATTTCAGTGATGGGGCCAGTGAAATTGATTTAAGTTATCACCTCTTGTTTAAGAGCCTGATGGCTGAGGGGTAATAACTGTTCCTGAACCTGATGGTGTGAGCCTTGAGGCTCCTGTACCTTTTTCCTGATGGCAGCAGTGAGAAGAAAATGTGGTCTGGGTGGTGTAAGTCCTTGATGATTGATGACAGCATTTCATGTAGATGTGCTAAATGGTGGGGAGACCTTTACCCGTGATGAACTAGGCAATATTGTCCATTTTGGTAATACTTTCCATTCAAGGGCATTGGTGTTTCCATACCGGGCTGTGATCCAGCCAGTCAATATACTATCTACCACACGTCTGTAGGAGTTTAAGTTTTAGATGTCATGTCGAATCTTCATAAACTCCTAAGGAAATAGAGGTGCTGCTATGTTTTCTTCGTAATGGCGCTTGCATACTGGGTCCAGGATAGTTCCTCCAAAATATTAACACCGAGGAATATAATGTTGCTGGCCCTCTCCACCTTTGATTATCCAGTGAGGAGAGGTTCACAGACCTCTGGTTTCCTTCTCCTGAAGTCAATAACCACCTCCTTGGTCTTGCTGATATTGAGTTGTTACAGAATAGCCAGATTTTCAATCTCCCTCCTATATGCTGGTTCATCATCATCTTTGATCCAGCTGATGGCAGTGGTGTCGTCAGCAAACTTGAATATGGTATTGGAGCTGTTCTTAGCCTCATGGTCACAAGAGTAACAGGGGGCTAAGCACACAGCCTTGTGGTGTACCCATGCTGATGGCGATTATGCAGATGTGTGGCCAAGTGAATGGGGTCTGCAAGCAAGGAAATCAAGGATCCAACTGCTCAAGGAGCAATTGAGGCCAAGGTCTTGGAGCTTATTGATTAGTTTTGAGGGGATGATGGTATTGAGTGCTGAGATGTAGTCAATAAAGAGCATACTGCTGTATGCATCTTTGTAGTCTAAATGTTCCAGGATTGAGTGAAGAGCCAATGAGATGGAATCTGCTGTGGACCTGTTGCTCTGGTAGGAAAATGGGAGTGGATCTAAGTCACTTCTAAGGAATGAGTTGATATGTTTCATCACCAACCTGTCAAAACACTTTATGCCTGTGGATGTAAGGACAACTGGGCGATACTCATTGAGGCAGGTTACCATGTTCTTCTTGGGCACTGGTATAACTGAAGCTGCTTGGAGAAGTATTTAGTGACACCTGGAAAATATGGAATGTTTTGTGCAATGAGTATGGAGATGACGCTTTCACCTGTAAGGAAGTGGAATAAAGTAAAGGCCATTGTTATAAGATGGTCACCAAGAAATCCAATGGGGAATTCAATTCAATTGAATTCAAGAAGATCAGAACATGGAATTTGCTATCACAGGGAATGGTTGAAGCAAATAGTAGAAACACATTTCAAAGAGCTGGTGGTAAACATATGACAGATGGAATAACGGTGAATAATTTTGATGGGAAAGATGGGAGCAGGTTTGGTTGCAGCATACACAGCTCTTAACAGTTTGATTTGTTGCTGCATATCTTCCATGATTCTACCCTCCAGAAGCTCTGAAACTGCATGATGTGATTTCTTACTGGTCGTGAAAATATCCGAGGATCTTGTTTACATGGGGGACATGCAAGGCACAGTCTGAGCTTTAGCCTGCTTTTATTTTCCATGGTTCATTTGTGCTCTTGAAGGAGCTAGGTTGACTGTAAATGGCACTTGTTATTGCATTGTTCACTGGAGAGAAGGTCTAGAAGCCGGCTGTGATGCATGAATACAACATTGTTAATGTGGGACAAGTAGTCTCTCATTTCAACTGTTTGCCAGATTAAGTGCTGAAAGTCTTAAGGAGATGGTATGAAGTAAGTAATTGAGTGCAGAAAATTGTTGCAGGTGCTCATGAGATATTGCCAAGGACTGCACAATTACTATCAAATGTGAAAAACTGCATATTACAAGGAATTGATAGATTTTTTCTCTTGTTCTATTCCATGACTATTTATATTCATTATAATCTGCGATTACAAAACCATTTTTGGTGATCAGCTGTAAGGATTTCTGAAACAATGCACACAACCTACTTATCAGAGTGGCTCCAAATCATAGGACAATTGTAAAAGTTCCTAGAAATATTTTTAATATAGAGATGACTTGGCATTTAAGAGGTGCTTGCTGAGGTTTCAGCTGCTGGGCAAATGGCAGCAACTGAAAGGTTTCAGAACAGAACAATCGAGTAGCCTCTACTAAAAATAAAACAATCCAATACAGCCAATAGAAATCCAACAATGCTACTGTGAACCTCAAATTTGACGACTGTAATGTGGGACTTCTACAAAAAAAATGCTGAAGTAACCCATAATGTTGCCCCATTAAAATGTAGCGGACTTCTGGATGTGCGTAACTTTTGGAAGATTGCTTTTTGGCTTCCTAACCAGAAACCCAATATTCTGATGTTACAACCATTAAGCAGGTGATTACTTACTAATGGACAATGAAATGAAATCTGATCTATTGTAATAGACAATAATCAGAAGCTTTTAATCAAAAATTAAGCTTCAAATGAATTTTTACTGAGAGCTTCACTTGTGGGCCACTGTGCATGTTTTCAACAGTAACTATGCTCAGGAGTATTTAGCTGAACAATGAAGGGAATTATTTAAATTTTGCTTCATCGTCCATTGAACTAATATTTACATTTACATTGAACTAATACTTACATTTCTCCTTAATTCCATAGAAACATTCAAGAAATAATGTTTCCTTCCATTCAATGCTAAGAGTGCAACTTTATAGATAATAATGTCTCCCTGGCATTGTATCCACAGCCACTCATCATCGACAGCCGGTTATATAGAACCCTGACAACTCCACACTCTTTTCCTCCAATTTACTATTATAAGTTGAGCCAATTGCCTCCACCTGAAATTCCCTCACCATGCCCACAAACTCTCTTAGCTTTACATGCTTATTGAAATCCACATTGTTGACACACCTCGAGACCCTTCAAAAACTCACCTTTCCAGGCACGATGTCTAAAACAGTCTCTCTGGTGATATTAAAGGACCTTCAGAAAGGCAAGTAGTTGGCATTTGATTTTTCCTTTTCAGTATTGCTGTGATCCATTGGAAGCCAAGAATTTCTTTCGAACTGGTGCAGTACCCAGAGTGGAAATCCTGTTTTCCTATGGGAACAGAGTTGCTGCTATATTCTCAGCAAAGTTAGGGAGCTGGATTAGTAGCTCTCAGAGTCTACACTAGTCTTTGTTCTGTAGCTAATTCAGTGGAAGCAGAGGCTGACATTTGGAACATCCCAATTTATATGGTCAAAACCCACAATGATTTGAGTAAATACTATACTAAATATACACAGAAATTCTAAAAGTCAAAACCAATAACGCAATCACATCTTATAATTTAGCACTGTGCTCATTAGAATTATCAATTATACAGAACCTGCATTTATCTTGATCTTTATCTATTCAAGGGATTACATCTAAGTAATGAAAAATACTTTATTTTATATCTGGGTTCAAACATGTGAATATCATGTGTTCTAGTTATCAAAGCCCTTCTGTCAAAAAAAATCTGTGCGATTAATATTTTTGGAGAATTATGAAACATTATGGAATACCATATCATCAGGAAGTCCTACAACATCATGCAGTCAGGAAAACTGTCAGAAAGCTCACTGTCTACACTGGGGTGAAGCAGGGATGTTTGATGGATCCTTGCCTGTTCAGCAATAGACCGGATTATGAAACAGACAACAAGTGAAAAATGAGATGGAAGCCAATGGACTATGTGGCAGCAACTTAATGGCCTAGAGTTTGCAGATGACATTGACCTGCTGCCTAGCTCTAACCAACAGATGCAAGAGAAATCAACACTTTGGATCCCTAACTCCACCAAGCAGAGTCTAAGACCAAATGTAGAGAGAAAGTGTGGACATCCAGAGTCATATCAAGGAAAACCAAAATCAGAATCTTCAACTCAACTGTTAAATCAGTGTCCTACATGGCTCTGAGACCTGGAGAACAACAAAGAAGACACTATGAAAACTTTCATCAGCCAGTGCCTGAGAAGGGACTAATGAAGCAACCAAACAGACACTGTGGGAAAACCAGGAATCCAAAGAGAAACAAATATGCAAATGCAAATGGAGGTGGATTGGCTACACCTTGAGAAAGCCAACCAACAACATCACAGGACAGACATTAAAATGGAATCCCCTAGGAAAGAGGGAAAAGGGGCATCCAAAGAACACATGAAGGAGAGACATGGAGGCCAGAATCAGTTGAAAGGGATACTCCTGGTCCACCCTTGAGAGGCTGTCTCAGAACAGAGGACAGTGGAAATGGGAGGTCATCGATGGCCAGTGCTCTACTGGGAGCTAAAGAAGAAGAAGAATTAATAGTTTTATGGTTAAAGCCTCCTGAAGTCTACAATAGACTTTCAATTCTCGATTATTCCTTCCTGTTACTCTCAAACTCTCAATTCTTCCTTCCTGTTAAATGTGTCAGCTGAGTTTAGCATGCAGCCTCAGAGTCACAGGGGCTTGGAATTGAGGATTTAAGCCTCAGAGTCACAGGGGCTTGGAATTGAGGATTTAAGCCTCAGAGTCACAGGGGCTTGGAATTGAGGATTTAAGCCTCAGAGTCACAGGGGCTTGGAATTGAGGATTTAAGCCTCAGAGTCACAGGGGCTTGGAATTGAGGATTTAAGCAGAGTCACAGGGGTTTGGAATTGAGGATTTAAGCCTCAGAGTCACAGGGGTTTGGAATTGAGGATTTAAGCAGAGTCACAGGGGCTTGGAACTGAGGATTTAAGCCTCAGAGTCACAGGGGTTTGGAATTGAGGATTTAAGCCTCAGAGTCACAGGGGCTTGGAATTGAGAATTTAAGCCTCAGAGTCACAGGGGCTTGGAACTGAGGATTTAAGCCTCAGAGTCACAGGGGTTTGGAATTGAGGATTTAAGCCTCAGAGTCACAGGGGCTTGGAACTGAGGATTTAAGCCTCAGAGTCACAGGGGCTTGGAACTGAGGATTTAAGCCTCAGAGTCACAGGGGTTTGGAATTGAGGATTTAAGCCTCAGAGTCACAGGGGCTTGGAATTGAGGATTTAAGCCTCAGAGTCACAGGGGTTTGGAATTGAGGATTTAAGCCTCAGAGTCACAGGGGTTTGGAATTGAGGATTTAAGCACCTAAATCAAACTGACATATTAGTGCTCTGGTGAAAAAGGAGAAATGTAGTTTTGGAGACACTACTTTTCAAGGTAAGAGGTTATAGTGTGTGCACTGCTATCAGGTAGATGTTGAGGCATATAGTTGTCCAGAGACACTAGAGAGATAAGGGGGTTCCCAACCATTTTTAAGTCATAGACCACTACCATTAACAGAGGGGTCCGTGGACCCCACGTTGGGAACCTCTTGCTGTAGGTGAACCGACACTCAGAAAATATTGGAGAAACTCAGTAGGTCAGGCAACATCTGTGGAGGAAACTGGGCAGCCAATATTTCCATAAGACCATAAAACATAGGAGCAGAATTAGGCCATTTGGCCTGTCATATCTGCTCCACCGTTCAATCATAACTGACCATTTTCCCTCTCAAATCCATTCTCCTGTGTTCACCTTGTAACCTTTAAATATACAAAATGAACTGACCTCCTTGGTAGTTTATGGCAATGAATTCCATAGATCCACCACCCTCTGGCTAATCTCTCTCCTGAAGGAATGTCCTATTCTGAAGGCTCTTCTCTTTGTTCTAGACTCTCCCACTAATGGAAGCATTCACTCCACACACTCTACCTAGGCTTTTCAAGAGATAGTCAAAGATGGCCCTGACATAGGATCTCAACATAAAACATCAACTGTTCCTTTTCCTCCACGGGTGTTGCCTGACCTTCTGAGTTCTTCCAGTAGATTTTGTGTATTGATGTAACTATCCTGTTTTCTAGACCAGGTACTTTTCAGTAAACCAAAACCAATTCAAATTCATTGATCATTCATCTGGATGCTGTTTGTGTATAAAATGACACCACACTAATATATGCACAATAATAGACCATTTCAGAGTTACTCACTGCAGCCTCGATGTGAAGCAGAGACAACAGTCAAGCAGGACATGACTAAGCAAGCTACCAACCTCATGAAGCCTCCCTGTGTACTTTAAAACGTTCAGTATCCAAACTGAACCTCAAAGTGCCAGATGGTCAACAGGCAGGAAAGGCTGCTGCCCGGCACTTAAGCAAGTGTTGAAAGAGGAACTGGGACAATCTCGTAGTTTGGGGGAGACTGGCATAGGATCGGGTAAGTTGCAAAGTCCCATTGGTTCTATTAGGAAAGAAAACAAGCTGAAACACGAGAGGCCGCAGATTCTGGAATACGAAGCAACAACAATCTGCTGGAGGAACTCAGCGGATCGAGTAGAATCTGCCCGGGGGAAAGCAAGTGTCAACATTTTGGGCTGAAACCCTGCATTAGGTCCCTTAGTCTTTGACACAAAATGTCAACCAAAGAACAATCAAGTTCAGGCATCTACTGGCCCCACTTTTTTCCCCCGCTCTTTCTGGGATGGACAACTACCCAGGTGCAGACTATCAATTTAAACTCCAGTGAGTCTGAATGACAATGTGGTTATCAGGTGGAGGGTAAAATCACATCCTGAACACAACAGTTGGCATGACATTGGTGAGATCCATAAGGCATCTGCTTAAGCAAGTTTTTACCTCTTTACAAACTTCGGGCATTTGAAACAAATGCACAAAACAATCCTATTATTATTTCCTTGCATTTGGCAGAGTTCCGATGAAAAGTCATTTGATCTAAACCGTGAATTGTGTTTCCCTCTCCACAAACAAAGTCTGGAGCTGCTGAATATTTCCAGCATTCCCAATGAAGTGTACACCACGTTGGTAAGCCTGTACAGGGAATACTGTGTCCATCGTTAGGTGGGAAATGGAAGAATAGAGTCACAAGGATGTTATTGGGACTGGAAGGCCAGATCTATAAGCAGAGGCTGGACAGGCTGAGTCTTCCTCCATGGACTATCAGAGGCTGAGGGGTAACCTTATGGAGGTATATAAAATCATGAGGGGCAGAGATAGTGAATGGTCAAATTCCTTTTCCAAAGGTTGGGACTGGAGAGGATATGTTTAAGACCACAAGACCATATGATATGTTTAGGTTGAGTGGGAAAAGATTCAAAAGGGATCTGAGGGGCAACATTTTCACAAAGAGATTGGTGGCTATATGGAATGAGCTGCCAGAGGTGTGTACAATTACAGTGTTTGAAAGACAGTTAGGTAAATGGATAGGAAAGGCTTAGAGGGATGTGTGTGCCAAATGGTGAGAATTGGGACTAGTTAAACTAGTTTGTCCAGCAGGGACGAGTTGGCCCACAGGACCTGCTTCGGTGCTGTGTAATTCTATGACTGCTTTCCAGCATGTCACTCTTCTATCGTTATGTCCTTCATCTGCTTTACAGCTGCAATGGCTTTGTAGTGCCATGCACATCAGACCTTCACTTTTTCTTTCTCAACTAATAAATGGAGACAGACAGCTTATTTTAGTCATTCATAAGGAGGGGGTGAAAACCAGAGGATGCTTGACTTTTGTGGACAATATAGCATTGGTGCACCTGAATGTTTGCTATCGAGCTCACCAGGTTCCCTGCACACTGGGGGCATTATTTATAGAATCCTGGTGGGTGGTATTAAAGGGTAGATCTCATGCGACCATCACTCAGAATGGACAGCTGTTTGTTCTTGACAAACTCCCAGGTTTCTCCATCAAGGCATTCCCAGCCGTCCCTTTAACTCACTAAGTAAGATACTGTGCAGATCCTGGTTCCTTTGGGACATACCTTGTCCGTGACCCTAAACTAGTGCTTGAGTCGGCCCAGTGTGGTGCTCAGTGTTTAATACTGTGGCTGTTATACTGCATGGAAGTGACTGTTCAGCAGCCCAGCCAGGCTGAAGAGAACCCTAGGCTACGTCTCAGCCGTGTTGCACCTCATGAAGGATAAATGGAGGTCATGTCTTTGGCAATTAAGTAGGGACCACTTCTCCTTGGTGTGCCCAGCCATCTGCAGAAACTCACTTAGATTCCACCTATTTGACATAAATCACTGGAAAGGCTCAGCCACGTTACATTTATGCCCTATGCATACTTCTGTTAGAAGGTATATAACATTCAGTTAAGGCAAAAAAAAACAGCTGGGAGGAGAAAACAATCAATTACAACTGATCTCAAATAACATCTACAAAATGTACCAGGCTTAGCTCTGTCAAAGCATATTCACTCTGACTGTAGGCGTTTTTCTGCTTTGAAATATTAAGTTCAGAAAATTCACTTTTCATATGTAAAGCAGAAACACATGCCAAATGAATCTGCAGTGCAATGAATCTGAGAGTCAGATCGATGCAGTCTTTAGTGATCTGAATACAAATCTAAACCATCATTCTCAAATCTGCTCCTGAAGTTAAACATCATGCAAACAGTGATAGGTCTTCACCTGTAAGGATATTGCAAGAGCCTTCACCCTGATCTGTTTGTGAAATCATCTTCATTATGCTACTTAATCATTGCTGTGGTGGTTTGAATTCAGTGTGGTGCCCATCAACCGCCATATAATGAGCAAGAAACTATCAAGAAAGTACACAGCCATCAAGAATTTTTCTTTTTTGTGTGTGGCACTCATCAACCGCCACGCAACTATCAAGAAATTACCTGCACCCACTACAGGTGACGAGGACCTGCAGTGGGTACATTTGAGACGGAAGTTTCAGCAGAGTCGCAGTTTGACAGGGCAGCTCACAGTGAAGAGCACCATTGAGTGCACAATCCAGGGAATTCATTCAAAGGGCAACAAACCTGCAAACACAGGGAAAGTGGAATGAAAGCGCTTTTAGATTAATGTATAAGCAATGACTGAATGTGTCCTTACTGATAATCTTAACATTCCATCTAGTGTTAACCTTTCTTTACAATAGGATATTTCTTCTACGGAGGTGCCTGGAAACTTAAAGACAGAAAATAATGTGTCATTTAAAAAATACTTTTTTAATTTTCTGGATTTTTGGAAGATCCCTAACTGCTGGGTTATCAGACCAGACCAGTCATAAGCATAGAAACATAGAAAATAGATGCAGGAGAAGGCCATTCAGCCCTCTGAGCCTGCACCGCCATTCAGTATGATCATGGCTGATCATCCAACTCAGAACCCTGTACCTGCTTTCTCTCCATACCCCCTGATCCCTTTAGCCACAAGGGCCATATCTAACTTCCACTTAAATATAGCCAATGAACTGGCCTCAACTGTCTCCTGTGGCAGAGAATTCCACAGATTCACCACTCTCTGTGTGAAGATAAAATTGGAATGATTAATAAAATGAAAGATGGGCATGAAGTTTCTTACTTGCTGGTGTGATGATAAACTTGATTTTTCCAAGGTGATATCATGAAGTAATATAAAGCTGTTATAGGAATAAGGAATATTTTCCTTGGCAGAAATACTCGAGCCAATAACATAAAAATATGGTGGATGCTGTCAACGAATAACAGAAAATGATGGATATTCACAGGAAGTCAAGTGGTGGCATTTGTGAAAGAGTAATGGAGCTAACATTTCAGATCAATGATCTTCTATTAGAATGAAGTTCTTATTCCTTCTAAAAGAGCTTTGGCCAGCAAACAATCTGGACATCGGAAGTTTTGAGGGGAGGGAATTTCAATCAAGTGAGTAGAAAAGGGAGCAGTGGTTTGCTACAGTGAAGAGAAGCTTTTACCAGCGGTCAATCAGCATTTGGGATTGATTAGCAAGAGCAAGTTAAAAGAAGGCAGGGGTAAGCAAGTGACCATCGTCGCAGTGGTCCGAGTGGTGAGCTTGAGGCTTTAGCTCTTCGAGGCTTCAGTCAGAGAAAGGAAAGAAAAGCTGTAGGTTAAGTTTTTTTTCCCTCCCCTTCTTTATATCTGCTCAGATAGGACAACAGAGGTGCCAGGCAAGATAGTGAAATGCTCCTCCTGCAGGATGTGGGAAGGCAGGGAGACCTCCAGTGTCCCTGACGACTACAACTATGCGAAGTGCATCTAGCTGCAGCTTCCAACGAACTGTGTTAAGGAGTTGGACCTGGAACTGGATGAACTCCGGATCATTTTGGAGGCTGAGGGGGTGATAGATAGGATGTATAGAGAGGTAGTTACACCCAAGGTGCAGGACACAGGAAATTGGGTGACAGTTAGGAATGGGAAAGGGGTTAACGAGCCAATGCAGAGTACCGCTGTGGCCATCTCCCTCAACAACACTTTTGGATACTGTTGAGGGGATTGCCCTACAGAGGAAAGTCACAGTGGTTGGATCTCTGGCACTGAGTCTGCCTCTGTGACTCAGAAGGGAAGTGGGGAGAAGAGGTACACTGTGGTGATAGGGGGTTCGTTAGTTAGGGGAACGGACGGAAGGTTCTGTGGGCGAGAACAAGATTCCCGGATGGTATGTTGCCTCCCTGTGCTAGGGTCCGGGATATCTCAGACTGAGTCCTCGGCATTCTTAAGTGGGAGGGTGAACAGCCAGAAGTCGTAGCCCATGTAGGTAGCAAAAGCATGGGTAGAACAAGTGATGGATACTGCATAGGGTGTTCAGGGAGTTAGGTGCTAAGTTAAAGGGTAGAACCTCCAGGGTTGTGATCTCATGATTGCTACCCGTGCCATGTGCGAGTGAGGCCAGAAATAAGAAGATTATACAGTTTAACACATGGCTAAGGAGTTGGTGTAGGAGGGAGGGCATGAGATTTTTGTATTATTGGGCATTCTTCCTGGGAAAGTGGGACCTGTACAGAAGGGACAGTTTGTAACTGAACTGGGGGGGGGACTATTAACGTGGGGGGAAGGTTTGTTAATCCTGCACGGTGGGGTTTAAACTAGAGTTATGGGAGGATGGGAGCCAGAGTGCCAGAACAGTTAGTGGAGAGGTTGTACAGGCAGATGTCGCTAAGACCTCAGGCAAAGTTAGGAAGCAGAAGGTTGAGTATGGTGCAACTAGTATCCTGAGCTATGTATATTTCGATGCAAGAAGTATTTCAAAAAGGTGGATGATAGTGCTGAAGATGAGGTAGCTGGTTTGCAAACAGGAGCAATGTTGATAGGGCAAAATTGCAGTCAAAAGGATGAATTGCAACGTAAAAGGTGGATAAAATCAAAAAGGGTGAATATAGGACTGAAGGTGTTGTATTTGAATGCGCAAAGTATACAGAATAAGGTAGATTAACTTGCAACATAAATGGATATTAGAATATAGAGTGAAAGGTGTTGAATTATTGTGGATAGAGCTAAGGAACTGCAGGGTTAAAAAGACTCTGATGGGAGCTGTATACAGACTTCCAAACAGTAGTGAGGATGTGGTCTACAAATTTACAACGGGAGATAGAAAATGCATGCCAACAGAAAATGTTACAATAGTCACGGGGGATTTCAATATGCAGGTAGATTGGGAAAATCAGGTTGATGCTGGATTCCAGGATAGAGAGTTTCTAGAGTGTCTACAAGATGAATTTTTAGAGCAGCTCGTGGTTGAGCCCAGCAGAGGATCAACTATTCTGGATTGGGTGTTGTGCAATGAAGTGGAATTATTTACAGAGTTTAAGGTAAAAGAACCCTCAGGGCAAATAATCATAATATGATCAAGTTCACTCTGAATTTTGAGAGGGAGAAGCTAAAGTCAGATGTATCAGTATTACAGTGGAGCAAAGGGAATTACAGAGGCATGAGAGAGGAGTTGGCCAGAATTGATCAGAAAAGAACACTGGCAGGGATGAGAGCAGAGCCGCAATGACTGGAATCTTTGGAAGCCATTTGAAAGGCACAGGATATATACATCCCAAAGAGGAAGAAGTATTCTAAAGGCAAGATGATACAACAGAGGCTAACAAGCGGTCAAAGCCAACATAAAAACCAAAGATAAGGCATATAATAGAATAAAAATAGAAAAGAAAAATGGGGGTGGGGGGAAGGAGCACCAGAGGGAGGTGATATAATTATATTCCATTTGGGTAGCCTCCAAACTGATGGCATGAACTTTGATTTCTCAAACTTCCAGTAAAGCCTCCCACCCCTTCACCACTTTGCATCCCTTTTCCCCCTCTCAAGTTATCTCCTGGCCCATCCATGCACCAGGAGCCCTCTGGTGCTCCTCTCCCTTTTTCTTTCTTCCATGGCCTTCTGTCTCTTTCACCAATCAACTTTCCAGCTCTTTGCTTCATCCCTCCCCCTCCAATTTTCACCTATCGCTTGGTGTTTCTCTCTCCCCTCCCACCAGCTTTCAAATCTACACCAGCTTTTATCCTCCAGTCCTGCCGAAGGATTTCCGCTTGAAATATCTACTGTGCTTATTTCCATAGATGCTGCCTGGGCTGCTGAGTTCCTCCAGCATTTTGTGTTTGTTGCTCAGATTTTCAGCATCTGCAGATCTTCTCTTGTTTGAGATAGAATACAATGTCGGGAAGTGTACGGTCATGCACTTTGGTAGAAGAAATTCAAGTGTTAAATATTTTCTAAACTGAGAAAAAATACAAAAATACAAAAAAAAAACTAGGTGTAAGGGACTTGGGAGTCCTTGCTTAGGATTCCCTAAAGGCTAATTTGCAGGTTGAGTCTGTGGTGAGGAAAGCAAATGTGATGTTAACATTCATTTCAAGAGGACTAGAATATAAAAGCAGTGGATGTAACGTTGAGAGCTTATAAAGCACTAGTGAGGCTTCCTTGGAGTATTGTGAGTAGTTTGGACCCCTTAGAAAGGATGTGCTGAAACTGGAGAGGGTCCAAAGGAGGTTCACAAAAATGATTCCAAGATTGAATGGCTTGTCATATGAAGAGCATTTGATGGCTCTGGGCCATTATTTGCTAGAATTCAGAAGAATGAGGGGTGACCTCATTGAAACCTATTGAATGGTGAAAGGCCTTGATAGAGTGGATATGGAGAGGATGTTTCCTATGCTGTGAGAGTCTAAGATAAGAGGACACAGCCTCAGAATAGAGGGCTGTCCTCTTAGAATGGAGATGAGGAGGAATTTTGTGAATCTGTGGAATTCTTTTCAGATGTTGAGGCTAAGTTTTTATGTATATTTAAGGCAGAGGTTCTTGATTCTTGATCAGTCAGGGCATGAAAGGATATGGGGAGAAGGCAGGAGATTGGGGCTGAGATAAAAATTGGAGCAGACTTGATGGACGAAATGGCCTAATTCTGCTCCTATACCTTATGGTATTGTTTACATCCAAACTTTCGGAGTCCGTGTTCTTTTGTACAGTGGGGATAATCTGGGTCCAGGAATAGGATGCAGTTTGATGACCCTGATCACTGCTATTGTAAAAAGTCGCTTTCCATGTGTCCAGGAAACAATTCCCATCAGACATAGAAGGAGCTAAATACAGTGATGAACCTTACACAAATGTAGAACTTGGAAACATGGATTTAAGTTAATTATTGGAGTGAGGAAGAGTAACAAAGATGTTTTTCAATGCTGTGAATCTGCTACAATGTATAGCTGACCTGGTGATAGATGCAGAGTTAAAAGATAAATGGAGAAATAATTGGAAAAGAAAAAAAAACAATTTTCTGGAAAGAGCAGGCAAATGATCTGAGCTGGGACATTATTTCACACAGCTGTGTTTTATGATTCTATGCATTTTAAAGTGGTGCATAGCTATGAAATGGCAGTTGCTTTGCCATGTGCAGTTACTTCCCAGTGCAATAAAATACACTGTAGAACTACAATTGCACATTATGGTAACATAACTCAAATTTCTCCTGAAATATTACAAGTAACAGTGTACAAACACATGGAAACACAATTTGCATTCAGAAACATGAAAAAATCTGCTGATGCTAGAAGTCCAATGCACAAGACACAAAATGCTGGGGGAACTCAGTAGGACAGGCAGCATCTATGGAATAGAGTACAGTCGACGTTTCAGGCCAAGACCCAGTCCTGCTGAAGGGTCTCGGCCCAAAATGTTGACTGTTGACACTTTTCCATAGATGCTGCCTGGTCTGCTGAGTTACCTCAGCATTTTGCCTGTGTTGCTTGCATTCATATAGTGTCTTTAACAGAAAAATTATACCAAGAAAATACAGTTACAAATAGTTCATCCAGGGTTTATAATTATCACCAATGATTCAATTCAATACAGTCTAAGAGCTGCAGTTAGTTGTAACTTGAGCTAATCCTATCATAGTCACAGTTGAAATTACTTCCTACTGTTCTGATAAAAAAAGACCTGGAAATTCATTAGGGTACATTAGGAATCTTTTAAACTAATACAGATAAAGTGCAAAATAAAAATAAATCTCTGGAGCTGGAAGGCTTTTAAGGAAACATCTGTTTCAGACATGCTTCCTTTAGATTACAATGAAGCCTAGGATTCCCTAATCAGTCTGAATGCTGCACAGTAACCAAGGCCTGATTAGTTCCATGCATTGCCAACACTTGAGCAGCAGTGTCAAGTGGGTAATATGAGTGTTTAAGTAAATACACTGAAGGAAAGCACATCATACTAAATTTGAAGTATTTGACCTCCGGGTGCCTGTTGGTTGTTCTACAACAGCCAGAAGAACTTCAGACCAAGCATGTGTACTTCAGTTTGAAGGACAGGATCAAAAGTTTGGGATAATGTCTAAGTAACAGCTAATAACACTCTTTGGGAGCAAAATAATGTGTCAGGGATCAATAATGTGATCTGCAATGGAAATCAATCCTGACAGTTCACAATCTTAAGCTAGATGGTTGAAGTGAATTGAAGCAGATTATATTTCTCATAATAAAATCATACATCTGATCAAGGAATTATAGAAAAAAGTAGGAAATATCAATTTAAAATTAATTTGTTCAGGCTGTTCTTACAAGGCTTTTCTGTGAAAATACAATGATCTAGTTTACATGGAGCCATGGTGATGCTTTTCATTTCTGTTTTTAAACAGGGGACCAGTTTGAGAAGAAAGGTGAACTCACAGAAATGTAAGGATGTGAAAGGAATCTCAGTTCTGATGCACGGCCTTTGACCTGAAACATTATTCCTTTAGATGTGGCCTAACCTGCTGAGGATTTCAGCATATTTAGGTATTTATTTGAGAATCTGGAAGGGTTGCCAGGGTGGATGTTGGGTAGTTGTTCTGTGTTGACTGAAGACCTGGAGTTAATGGGTATACTGCCAGGATTTGGGGCTTTTTGACTCAAAGGACTGTGTATCTTTGGAATACTCTGTCCCAAAGGATCATAGGTGCTGATTCATAAGCATGGTCAAGATTTATGTATATATCTCTGCAATTCAGTGGAATCATCAGGAATGCTGAGTGTTGAGATAGAAGGTCAGTAAGCTTGAAGGGACTTTTGGCCTATACTTGGTCCTATTTCTATGTTTTATATATATTCCTATAATAAGGCTGTCAACTATGTTTCATTGAAAGTGTCATCATGGTGGGATAGGGGCATAAAGAAAGCTTTTGGCACATTGACCTTCATCAATCACAGTACCAAGCACAGGGATTGGGATGTTACGCTGAAGCTGTATAAGCTGTTGGTGAGGCCTAACTTGGAGTATTGTGGGCAGTTTTGGTCAGCTATCTACAGGAAAGGAGTAAACAAGGTTGAAAGAGTAGAGAGAAAGTTTACAAGGATGTTGCTGGGTCTGGGGGACCTGAGTTATAAGAAAAGACCGAATAGGTTAGGACCTAATTTCTTGGAATGTAGAAGACTGAGAGGAGATTTGACTGAGGTATACAAAACTATGAGGTACATAAATAGGGTAAGTGCAAGCAGTCTTCTCACACTGAGGTTGGATGAGACTAAAGCTAGGGGTCATGGGTTAAGGGTGAAAGGTGAGAAGTTTAAGGGGAACATGAAAGGAAACTTCTTCACTCAGAGGGTCATGAGTGCGGAATGAGCTGCAACTGCAAGTGGTGCATGTGAGCTCAATTTCAATGTTTGAAAGAAGTTTGGATAGGTACATGGATGGTAGGGCTAGGGAGGATAATGGTCCTAGTGCAGGTTGATGGGAGGGCAGTTTAAGTAGACTAGATGGGCTGAACGGCCTGTTTCTGTGCGGTGCTCTTCTATGACTCTAACTACTTCCACACCACTGAATACTATTAGCAAAAGTTATGAGCAACATAGCCAGGCATGATAATTACTTATCTTCTCAATCTATCAACAGACAGCAATACAACCAACCACACAATCTTCCTGCACCCACATTGCCCCAGCTTGGTTCCATTTTAACCTGCCTGTCCTCAAGTGATTCTAGTAACGGTCTTTCACTTCAGGTCATTGCTTTCAAAGTGTTCAGGAATCTATCCTAAATGAGAAGTATGGCAGTCAGAAATGTGAAGGACAGCGGGACAGTGAGGAGAGGGAACGATCAACCACAGCAGCAAATCAGAGTTCAAGCAAAGGAATGAGAATGGTCAACAGGAGAACAGGTAGACTTGCAAGGGAATAAGGTGGTCAACTGGACAACAGGGAGACTTTCAAGGGAATGAGAGTGGCAACAGGAGAACAAGTAGACTTTCAAGGGAATGAGGTGGTCAACAGGAGAACAGGTAGACTTTCAAGAGAATGAGAGTGGCAACAGGAGAACAGGTAAACTTTCAAGGGAATGAGGTGGTCAACAGGAGAACAGGTAGACTTTCAAGAGAATGAGAGTGGCAACAGGAGAACAGGTAGACTTTCAAGGGAATGAAAGTGGCAACAGGAGAACAGGTAGACCAAGAGAATGAGAGTGGCAACAGGAGAACAGGTAGACTTTCAAGAGAATGAGAGTGGCAACAGGAGAACAGGTAGACTTTCAAGGGAATGAGAGTGGTCAACAGGAGAACAGGTAAACTTTCAAGGGAATGAGGTGGTCAACAGGAGAACAGGTAGATTTTCAAGGGAATGAGAGTGGTCAACAGGAGAACAGGTAGACTTTCAAGGGAATGAAAGTGGCAACAGGAGAACAGGTAGATTTTCAAGAGAATGAGAGTGGCAACAGGAGAAGAGGTAGATTTTCAAGGGAATGAGAGTGGTCAACAGGAGAACAGATAGACTTTCAAGCGAATGAGAGTGGCAACAGGAGAACAGGCAAACTTTCAAGGGAATGAGAGTGGTCAACAGGAGAACAGGTAGACTTTCAAGGGAATGAGAGTGGCAACAGGAGAACAGGTAGACTTTCAAGGGAATGAGGTGGTCAACAGGAGAACAGGTAGATTTTCAAGAGAATGAGAGTGGCAACAGGAGAACAGGTAGACTTTCAAGGGAATGAGAGTGGCAACAGGAGAACAGGTAAACTTTCAAGGGAATGAGGTGGTCAACAGGAGAACAGGTAGACTTCCAAGAGAATGAGAGTGGCAACAGGAGAACAGGTAGACTTTCAAGAAAATGAGAGTGGCAACAGGGGAACAGGTAGACTTTCAACGGAATGAGAGTGGCAAAAGGAGAACAGGTAGACTTTCAAGGGAATGAAAGTGGCAACAGGAGAACAGGTAGACTTTCAAGGGAATGAGAGTGGCAACAGGAGAACAGGTAGACTTTCAAGGGAATGAGGTGGTCAACAGGAGAACAGGTAGACTTTCAAGGGAATGAGAGTGGTCAACAGGAGAACAGGTAGACTTTCAAGGGAATGAGGTGGTCAACAGGAGAACAGGTAGACTTTCAAGGGAATGAGAGTGGTCAACAGGAGAACAGATAGACTTTCAAGCGAATGAGAGTGGCAACAGGAGAACAGGCAAACTTTCAAGGGAATGAGAGTGGCAACAGGAGAACAGGTAGACTTTCAAGGGAATGAGAGTGGCAACAGGAGAACAGGTAGACTTTCAAGAGAATGAGAGTGGCAACAGGAGAACAGGTAGACTTTCAAGGGAATGAGAGTGGCAACAGGAGAACAGGTAAACTTTCAAGGGAATGAAAGTGGCAACAGGAGAACAGGTAGACTTTCAAGGGAATGAGAGTGGCAACAGGAGAACAGGTAAACTTTCAAGGGAATGAAAGTGGCAACAGGAGAACAGGTAGACCTTCAAGAGAATGAGAGTGGCAACAGGAGAATAGGTAGACTTTCAAGGGAATGAGAGTGGCAACAGGAGAACAGGTAGACTTTCAAGGGAATGAGAGTGGCAACAGGAGAACAGGTAAACTTTCAAGGGAATGAAAGTGGCAACAGGAGAACAGGTAGACTTTCAAGGGAATGAGAGTGGCAACAGGAGAACAGGTAAACTTTCAAGGGAATGAAAGTGGCAACAGGAGAACAGGTAGACTTTCAAGGGAATGAGAGTGGCAACAGGAGAACAGGTAGACTTTCAAGGGAATGACAGTGGCAACAGGAGAACAGGTAGACTTTCAAGAGAATGAGACTGGCAACAGGAGAACAGGTAGATTTTCAAGAGAATGAGAGTGGCAACAGGAGAAGAGGTAGATTTTCAAGGGAATGAGAGTGGTCAACAGGAGAACAGATAGACTTTCAAGCGAATGAGAGTGGCAACAGGAGAACAGGCAAACTTTCAAGGGAATGAGAGTGGTCAACAGGAGAACAGGTAGACTTTCAAGGGAATGAGAGTGGCAACAGGAGAACAGGTAGACTTTCAAGGGAATGAGGTGGTCAACAGGAGAACAGGTAGATTTTCAAGAGAATGAGAGTGGCAACAGGAGAACAGGTAGACTTTCAAGGGAATGAGAGTGGCAACAGGAGAACAGGTAAACTTTCAAGGGAATGAGGTGGTCAACAGGAGAACAGGTAGACTTCCAAGAGAATGAGAGTGGCAACAGGAGAACAGGTAGACTTTCAAGAAAATGAGAGTGGCAACAGGGGAACAGGTAGACTTTCAACGGAATGAGAGTGGCAAAAGGAGAACAGGTAGACTTTCAAGGGAATGAAAGTGGCAACAGGAGAACAGGTAGACTTTCAAGGGAATGAGAGTGGCAACAGGAGAACAGGTAGACTTTCAAGGGAATGAGGTGGTCAACAGGAGAACAGGTAGACTTTCAAGGGAATGAGAGTGGTCAACAGGAGAACAGGTAGACTTTCAAGGGAATGAGGTGGTCAACAGGAGAACAGGTAGACTTTCAAGGGAATGAGAGTGGTCAACAGGAGAACAGATAGACTTTCAAGCGAATGAGAGTGGCAACAGGAGAACAGGCAAACTTTCAAGGGAATGAGAGTGGCAACAGGAGAACAGGTAGACTTTCAAGGGAATGAGAGTGGCAACAGGAGAACAGGTAGACTTTCAAGAGAATGAGAGTGGCAACAGGAGAACAGGTAGATTTTCATGAGAATGAGTGTGGCAACAGGAGAACAGGTAGACTTTCAAGGGAATGAAAGTGGCAACAGGAGAACAGGTAGATTTTCAAGAGAATGAGAGTGGCAACAGGAGAACAGGTAGACTTTCAAGGGAATGAGGTGGTCAACAGGAGAACAGGTAGATTTTCAAGAGAATGAGAGTGGCAACAGGAGAACAGGTAGACTTTCAAGGGAATGAGGTGGTCAACAGGAGAACAGGTAGACTTTCAAGAGAATGAGAGTGGCAACAGGAGAACAGGTAGACCTTCAAGAGAATGAGAGTGGCAACAGGAGAACAGGTAGACTTTCAAGAGAATGAGAGTGGCAACAGGAGAACAGGTAGACTTTCAAGGGAATGAGAGTGGCAACAGGAGAACAGGTAGACTTTCAAGGGAATGAGAGTGGCAACAGGAGAACAGGTAAACTTTCAAGGGAATGAGAGTGATCAGTAAGACAACAGGTAGACTTTCAAGGAGGCAGGAGGTGGCTCAGATTGGTGATAAGTGGTGGTAAGGTTCGGTAAGAGCAAAGGGAGGGAGGAAGGTAAGTATCTAAGGCTGCTCTCGATTCTGATGATGAAGGAGTCCAGAACCTTCTTCCACTTGGAATTGAAGTTGGAAGGTAAGGGATTTTAGAAAACAGGTTTTAATAGAAAAAGGCAAGGGATTATCTTTGCATTCCAGAATGATCCTGCAATTGTGATCAGCTTTGGCAGAGGAAAGCAGGGCCTAATAATGCTTTATGTGATTGCCTCTAATGCCACTAGAGAAAGATAACAGAATGGTGAATATGGTAGGAAGCAGTGAGGCGGAGTTGCTTACTGTCTGATGTAGAGAACTCAGTTACGTTCCGTAATACTTCACACATTTCAAAAAGCTGCACTTAATATAAAATCCTTAGTGAAGTTGTGCAATAATGGTTCAACTAAAGCACTCCCACCTACTTAGACAATTGATAAAATATGACTGGCTGTACAACACTATCATCTGCACATCAGACAATTGTGAGACAGAGTTACAGTGGATTTCTTTTTTTAGCATTTGCACCTGCAAACCAAATTAATACATATCTCCATTTGAACAGTTCTACCTTGTTGCTACAATGAAAATCAACTTGCCAATTTTAAGCCTATGGGATCTGCATGTTTCCTATACCCTTCCAGATGTTGGAGTAATTGGGTAGCATTTTGTATTAGTTTAAAAAAAATCTTTGGGGACTTTCTCGTTGTCAGCTGCAAAAAGCCAGAGCAAATGCAATTAGATTGTGCAGTTTGACAAACTCAACTCCCATTGTTTATATATTCAAAAAAATAAAACTGGATTAATTGACATTAAGTGGTTTCATTTTGTCTGGTAGCACTGCCTAATAATATTGCACTTGCATAAAACAACAACAGCAGCAGATGTTTATGCAGTTGGACAACAGTAAAGTTGCCCAAGAAGTGACTTCAGCCTGAAAGAATAAAGTTAGATGAGCAAAAGCTTGATTCCACAGAGTAGTTTTCAACGTGTCACTTCAACAATGAAAGAGAGATGGGGGAAGAAAGCCAGAGCTTCACCAGTAACAGCAACTGTTAAAAACTTCAAATTTTGCAAGTTTCAGAGGGTGGGATTAGAAGGGTGAGGCATTAAGGGAGGGTGGGGGCGCTGGAGGAGATCGTAGAATTTGGAAAGAGCAAATCATTAAAGGTTATGAATAAAATAATAATGCATATATGAACATCCACAACAGACACAAATGCTACATCGTTAATATGATGGCACTCCCCATTCACCATGGAAAGTCATCAAGCCAAAACATTAGAGAGGCAGATGATAATGGCATCTGGAGTAACACACAGAACACTGGAAGAACTCAACAGGCCAGGCAGCAACTATAGAAAGACATGGTGCAAATGAAGGCCATCGATCTGAAATGTCGACTGCCCATTTCCTACACAGAAACCTTCCAACCTGCAACATTGTTTCTCACTCCGCAGATACTGTCCAACCTGCAACATTGTTTCTCACTCCACAGATGCTGTCCAATCTGCAACATTGTTTCTCACTCCACAGACACTGTCCAATCTGCAACATTGTTTCTCACTCCACAGACACTGTCCAATCTGAAACATTGTTTCTCACTCCACAGACACTGTCCAACCTGCAACATTGTTTCTCACTCCATGGATACTGTCCAAACTGCTGAGAATATTAATATGAACACCCGAGTAGGGACTGTTGTACTGTGAATAGCCCACAGTAATAGTGTAGCCTTGCATAGGCTGGTTGTTTGTCCATGAGTTGAGGGGATTGAGGAGGGCTGCTAACTGAAAGGGTGAAGAGAGGGGAGCTGGTGGGAGTATGTGATATTAATGTGGGATTTGTGTTAACAGGTGGTTTATGGTCACAAATACAAGAAACTCTGCAGATGCTGGAAATCCAAAGCAACACACACAAAATGCTGGAGGAATTCAGCAGGTCAGGCAGCATCTGTGGAAAACAGTAAATAATCGACATTTTGGGCTGAGACCCTTCTTCAGGTCTATGGTCAGTTTGGGTCTGGTGGGCAGAAACCCCTGCTTCTCTGCTGTATCTCTCTGTGAGTCTGTGTGTTATTCCCATTGCACTGTCTGGGTCTCCATGCCATCCAGGCAAGCTTAGGGCTACAGAATCTCGAGGATCTTTAGGTGGAAAGAGTTATGCTCATCTGTACCAGGAGTCAAGGCCCTGTGACCTGGATACAGTATGTATGATCTTACCATTGAGTCTGTAACCCACCATATACACCACCCACCTTGCAAAACCCACCAAAGAGCTCCCTGAGTCTGCAGTCACAGCTAATCTTCAGATGTCCCACACGAATCTCAATTATGATGTCCGTAGTTCCCGCGCCCTCCCATCTCTGAGCTTGTGCACGCTGCCAGCCTTTCAAAGAGGCAGCCACAAGGCAGAAATATTTTGTTGAATTCAAAGCTGAATGATACACATTTTCAGGGGATGGTAGCACACACTCTAAAATGCAGCAGTGGGGCAAAAGTAGGGCTGCATTAGTTTACCCCCATGCTGGGGAATAATCCAAGCCAAACATTTTAATGTTACAATGTGCTTCGAAAGGGTGCCTTCTGGACACCTTGATGATGATTGCTTCCCGCTGATTTAATATTTTCAGTCAAGTGTCAACTTTCTTAACTTTCGTTGAGAAATCCAGTGTCCATCTTTGCTAGAGGATACATGAATTGTTTGATACTGATCAATATTAAATCTTTCTCATCTCCTTACTCTATCCAGATCTCTTTGTTTTCTCCTATTTTGTTATATAGGCATCTTCAGTTGATTTCAAGTCATTGCTAATACAAGAACTAAAAACAGCACGGCTTCTAAACAGAATCCAGTGGAACTCCACTGGTGAGATAGAAAACTTCACAATATGAGGTAGAAGATATTTTTTTCATTTGCCAAGTCAATTAGAATTAATGTCCATACAAATCAATCCTTCTGTTAAAAAAGGCTTTGAAAAATCATGTGAATTGTACATACATACATGTGGGTAAATATACAACATACAGTATATCACCATTTACAGTAATATCCTGCACTGGCGCTACAAAAGCACAAGACCATTACATTTATTGGACAATATCGCAACACACTCCTGCTCATAGAATGTCCTTTATCGTTAAAGGTACTTAAGCCAATGCTTTCTTGTTTATTCAAAATTCATTAATCATCACAGACCAACTCATCACCCAGTTATGAAATTGCTGAATATTTGGATTTGATATCTTTCAGCTGTAGTCTTTCCATGTAGAACTTTTTCCATTATTAAATAGAACTTTAAAAAATTTCCTTAGTGACCTCACAGGGCCTCTTACTTAAATGAATCTCTGGCATTTTGTTTTTTTTTCAGATTTCATGTTATAACATCAGCGGAAACCTTGAGAAAATGTGTGAATGGATAACAACCAAAGATCAGCATAGTCTTTTACTTATAAACAGTTTGCTTTTCTAGCAATGAATTGAAACATTAACTGAAGTTCCTCACTAAGGTTGCTGGTGCTTAGACCTTGTTGAATAATGTCCATCTGGATTACTGTATGTTGTCTCAGTATGGCTATTTATGGATCTGGTTGCAGAGCAAAGGCAATTCCAGGCAGTAATTGTGTATATTTTACTAAATGACACCATAATCTCCCAGTCGACGAATAAAAATGGTGTTACTGGTGGCCATGTGGTGCTGGAAACAATGTGAGTGATGAATGGGCAAAGATTTTTCTTCTGGTTATTTCTCACAAAATCAGAATATTACACTCTTCAAAAAATGCTTTTACAGCAATGAGAGACAGAAAAATCAAAACCTCTTGCTTTGAGGGAACACTTCTAATATTTCTGTGAATATTGTGCTGGGTCTCTTCAAAAAGGAAACTAAATTTAACTAGCATAGGCCAACAAGAAATATTCTTTCACTTGTAAGCAAGACATTTTTCACTGAACACAATCAAAATGTTTTTGTATTAGCATTTCAAAAATATGAATTTCAGAATCCTTCAGGAATCAGCTCCTCTGAATTTGGATTACCAAAATTAACAGAATTCATTAAATTAACAGAATATTTACATTAATAGAATATTTACAGGGCAATAGCACTGGAAGGCTTAATTTACTACCTTTTGTCATTGCACTGGACTAGAAATGAAAGTTGTAACTGAAATAGTAATGAATTTACATTTAAGAAATTTTACACCCCACTGATTCTGGTGAATTAAAGCAAAACCTTGTTGCAAGAAATATTACTGATCCATTTCTATCTCCAATTATACACCATCAGGTTGCTTTACCAGTATGTTTAATGAGTTTCTGCATTATTAGCCTCTTGTTCAATTAATAATAATAAGTGTTCTTATCTTGATGACTTTCACTGGGCATCAGAAATCAAGCGTACTTACGGGAGGTCCTGTAAGGAAAAAGACAAAAGGCATCTTTAGTCAAGGAACCATTAGCAATTTAAATTCCATTTCAAAATTCAGAAAAAAAACTATAAACTTCTACATTTGTTAATTGCAAAAAATATGGCAGTTGCTGTTGGCAACATAATTTGAATTCACTTTACTACAGTGGAGACCAGCAGATTGAAACAAGAATAAACTACTCCATAATTTTAAAAAAAATGTCTTAGAATACTCTTACTTAAATTACATTTGCCAATATAACCATATAACAATCACAGCATGGAAACAGGCCATCTCGGCTCTTCTAGTCCGTGCCGAACTCCCACCTACCCGCACTCAGCCCATAACCCTCCACTCCTTTCCTGTCCATATACCTATCCAATTTTACCTTAAATGACACAACTGAACTGGCCTCTACTACTTCTACAGGAAGCTCATTCCACACAGCTATCACTCTCTGAGTAAAGAAATACCCCCTCGTGTTTCCCTTAAACTTCTGCCTCCTAACTCTCAAACCATGTCCTCTCGTTTGAATCTCCCCTACTCTCAATGGAAACAGCCTATTCACGTCAACTCTATCTATCCCTCTCAAAATTTTAAATACCTCGATCAAATCCCCCCTCAACCTTCTACGCTCCAATGATTAGAGACCTAACTTGTTCAACCTTTCTCTGTAACTTAAGTGCTGAAACCCAGGTAACATCCTAGTAAATCGTCTCTGCACTCTCTCTAATTTATTGATATCTTTCCTATAATTCGGTGACCAGAACTGCACACAATATTCCAAATTTGGCCTTACCAATGCCTTGTACAATTTTAACATTACATCCCAACTTCTGTACTCAATGCTTTGATTTATAAAGGCCAGCGTTCCAAAAGCCTTCTTCACCACCCTATCTACATGAGACTCCACCTTCAGGGAACTATGCACTGTTATTCCTAGATCTCTGTTCCTCTGCATTCCTCAATGCCCTACCATTTACCCTGTATGTTCTATTTGGATTATTCCTGCCAAAATGTAGAACCTCACACTTCTCAGCATTAAACTCCATCTGCCAAAGTTCAGCCCATTCTTCTAACCGGCATAAATCTCCCTGCAAGCTTTGAAAACCCACCTCATTATCCACAACACCTCCTACCTTAGCATCATCGGCATACTTACTAATCCAATTTACCACCCCATCATCCAGATCATTTTTGTATATTACTAACAACATTGGGCCCAAAACAGATCCCAGAGGCACCCCACTAGTCACCGGCCTCCATCCCGATAAACAATTATCCACCACTACTCTCTGGCATCTCCCATCTAGCCACTGTTGAATCCATTTTATTACTCCAGCATTAATACCTAACGACTGAACCTTCTTAACTAACCTTCCATGTGGAACTTTATGAATATCAAAAGAATGCTCCTTTGACCATTATATTACAAGAATCTTGATTCATTTTTCATTAATAGGTTAATTCTACTACTAAAGTCGTATGGAGAGGAACATCATACAATCAAATACCTTTCATATTGTGACTCTTTAATACACTGGAGAGCCTTAAAAAACTCAACTTTCCACAAAAATACAGGAGAATGCTCTGCATTGAATGAAACCTATAACAAAACACTGTATGTCCTACTCTATCAATTTTTGGAATTAAATTAATAATTTCTCCCCAAAATCAATTCCTATTTACAGAAGCAAATTCCAAACTTTTCCAACCCCTTCAAGTGTTTCTGAATGTCATCCTTAAAGGATTTGTTCTGATTATTAGAATTTAAGATAACTAATTTCTATTTTGTGATCAGTTCTTGACACCTTGAAAACTTCAACCAAATCACCCTCAGAACTTTCTAAATTACAGCAGGTACAATTCTACATTGTATAATACCTCCTTGTAATTCAACCCTTGCATTCTGGGACATCTACATGGTATTCTTTCTTAATGTATTGTTCATAAGATATGGTTATTTGTATTCCTGCATTCACCAATCTTACATGTTCTCCACGTGGCTATGTCTACATGTGTAAATTACTTTGAACTTGACAAAACTAAGAGAAACAAGAGACACAAGAGTTGCTCCAAAATGTGTATCAAGTTGTTCAACTTTTCAACCACACAGAGCCTATGTCTATAGTTCATGCATGGTATCACATATTAATGTACATTAATCTACTTTCCTATTTGGACAAACAAAAGTAAGATTTGTGTACACATTATTTACAAGTTTAACCTATGCACAAATTTTCTGGGTCATTGGCTATTGTTTTCATTTCCATAGCTCGACTTGAGAATGATGTTACTTCTTATCTGAATTCTTTGGAGTCCCAGGTCATTTCTTTACTGCCGGAATGCATTTCTCAAATTCAGAAATACATTCATAAATATATCACAATATCCCTTCAGCACCTCTTACACCTCTTGCTGGAAGTAAGTTACTTGAATGTGCACTTAAATGTGGATTTTATCTTCAATTTTCACAGGATATCTCATTTATTCTTCAACTGCCACTCTAACAACCCATTTCCAAATGACAAATCTGTGTAATCAAACTGAACTGTATAGTTTAAATTGTTTTCATGACTTGAATAATAATCCCTTTTCCTTCTCAGCTGCCTCTCTTTCACTCTTCCCAGAAGATTTGTCTGAACTAAGTTCAACTGTGTTCTGAGTACTCTAAGACTAGTAACTCAGCATGAGTATAAACCTGTTGTTGAATGTGGCATTGTTATATGGTTTAGAAAAAAGTTTGATAACTGATGTCACATTGCTAAAATTGGACACCCTTGTAATAATGGATGTGATATTGCTTTTTTGAAAATTTCACACATTTCTTAGCCCCACCATTTCGCACTGGGCGTTGTGGTAAAAAGCATGTGCTTAATACTAAATTGTTTCACAAACGGAAATAAATAAAACTTGTCACCATTATCTGAGATAATTATTCTAATGAGTCACGAAATGGGAAAATGGATCTCAATTCTTCAATAACATGTCGTGTTGCAAAACTGACGTTTCAAGTGTAATGTTTCAAGTGTAAAGATTATATCAATTCTCATCTCAGAATGATTAAAACATACTCTTTAAAAGGGTCTCACCGAGCACTTCCAACTCCAAAAGTGTGTACCCAGTGATTCACTCTCTAACCCTGATTCACAATCTTGTCTTCTCTTTCACTGCGTAAATTTGCTGACTAGAACTTCAAGATATCTGTTTATTCCTGGCCAATAAAAACATGGCTGTTGTCTTCTTGCTCTCACTATCAGGACACCCACTGGAAGTCAAAGTCAAAGTGGTGTGTATTGTCTTATCATAGGTGCAGCGGCATCTCAGGGATAGAGTATGAGACACACAACAGTCATAAGAGAAAATTCAACATAAATTATGCACAATTTTTACAGGAAAGTGCACCACTGGAACAAAAAAACTGGCCACTGTAGTGAAAAGTGATCAAAGTGGCTGGAGTGCTGCTATACTGAGATAGCGATTCGGATTGTGCCAATTGGTTCAAGAATGAATGAATGATTGAAAGGAAGTGATGCTGTGGGACTTCGGCCTAATGGTAATTGTGAAAAGATGGAATGGACAGACTATGGTGATGTTTGATGATACCTGTTGCAATCCAGAGGCAGTGCCTCATGTACTTAGTAACGTTTGTAGATTTTACCATTAGGGAGTTCTAAAGCTCTTCTAAATTATCCTTCTCAACATACTTGTTACAATAACTCCATTGCAATAATTCAAACTGTCACACATACATACGTGCCATAGAGAACAACAAATACCACTTCCAAGAATCTTTCTACGTAATTTGTATGCCTCTTGCTGTTCCGCATCCTAACGTCATCTTTTTGGTAACCCATACTGCCTCCTGCTGAGGAGGCCAAGTCATTGGGCAAATTTAAACCTGAGGTTGCTAGATTCTTGATTAGTAAGGGCGTCAAAGGGTACAAGGAGAAGGCAGGAGAATAGGATTGAGAAAGAAAATAAATCAGCCGTGATCTAATGGTGGAGCAGATTTGATGGGCTGGATGGCCGAATTCAGTTCCTATGTCTCATGGTCATCAGTGCAGTTGCGTGGCCTGGCAAAGATCTATTATAATATAATACTAGGCCCACAAGTGATCTCAGTCATGCAAAGTGTTCAGGTTTCCTTGCCTTTGTGATTGTTTCTGCCTTTATTTTGAATGTCTATGTACAATGTCCTGTGTATGTGACTCAAAATGGCTTCTTTGGTTTGTTAAGAGTAGGAATGCTTCTTTGTCTGATAAGTGTTTCTCTCGCAGTTGTTTAGCTTTAGACTTGCTGATATGGGGATTGTATTCATTTGTTAACCAATGGGGAATGTTATTTTGTCTTGTGAGGCTGGGAACGTGGGGGTGGGGGGGTTTTCGCGAGTTTTCGAGAGAGTCGGGAGGAAGACGCCGAGGAAGGTGGACGTGCACTGCACTGCTTGGTTGACCACCGGGGGTGGTCCCGGGTGCGAAGATGTGGAGGTTGGAGGCAAGTGATGAGGGGTCGATGGTTGAGCTCCAACGATGTGCACTAAACTGACTGAACTTTGATAAGTTGGCGCCTATTGCTTTTTTTTCTTTCATATATATTGTATTGCCTAGTACTCTTTTAGTTTTAGCAAACTCTTTAAAGTGTATTTCATAACAGTATCTGGTGTGAATTTGATACTGTGTGCGGGCGCGAGGCATAAACTTGATTTTCACAGCACCTGCGTGTACGGGAGGTGGGATTGGTGTGTGGCTGGATCTCCTTTTCCCCTAGACATATACCAGCCTGTTGGGTAAGTGTTACATCTGCAATTCAGTTCCACAGACTTTAAGCCCGAAATAACCTGCTTTGCGTATCTACCTGTATACTTCAATGTTCAAGGACCTTCTTAATGTTTATAACAATTAGTACTTCATCTTCATTGCTTACACATGATCTACAGCTTCTTATATGATATCTATTACTACTGAAAAAGTCTTTGGCAACCATTTCACAGTTTTGTGTTGGAACAAAGTCCTTACGTTTATTGTTTGTCAGATTTAATGAATCTCAGAGCCCACAGTAAGCTAAACACATGCAGGTGACAAATGTGCTTTGGTGGAACCTTGGCTCATGCAAATGTAACATATTAATCCTGCATTGTAGCATTTGGCACTTGGTCAACACTTGTAATACTCCGGTCATAAGACCATAGAGAGTGGAGCAGAATTGGACCATTCAGCCTATCCAGTTAGTTCCACCATTTGATCATGTAAGATTTATTTTTCCTTTCAATCTTATTTTCCTTCCTTCTCCCCACAGCCTTCAATGCTTTTAGTAATCAAGGACCTATTGACCTCTGCTTTAAATATACCCAATAACTTGGTCTCCACTGCCATCTGTAGCAATGAATTCCACAGATTCACCACTCCCTGGCTAAAGAAATTCCTCCTTATCTCTGTTCTAAAGGTCATTCTTAGGCTGTTCCCTTTGGTCCTAGACTCTCTCATCAATGGAAACATCCTCCCCACATCCACTCTATCTAGGCCTTTCAATATACAGTAGGTTTCAATCAGATCCCCTCTTATTCTACTAAACTCCAGTGAGTACAGGCCCAGAGCCATCCAATGCTCCTCACACATTATCCCTGTTACTCTTGAGATCATTCTGATGAACCTCCTCTGGAGCCTCTCCACCGCCAACACTTTTCTTGGATATGGGGCCCAAAACTGCTTTCAAAACTCAAAACATGGTCTGACCCATGCCTTATAAAGCCTCAGCATTACATTCTTTTGTATTCTAGTTCTCTTGAAAAGGAAGCTAACATTGCATTTGCCTTCCTTACTACTGACTCAACCTGCAAGCTACCATTTACGGAATCCTCAATTAGGATTCTGTGTCCCATTGCACATTCTGATTTCTGAATTTGCTCCCCATTTAGAAAATAATCTATGTCATTATTCCTCCTACCAAAGTGCATGTCCATACGCTTCTCTACACTGTATTCCATCTGGCACTTCTTTGCCCATTCTCCTAATCTGTCCAAGTCCTTCCACAGACTTACTGCTTCCTCAACATTGCCTGCTCCTCTACTTATCATTTTATCATCCACAAAGCTCTCAGCTCTGCCTTCGAGATCACTAACATATAATGAGAAAAAGTTGTAGAACCAACTCTGAATCTTATGGACTCCTTCAACCTTTGGGCAGCCAACTAGGAAAGGTTCCCTTTATTCCCACTCTGTTCTGCCAGTGAGCCAATCTTTTTCCCATGCTAGTATCTTTCCTGTAATACCATGTGTTCTTCCCTTGTTGTTGGTACCTAAGGTTGTCATAGCTGGGGGTGGTAGTGGGGATAAGCTCACACCACCTATAAAGAGCTCCAAATGGCGTGTGTCTGACAAACAAGTCCAACTCTTTGCCTTCACATGTGGCTTAGCTATTTGGCCCAGTGGCACTGTTCCTACTGACAAGAGAAGGGGCAACGTCGGACCACTGGTGCCTCTAAACCAGTTGCTATGGGCAGGTGGGTCTCATCAGCCTGGGACAGCAGCCCGCCTAGGAGAAGGAAAACTCTGACTTTAAACCTCCGCTGCCTTGTGGCCATACACACCCACGGGAAAGGCTTCAGGAGTCAACCCTGAGGAAGAAATCCGGAGCCGGGGTCCCTAAGGCAGTTGGATGTTGTTTACGACTTCACTCTGGCAATCTCGGCAACGACACTGGTGCCAAGCTGTATCGGCGCTTGCCCTTCCCTTGGACTACATCAGTGATGTGGAGAGGGGGAACCCGTTACCCAGGCAACAGCCGGTTCTTCAAATCATTCCGAACTGGCTTGCACCCTAGGGAGGACACAGTCCACCAGAGGCACAAACCCATCAACCCCTGGGATCGACGGCTCCTACTTCTACTTATCTACTTTAGCTGTCCCATGTGTGGTACCTTATTACGGCTGTCAAAGTAAACAACATCCACTGACTCTCCTGCCCAGAACTGCGACAGGCATTTTCCCCTTAACATTATGAACTATAATTCTGAAGCATACAGGAAGTGCACGTGAGGTACACCAGATGCTTTCATACAAGTGGTGCATACAAGCTCGATTTCAACGTTTAAGAGAAGTTTAGATAGGTATGTGGATGGTAGGGTCATGGTCCTGGAGCATATCGGTGGGAGTAGGTAGTTTGAATGGTTCAGCATGGACTAGATGGGCCGAAGGGCCTGTTTCTGTGCTGTACTTTTCTACAATTCTATGACTAAGCTAAAACTCACCTTTCAAAACTAGAAACAATTTTTGGAGCTAATTTTGCTAATTAATGTTAATGGATAAGTATAGTAAGTGGTTAAAGCTCAAGTTTTGTCTGCTGACCATTGTTTCCCTTAAATTGGTGACACAGGTGGATAAGTGGTGAAGAAAGTATTTCTCTTCATAGACTGATGTATTAATGTAACAGTTGAGATGTCATGTTGCAGCTGTACAAAAGATTGCTTAGACCACACTTCTGTCCAGTTCTATCAGCTACACTTCATGACGGATACAGTAGCAAAAGGGAGAGTGCAGAAGAGATTCACTGAGATGTTTTCTGGAATGGTGGGCCATGGTTAAAAGAGGAATTTTGGTGAGATGTATTTATTCTTCTGTTTGGAGCATAAGAGGTTGTAGTTTATGAGGAGCATTAGATAGGAAAAGGTCAGAATCTTCTACCCAGAATAGCAAGGCTAGAACTAAAGGGCACATTTCAAAGGGCTTCTTTAAAGATCTCCTTCCCACTTCTCTAAGGGAGGAAGGATATCTGAGGGGTAATCTTTTCACAGAGGATGGTGGTTATCTGGAATGAGCTGCTGGAGGTGTTGGTTGTGGTAGATATAATGTTTAAGAGGGATTTGGATGGGGGTACTTTGCATGGAAAGCAGTGAGAGATACAGACCCAATACAGGCAAGTGGAATTAGCAGAGATGGGCATCACTGCTGGCCCGGATGTGGTGGGCTAACAGGGCTCATTATTATGCTATAATTCTCTATGATTAAATGATTCTAAACTGCCTGTGATGCATTTACATTTCATATAGCTGAAAGACTTCAATACCTCAGCTCAAATTCACTGTGACCTTCAATAATAGAAGAAAACAAGTAATTATGGAAACCCTTGGTAGCTCAGCCACCAAAAGGGGAAAGAGAAGCAGAGTTAATATTTCAGATCTGTGAGCCTTTGACAGTTCTCGACCTGAACCATTAACACTATTTCACTTTCCACAGACACTGCCTGATCTACTACGTGCTTCCAGCTTTTTGGCTCCTATTCCAGATTTCCAGCATCTATATATATATAGTTTTCTTTTTGATTTTTATTCACTGTGCTCTCCATTTGTGCTTTTTGTCTGAGATTACTTCTGCATACCTTTCCAATGACTGGGCAATCTGCCATATTGATGCACTGACCATTTAAAGATCCTTTTGTCTAAGAGGTTGATCTATTCTCTGCCATTGCCACAGTTATAAATACTCTACAAACCCAATTCTCCATAGTTTATATATTGTGCAGACTTCATCCCTATGGCTTCCTGCTAAGAAAATCACTCTCCAAGACTTGCATGCAATTTTATTGCTTGGAGTTAAAGCTCTTTAGCTTTTTAGATTAACTGCATTTGCAGCTTTTTTTATTTTTGTTTTTTTTTCTAATTGACATGTATAAGGTGGTTGGCTTCTGTCACAGCTGTAATGGTGATTAGTGACGACCTCATCCAATGACTTTCCAATTCTGCTTTGCTGGTCTAGTGTAAGTTATCATTCTACATGTATAAATTGCAGTTATATTTGTAACATGCATAAGACAAGTTTCTTTAACATTCCCTAATTTAATGAGTGTTGTGTATTTAATATTTCAGTAATATTAGAGTAATATTATAAATCTATTGTTTAATTAAGCATTCTTTGTTGTTTACATAATTCATTGCAGGTTATATGTCAAATATGTAAATGGCATATGTGACTATGCTACTGCATCATATGTGTGCAGCTTGCTTAAAGTAAAGATGAAGTTAGACTCACATTTCCAGATCCTTGTTTCCTTGAACTAGTTTTATGTTTTGGATTTGCAACACCTACCTTTCAACAGAAACTGACATGGCTGAATAAGTTGTGTCACCGTGTGGCAGGGGCTCACATACACAGACTAATGTGGGTTCACAGGTGAAACTAGCAGAAGTAGTGGGCGTATCTACTAAGTGGCCAGAAATGCTCCCAGTAGCCTCCACTACAGTCTTGTACATTTAATAGTGTACATGAGAAGCCTCTTCTCAAGGACTGGTGTTCCAGAACAATTAGTCAGTGACAACGGACCACATATATTTTGTGGAATGATTGCAATCATTCCTGGAACTGAATGGAATAAGACTTATTACATCTGCACCGTAACACCCAGCTACAAATGGTTTGGCAGAAAGGTCTGTCCAGAGTTTAAAGAAGGCACTGTGAGCAATGTCAGCAGATCACACTACACTGACACTGAATCAGAAGCTGACCAATTTCCTCCTTGCATATCGCAATGCAGCACAGTCCACAACCACCAACTCACCAGCTCTGCTGTTCCTGGGTTTTCCTTTACACTGACACTTGGATCTCCTGAAACCCAATCTCAGAAGGAGCATGCAGAACAAATGCTCCTCAACAAGGAGGTTCGATGTTTCATTCCTGGACAAGCAGTCCTGGTGAAGGACGACAGAGGTGATCAAAAGCGAGTACTTGGAGAGATTAAGGACAGAACTGGGCCATTCTCCTACACAGTGGAGATTGCATCCAATATCACCTGGAGATGACACATCAATCAGTTGAGGAGAGCAGAGTCAATTGTTAGAGAAGAAAGGTGACTGGAATGGTCAGAACCTCTTCCTGCAGTCTCAGAGTCAACTCCTACAATCACCTTGGAGGAAGCCCCAGAACCTGAGATTGTTTCATACCACAAATCTCACCTGCGAAGCAGAGTGATCACCATGTCAGGAATGACTTTGTCCCACAAGAGTAAGAAAGTTTCCATAATGATTAAATCTTTATATCCAAATGGGAGAAATTACTATGTTGTGGATGTCTGTATATAGTAGCTGTATTATATAGTATACTGTGTATGTAGTTGAGATGCATTCTCTATTGAGTTGGATTTCATAGCTAAGCAAGGAGGAGTGTTGTGTATTTAGTATTTCAGTAATATCTGAGTAATCTTGTAAATATACTGTTTGATTAAACATACTTTGTTTTTCACATAATGCATTGAGAGTTATATTTAAAAGTATGTAAATGGCATACATCATTATGCCACCATGTTATACATGTGTGCCTTGCTTAAAGTAAAAATGAAGTTAGACTCGCATTCCTGGCTTCTTGTTTCCTTTGAATTAGTCTTACGTTTTGGAGTTATAAAAGTTAAGGGCTATCCCTAATTTAGTCTGATTTGGGATAGTCGGCATGGCCTGCGTGAGGGGCAAACCTTCCCTCACGAGCCTGATGGAATTCTTTGATGATGTAACAAAGCACATTGATGGAAGATAGAGCAGTGGATGTGGTGTAAATAAATTTTAGTAAAACGTTTAATAAGGTTCCCCTTGGTAGGCTCACTCAGAAAGTTGAGGCATAGGGATCCAGAGGAAGACAGCTGTGTGAGTACAGAATTGGCTTGCCCATCAAAGGCAGATGATGGTTGTAGGTGGAGCCTATTCTGCCTGGAGGTCAGTGACCAGTAGTGTGCCTCAGGGATCTGTTCTGGGACCCCTACTCTTTGTGATTATCGTAAATGACTTGGATAAGGACTGGAAGGGTGGGTTAGTAAGTTTCTAGATGACACAAAGGGTTGGTGGAGCTGTGGATAGCATGGAGAGGTGTTGTAGGTAGCAATGGGACATTGACTGGACGCAAAGCTGGGCTGAGAAGTGGCAGATGAAGTTCAGTCTGGAAAAGTGCGAAGTGATACACTTTGGAAGGTCGAACTTGAAGGGTTAATGGCAGGAATCTTCACAGTGTGGTAGAACAGAGGGTTCTTGAGGTTCACTTCCATGGATCTTTCAAAGTTGCAGCACAGGTTGCTCGGATTGTATGAAGAAGTCTGGTGTGTTGACCTTCATTAGTTGGGGAGTTGGTTTCAAGAGGCATGAGGTAATGTTGCAGCTCTATAAAACCAGGTTAGACCCCATTAGGTATTTAATGTTCAGTTCTCATCCTGGATTAGAGGGCATGTCCTATGCGGATAGGTTGAGTGAGGCTGGGGCTTTTCTGTTTGCAGCAAAAGAGGGTGAGAGGTGACTTGACGGAGGTGTATAAGATGATAAGCATAGATCGAGTGGACAGCCAGAGACTTTTTTCCAGGGTGGAAAAGGCTAATACCAGGGGGCATAATTTTAAGGTGATTGGAATAAAGTATCGGGAAGATTCAGAGGTTATGATTTTTTATTACCAAGGGAGGTGCATGCATGGACCATTTTGCCAGTGGTGGTGGTAAATATAGATATATTAGGGGCATTTTAAAAACTGTTAGACAGGCAGGTGGGTGATAGATAATTGGAGGGCTATATAGGAGGGAAGGGTTAGATTGATCTGAGTGGGTTAAAAGGTTGGCACATCATGGGCCAACAGTCCTATACTGTGTTGTAATGTTCTATCTTCTATTCCCAGTATTACTTCTTCTGACAGCACAATTTCCCATGCAAGTTCAAAGGTGACACACTGTGTGTTTAGTATCTTTGAACTTGCTCATCAACTGGACTACAAACAAGCTTATCACACAGTGAGCAGTCCAAAAAGGCGCAGGGGATATACGGCTGATGTAGTTCCTTCAACAGGCTGATATACCACGGACAGATTTGTGACTTTTAAATTCTCCATCATTTCTGATGGTTTAGAACTGTAATTATTTTATAATATTTATTTCACTTTGTAAACAAATATTCTTAATGTCATGGACACTGAAGATTTTTGAATGCATTGCAAGGTCTGGAACCTTATGGAAACAATGTTATTGGAACCCTGTGTAATACTAATTTGTGCGGGCATGTATAATCAACTTCCAACCTATTAATATCTGTAAAAAGCAATTCCATGCATTCTGTATATGACATGAGAGGCTAGTGCACCTGAGTGTGTACCAGGACTCCTGACATATCTGGGTTGAGTCTGGGCAGCTGCTTTGCCCTCCTCCTGCTCTTACAGGGTTGCATCTTCAGCTCAAAGATGATTGTGCATTGTTTTTCATTCTTCTGTGAGTTTTCCAATACAGAGTTTGTTTTGGATTTAAACTAATCTCCGAGTTAAGTCAAGGGATTACAGACACAAACCACTCACTTACCCTCATCAACTGATATGAAGATCTGACCTTTCATCCGTGCCATAAATGTGCAATATGCTCGTGTAAATGCATGTGTTCTTTTCTATTGACCCAGACAATTCAGAGAACACTGAGAAACATGGAGGTATGAAGTGGAACCAGAAAATGTGTTGACTGAACCATAAGCACACTGCACATGCGCCATGTCAAAAGATAATCAGAACTTCTAATAGAACGTGCAGAGTGGTTAGATAGTTAAATGAGGTCATGAATATGTATCCTGACACAGGGTCACGACCCATAATTCTTTACCATCCTTCTGCCTCCACTGATGCTGCCTGACCTGTTGAGTCTTCCAGCAGTTTAGTTTTGCTTCATACTCCAGCAGCGTCAGTCTCTTATGTCTACTTATATATAAACATACTTACACATTATAATAGTTATTACATAATTTATGTACCCTTATAATCTCTGTAGTTTAATATTCCATACAATATTCTGATGATCTTTCCTATCAGAGCATGATGCTTTAATGGTTTATGTATCTCAACCCACAGCTCCCTTTGGATCTCTGTGTTCCTAGCTTTTGGATCTGCAGTTAAATATCATTATCTTCACACCATTAAAATTAAAAGAAAAAAGCTGTCAGGGAGCAGATGGTTAAATGTCAAGTGGTTTCCAATAAAAATACTCTGAGTATTCGAACAGAACCTGGTCCCAGAATGACTAAGTCTAATGATGTTGTTTCAGCTGATTTAAAGAACAACACAATAAAGAAATGTGCGCTCTGTCCCACATTTGTCTTTTGTCTGTATTAAGTCCAACATGTGAACTTCTCAATCATTTTTCCAGCTGTTGTGTGAGAGAAAAGAATTGTTTGTTTTAAAAGGTATAAATAACATTTGGTGCTTCAGGGTATGCAGTGAACTCCCAACTCTCCCAGTGTTGGCTCAACTGCTCTTTACTGGCAGCAGTAACATGACAGCCACATTTCCCTCTTTTTGGAAAAAGGGGAAAATCCTGTTTCAACTCTCAATTTATGGCACATTAATGAAACTGAAGGTTTGAAAACATAAAATCCTGCAAATGAGATTAGAAAGATAGAAAGACCATGGTTACAAAATCGACCAAAGTCCAGAAAGCGGAGACTAATGGAGGACAGATGTTTCCAGTCTGCAGTAGAGTAGCTGGTGCTCAGGATTAGGGCCGTTGCTTTTGATAAAGTAATGAATTAGGCCAAGCTAGATGTAGATAATTTCGAAGTCTGCAAATGATGCTGAACTTATAATATAAAAACCGTTGATATAAAAACATTTACAAAGAAAGATATAAAACATTGAAAAGGAGAGCAGTGAAATGAGAAACTGCAGACGCTGGAATCTGAAAGACCTCAGCAGGTCAGGCAACATCTGTGAAGTTAAAGGAGGGTTGGGAGCCTTCATCAGGACTGAATGCCCCCTTTACACTCAGTCTAATTGCCCATCATACTGACTGAATGCCCCCTTTACACAGTCTAATTGCCCTTAGTCAGGATTGAATGTTCCTTTACAGTCTCAATCTGAATGCCCTTTATCGGGATTGAATGTCCCCTTTACTCTCAGTCTAAATGCCCTTCATGAGGACTGAATGCCCCTTTACCCTCTCAGTCTTGTTGCAGTGTCTTGATCCAAATTGTCAACCATCCTTTGCCTCCACATATACTCCCTGGCCCGCTGAGTTCTGACTGAGAAAGCAAGCAGCAGAGGCTTCAGGAGCATACTGACAGGACAGTGAAATGGACAAACAAGTAGCAGTAGAAATTTTAACACAGGGCTGTGGGGGAGGGGGAGGTGACTGGGAGTACTACAAGTCGATTTGGAAGGAAAACGAGAGACATCACTGGGTAAAAGGTACAGATGCAGGAGCAGGGATGGAGAACATAATGGAGTTACGTACACAAAGCTGTACAGACAACTCCCAAAGGCAACTGGATAAATACTAAGAGAGCAGGCTGTCACATGAGGACAGCCAAAGAACAAGCAAGTAGATTAAGTCAATCCCTACCTAAATTGAAGAATAAGCCTCAAAAGATTGTTGCTGATTTTCAGGTGAAACCCAGCCAGACTGTAGGTTTAGGACTAAAATGTTTCTCCAAAATTTTGTTCTTAAAACTGAAAATGCCTGAAGAAACTCTGCGGGACTGGCAGTATCTGTGGCCAGAAAGAGTCAATATTTTAGGATTGGGGCTCATTAGAGCTAAGAAAAAGAGAAACAGTTTAATCACAGATGAGAAGGTAGAGGAGGGCCATGGGGTGAAATAATGTGGCTATGCAGGAGGAAAAAAAGAAGTCTGTAGTGAGCCAAACACAAAGGAAGGATGAGTTAGATAGAGTTGGAGAATTCAATACCAATTCCTGCCGGCTGCAGCATGCCCATGTTCAAAGGAAGTTCATTATCAAAGTGTGTGCAGTTTGCAACATACAACCCTGAGGTTCACTTTCCTGCAGGCACCCACAGGAAATCAAATAAACACAATGGAATCCACAAGAATAAACCAAAGAGCAACTAACTTCCAATGTGCAAATGGTAAAAAAAAATTTAAAAAGCAATGCTGAGAACACGAGCTGCCAAGCCCCTAAACGTGGGTCCACGGGGTGTGGAGTCAGTTCCGTGCCGAGGTGAGTGAAGCTGGTCTTGATGCCCGGCTGCCACGAGGTAACAAACTGCTCCTGAACCTGGTGATGTGGACGACTCATCCGAGGGCAGCGAGACAATGGGTCGAACGCGGGCAAACGGGCAGGCTCAGGTGGGGGATCTCGGCTGGCAGGGAGCAGTGAGGCTGAACACTGGTTCATTTCCTGCTCTTGGGCTCGACGGTTTAATCCGGCTCGACCCTCCCTTCTGGCAACGGCTGACACTGGTCTGCTGCAAGGTGCCCTGCCTGCATTGCTGAGAGTCAAGTTCGCCGAATCCTTCAGATCATAAAATCACGAGTTCACTTCCATGGTTTTCTTCAAGGGAAATTACAGACTGCAGATTGCAGTCACCATAGTTCAGAAGAATTGTATCTATTAAACTATCTGCAGAATCGGTGAAGAATGAGATGGTGTATCCTGAGCCTGCACTGGGCCTCACTGTAACAGTTCCGGAGACCATGGGCAGGTCACAGTGGGAGTGAGATGGTGAATTAAGGTGGCAGGTAACCTGCCGGTCAGGATCACTAAACACAGGTCCTTTGCTCAGAGATGAACTCGGTTGTTGTGAACAGTAACTGCCGTAGCCTAGATGGAAGTAGTGTGAGTGAATTGCTGCCTTGCTTGGAAGGATTGTTGGGTCCATGAATGGTGTAAAGGGAATAGACAAAAGCACAGACATTGTAGTTGCACAGGAAAAGGAAAAAAACAAGGAATGGAAGGCAAAAGTAGTCGGTCTCAGGACAAACTGAAAGAAAGAGTGAATTGGATAGAGGTGAAGAATTCAATACTGAGCCCTGCAGCATACCCAGGTTCAAAGTTCAAGTTTAATTGTCAGTCAACCATACTCATATCGCCAGCCAAATGAAACACTGTTTGTTGGATGATGAATGAGGATGCTGTTGCTTGAGCTTGTATTGGCCCTCTTTGTAACAGTTCCATAGATCATGGACACATTACAGAGAGCTCACCACTGCCTCGATTTCCACAGCTGGTTCAAGAAATTTGGTGTGTCCCCGTTGACCCTCACCTATTTTTAAAGATGCACCACAGAAAGCATCCTATCCAGATGCATGTCGGCTTGGTGTGGCAACTGGTCGCACGTGCTGCAAGAAACCGCAGAGGGATGTGGCCACAGCTCAGCACATCATGGGAACCGGCCTGCCCTCCATGGACTCAGTCTATACTTCTCACTGTCTCAGTAAAGCAGCCGGCAAAATCAACAAACTCACCTACATTCTCTCTTCTCCCCTCTTCCGCTGGGCATAAGGTACAAAAGGCTGAAAGCATGTACAACCAGGCTCAAGGATGTTTTCTACCCCACTTTTATGAGCCTATTGAGTGACTCCCTATTATAACAAGATAGACTCTAGACCTCATAACCTACCTCATTATGATCTGCACATTATTATATAAGTGCATTGCACTTCCTCTGTAACTCTTGCACTTGTGTAATGAACTAACAGTATACAAGACAAGCATTTCACTGTACCTTGGTATATGTGACAATAATAAACCAAATCCAACTGCAACATGCAAATGATGGGGAGAGGTGAGTGGAGGGTTGTAATGGTAAATCAGTAGGTCATGGAGAGAGTGGTCACTTTGAGGGGATGGGAATTCTCTTTGTTTTTCCCATTATCCCCCTCCATCTACTCTTCCCTCTTGCTCAGTTCTGATGAATGGTCCCAGACCTGGAATATTATCTACTTCTTCAAATGCTCCCTGACCAGCATTCTCTGTCTTTATTTCAGGTTTCTTGCAACTGCAATTTTAGATTCTCAATATTTTGAATTTGTTCTTGGAGAAAAACAAGAGGTATGTTTTAACTTCAGAGTCTTTAAGCAATTAAACTGAACCTGTGGTGGGTATTTTCCCACTTAAGTTAAAACAGAACAAATTTAAACAAATGCAAAATAGTTTTTGTCCTATATGATCTTATAATGCAGATACCAGCCACTCACAGAATCTGCTGGTGAAATGAAATGGCTAATACAAGGAAGTTAACAGGAATACTTCGTCTATCTTCTAGACTCATCCAACTTGGGGCCCAGCCAAAATAACTTATTTCAACTTTGATAACTACAAAAGCAGCTACTTAACCGTTAAAGTAGCACACAAGAAAGTGGGGTTGACTTAACCTTGAAGGTAAAATCAGATTTATTTTTAACTTTGACATTTAACCTTGGAACTGATAAATTCCTGGCCAATAAAATTTTACTTATATATCCTTTTACATCGTATTGCTGGGGGTGCTTGGGGGGGGGGTAGGGAGAAGGGGAAGTAGGGTAGTTACCTGACCCTTCAGAATTTTCCTTTCAACACTCTGATAAAGTAAGCATTTCAATTTCAGCTTATAAAAGCACTCCTTATTAAATCTTACACATTGTGAGGTGACATTTGCACGTTTTTTCAATTACTTCCATTTTCAAGCCACTTTAGCTGTTGTTCCCACTGGACACTCTCAAAGAGCCGCAAATGGGAACTAATATTTCAAGCTTATTGACAAAGCTAGGCGAGACTCCAATTTTTCATTATGTTTTATGGTTAAGTCGGCTTCTGAAGAGGGAAATGCAAATACTGCTTTAACAGTTCTGGCAGCATTGAGAATGAGCCTTTGATATTGTTGGGTTGTTTTTTCAGTGGCGTTCGTGAGCCCAAGCCCAATGTAGAGTTTTGATTAGACTGTAGCCTAGCAGTGGCACTAAGGCCGGGTTATGAAAATCACTGGTCTTTGTATCACTGGGAAAGACTAGCAAATGAGGGAAAAATTGGTTTACTTAAAGTTCTAATGTGAAGATAATGGGGAGAGCCAAATTCAAATACACTCAAAAGCAAGGTAGGAAATCCAATGCACTACTGATAAATTGGTAAGTTGGTTTATATTTATCATATGCACTGAAAAATTGGTCTTGCAGATCATTGTTACATATTAATTCATAACAGTGCATTGAGGTAGTGCAAAGTAAAAGAATAACAAGACTGCAGAATGAAGTTTTACAGTTACAGAGAAAATGCAGTGCAGGTTGACAATAGGGTGCAAGGTTGATTGTGGTTGAATCCATCTTATCATACCTGCAAACCACTCAATAGTCTAGTCAAAGCTGTCCTTGAACCTGATGGTATGTGCTTTCAGGCTTTTGTGCCTACTGCCCAAAGGGCATCTTATTGTACTCGAGAACCGTTCAATTGTCTTACACAGTGGGATAGAATCTGTCCCTGAGCCTGGTGGTACGTGCTTTCAGGCTTTTGTATCTTCTTCCCGATGGGAAGGGGAAGAGGAGAGAATGCCTGGAATGGGTGATATCTTTGGCTGCCCTACCAAGGCAGTGAGAAGTAACGACAGAGTCCACAGAGGGGAGGCTGGTTTTTGTGATGGTTTGAGCTGTGTCCACAGCTCTCTCTAGTTTCTTGGGGACAAGCCAAACTTCTTTAGCTTCCTGTGAAAGTGCAGGCCCTGCTGAGCATTCTCGGCTGTGGTGACAATATGGTCGGACCAGAACAGTCTATTGGTGATGTTTACTCATATCAACTTGAAGCTCACAATCCTCTTGATGTGAGCAACACTGATGTAAACAAAAGCTTGTGTACTGTCCCTCTTCCTGAAGTCAATGAGCAACTCTTTTGCTTAGCTGACACTGTGGGTGAGGATGGAAGATTGCACACATATTGATATATATTGATTTACATATTGATTGATACATATTAATTTGTCAGCTAATTATAATGATAATAACACTCAAACAGCAGTAACCCTCACATTTTCACTGGCCAGATGCTGAAACAGCTGCAACACCGTTCTTGCACAAGCCACAGCATCCTGCTCTACTTAAAAGTAGCCCGAGCCTTTTAGAGGAAAGCAGACTGGGGCTGGAGCAGGTGGTGGCAGGCTTTCTATAAGTCAGCCTGAGCTGGGAAACCATAGAATGAACCAACATGTAAGTAAAAGAGATCAGTGTTCGTAACCTCCACTTCAGCAACAAAGTAACTCCAATCTACTGTAGTTGTCGAGTTACAGTATGTAGATTCCATTTGCATATGCACAGACACTGGGCTCAAACCATTATCTCTTTTGTCAATAAAAGGATGGGTTTACACTAAAAATATAGAAGAGACAAAGCTCATTCCCAGTCAGCCTTTGTCACATGATAATTGTCTAAATGACAATCCAGGTCTGTGATGTGACTCAGTATGGGTGAATTTGCATGTGTTGGAAAACATCTTTCAGCAAGAGCAGACATAAATGTTCAAATTCATCACTTTGCCCATCACAGCCTCTGACTGCCAGAGGAAGGGAGCATTCCAAGACCTCAAAACTAGCAACAGGTCTATGGTCCACCCAGCATTGGAGATCCCTTCACCTTCGGGGCTGTTGACTCCTGATAGTAGGAACCTCATCTCATAGTATTAATGGCGGGTCTGTGAAACCTCCCAATCCACTGGCAGGGAAAGTGAACCAATGTCAGTGTTCTCCCCGGGCCAGTATCCTCACTCCGATCACACTTCATTGCATCCAGAGGTCAGGCCACATTGTCTGCATGCCTAGTGGCAGGTTCCTGAGCCAAGCACCCTATGCTGAGCTGTGCCACGCCAGGTGACTTGCAAGAAGGTAGAGTAATTGAGGTGAAATGTTCTCAAAGTTTCCCTGAGAAACTTTGGGCATAAAGAGAGTTTTTGGCACATTGAACTTCATAAATCAAAGTACTGAGTACAGGAGTTGGAATGTTATGTTGAATTTGCATAAGATGTTAGTGAAGCCTAATTTGGAGTATTGTGTACAGTTCTGGTCACTATCTACAGGAAAAATATCATTAAGATTGAAAGAGTAGAGAGAAAATTTACAAGGATGTTGCCAGGACTGGAGGATCTGAGTTATAGAGAAACACTGAATAGGTTAGGGCATAGGTGAATGAGGGGAAATTTGATAGAGGTATACAAAATTATTTGGGTATAAATAATGTAAATGGAAGCAGGCATTTTCCACTGAGGCCACAGCGTAATGGTGAACACTGAACTGTTTAAGGGGAACTTCTTCACTCAGGCGATGGTGAGAGTGTGGAACGAGCTGCCAGAGCAAGTGGTGGATGCAGGTTTAATTCTGCCTTTGAAGAGAAGTTTGGAAAAGTACACGGTTGGAAAGCTATGGTCCAGGTGAATGTCGATGAGACAAGGCAGAATACTAGTTTGACAAAGACTAGATGGACCAAAGGGCTTGGTTCTGTGGTGTAGGGCTCTATGGCTGCAGCTTGGGTTGGGTCCTGACCTTAGCTTCCATCTGTCTGGAATTATTCACGTTCTTCCTGTGGGCATGTGTGCTTCCCGCCAGGCACTCCAGCCTCCCTCCGCATCCCAGAGACTGGTTGATGACTATAGATTGCCCCTCGTTTAGGTGGGTGACAGGAGGGGTCAGGAGGAAGTTGATGAGAGAACAGGTGACAGGAAAATAAGAGGAGGAATGGACTGATGGGATGTTTTGAGAGTTACAAAGAATTAATGGATCAGATAGTCTATTTCTTGAAAAACATGAAAGGTTTGGGCACCTTCTGCCTGAACTGAACTGCACTGAAATATACCTTTTGATTTTGTGTTTTTATACGTGTTTTCACTGATAATTTTTGTTGACATTTGTGCTTTTTTGTGCATGGGGGAGGGTGGTTTGATGTTCGATGTCTTTCTCTATTTTGTGACTGTCTGTGGGGAAGGTGAATTTCAGGGTTGTATACTGCATTCTTTCTTTGATAATAAATGCACTTGGAACTTTGAACTTTGATGATGACAGTGAATGAGCTACTCTGTAGTGTCTCCCTTCCTCGCTAACTTTATTCCATTTATACGCCAATGACTTCACATTATCATTTGTTAGAGTTTCATTTTGAAATATTTTCATGTCCGTTTACCTGACCAAATCAAGCACTTCATTTTCGAGGGGTTTCTCCAAACATCTTGCTATAAATTTCCCTTGAAGTGCAGTAGGGATCCCCCTTACGTCCACTGACATGATTTCTGACATGCTTTTGTCAAGTTATAGTGGTATAGGGGGAGCTGTTCTCTGCCGAGATTTATAGACCAGTCTGCAACTATGTTCTTTGGCTGTGCTGCCTTTCCTGTGTCAAGCCAACATTTGATTTTAGTATCCACATCATTAATATAAAATAGAAAGAGTTGATTGGATTTCCCACCAGGGCTCTCTGCTGGAGGTCTACAGAGAAATAGCTAAGAAAAATCTATTTCTCAGGAGTTCCTCCTATTCCTGGCACGAGGAACTCTTGCTACTGAGTACCAGGAATTTTCATACCTCTTGAGCATTTTTCAACCTTTTTAACTTGTTTCTTACCCAATTCCTTTCCTCCCTTGGGCGGTTGTGGCTTTTAGTTTAAATATGAAGACAGAAACATATGAATTACAAACAGAAGTAGGCCATTTGTCCCTTAAAGCACTTCTCCACCATTCAATAAGATCAAGTCTGAACTGACAACAGCATCAACTCTGTACTGTAACCTTTGTTCCTCTGGCTTTTTTAGTCTCTATCTACTTCTTCCTTAGGATATTCAAAGGTACTGCTTCCTCTGCCTTTGTGAAGAATTGCAAAGATTTAGGACTCACCGTGAAAACAATATCACTCCATCTCAAAAAGGCAACATTTTTTTAAACAGTGACCCCTATTTCTAGATTTGTTCACAAGATTAAACGTCCTTTCCATATTCAAGATCCCTCAAGATGTTATATTTTAATCAAGCTCCCTCCTGTTTGTCTCAACTCCAATTGACACAACCTTAGTCTGTTCAGCTTTTTCACAGATGCTAACCGAACCATTGCATTTAGCAGCTGAGTATATCTTTTCTGAATTGTTTCCACTACATTAACAATACTCCCTAAATAAGGAGAATCATACTAAACCCAGCACTTCAGATAAGGCCATAACAATGTTCTGTATAACTGATGCATAACCTCAGTATTTTGTATTCATTTTCCATCGTCCTAAGTGACCACATTCTGTAATTACTCACTGCCCCTGTACAATAGTCTTTTGCAAATTATGCTCCAAATCCCTCTGCACCTCAAGGCTCTGTAATCCCTCAACAACCAGATAACAAGCTTCGTTTTTATTAGTAAACTTCAAAAGAAATCAATCACGTAGAACACTCTGCTTGCTAGAATTCCAAATAAACTACATTAAAGTATGTCTTCTTTATCTTTAGCAGCTTGAAGAAGCCTAGTAGTATATATATATATATATTTAATTTTGGTAGCATCTCTTCCTTTTCCTCTAGGCTTTTTCTTATAAAATAATCACACAAAACAGTCCTTCAACCTTAAAAGTAATTCATTTCTCCTGTTAACAATATTAGGATAATGAGCATTTTTTTTCCTTTTATGTACCAGATGGAATATTTGCCTACGCCAGTCCTGAAAGACAAAACCCTTGGCAAATAATTCCTTCCATGATGTTTTCTATTGGTATCCTGGAACAATCACCATCAGCTGCTTCAAGAGTTTAAGAACATGCTTAGTTTGTAAATTTGTGTTCATTAGTTGCTCAAACAAAACTGCCATGGAGTTTTGAGGAGTGGAACTGAAGATGGTTCTGCAGAAACCCTGGTGATCAGTGCCAACATGGTCAACATCATCATTATGTGCTGTGGTAGATGTGGCAGATTCGTCTAAAACCACAGCACAACTGAGAGCATGGGTAGTTAAATAGAGCAGGAATGGAAACTGCAAATGAGGATTGTTTTAGGAAATCTGGTTTTAGGTAATCTGCATTGTTAGGACCAAATAATACCACAGATTCTTGGGTGAAGGAATTGGTGGGTGGGGCTGGAGGGTGGACGGAAAGGCATAAAAATTGGAATTGGATAGAAAATTAGCTCAAGATTGGATGAAATCCTGGACAAATGCAGAGATGCAGCACTGGATCAACTCACAGGAAGTTGTAACTGAAGACAAAGACTTTAAGTTCAGTGCACTGGATGATGTGCAGCTTGTGACAAGTGAGCAGCACTGTAGTAATGGACGAGCAGAATCTGAATCAGACCATTCAGCAAGATATTCTTTTGGATGTCCGGAAGTAGTCCGTTTGAGAAATTCATTTAGTACGATATACTTTTGGACGTCCGGAAGTAGTCCATTTGAGAAGTTCATTTAGTGTGATATACTTTTGGATGCCCAGAAGTAGCTCATTTGAGAAGTTCTGTTGAAGCAGCCACAGTTGGCAAAGAGGCAGCTTACAGCTCAGTTTCTGGATTCAATTTCAGTGAAGTTCACCACTCAGGGTGGGTGAACGCTGAGTGCATTTTTGACAGGAGCTGAATAAAACAATGGTGCAAATGGCCAAAGGGAAAGAAAAAAATCTACCTTCAGTGTTTGATGAGGGTTCAGACGAAGCAATATGATTATGGAATGGAGGGTGGAAGAGGACATTCATTCTTCATGTAAGAGGGCAATCATCATTTGTAACTAAGCTTGGCATTTCTTATCAGTAAACTTTCATACTGCTATTTTCACCTCATGCTTAGAAATTGAGAAGAAAATATTTTCATTGTTAACAACCAGAATTCATGGACAAATTGTTGAACAAGCTTTTAAAATTGAGAACACAATGGAAGGAAGTTGTATATGTATTTTTAAGTTACTTTTCACATGCAGCTCTTGAAGAAACAGAGTAAAATTAAAGCAGGTGATTTGTGCTTTACTTTTCATATTTTGACAGAGGATTCAATGAAGACATTAATGTTATGATTGTCAAATGACTACAAATGAAAGCAAATAAACAATTATTTTATTTAAAAGATATTACCACTGGAATGAAATCCTGACAAGTCTATTTCTTACATAACTTACTTCAATGTCTCAAATGCGGGCACTGGTACTCCAGGCCTCTAAACAAATGTCAAGAATTGTGATTTAGCCTTGGTACCAATCAGTTTATAATAGACTTCTGGATCATGCTCCACCCTGTTTATGAGAATGTGTTCTTGTCAACACCAGTGAGAAATTACTGAAATCAAATGTTACATGTTATATTCAATGTTAAAATAAATTTTATTATCAAAATACATACTGTACATGTTACCATATACAACCCTGAGATTCATTTTCCTGCAGGCATACTTATCCAATCTATGGAATGGTAACTATATCAGGATCAATGAAAGATCAGCCAGAGTGCAGAAGACAATAAACTGTGCAAACACAAATATAAATAAATAGCAATAAATTACAAGAAGATGAGAAATGAGATAATGAGTCCTTAAACTGAGATCATTGGCTGTGGTAAAAGTTCAATGATGAGACAAGTGAGTGCAGTTATCCCCTTTTATTCAACAGCCTGATGGTTGAGGGGTAGTAGCTATTCTCGAACCTGGTAGTGCAAGTCCTGAGGCTCTTGTACCTTCTACCTAATCATTTATTAATAAAATATCTGGCAAGCCCATACCTATATTGAATGTCAAGAAGCTTGATAAGCTTGCTGTGGGTTGTACATACACAGAGATTTTACAAATGATGCCTAATTCACTGTGGTTAGCTTGGTACATCCTCAGTGCCCAGTGAGCTGCTATTCCCTTGTTGTCAAAGCAAACTCTTCCAACAAAAGTCGCTGCAGAGGTAGTTGCAGAGGGCATAAATGCAGCCAGCTGGAGGGGTTGAAATGTATTTATTTTAATGCAAGAAGCAGCAGCAGCAAGGGTGATGAATTCAGAGCATGGTTCAGTGTAAGTATAGGAACCACAAGGCTGAGTGTGGTTCCGTACGGGAACCACAATGCTGTGGCCACTACGGTTGCAGGGACTGCTAGATGTTCTGGGGTTTCAAAAGGGATGGGGAGGGAGGATAAATGAGGTGGGGAGTTGGCATTGCTAATTGGAAATAGTATCATGGCTGCAGAGAGTGCGGATGTTGTGGAGGAATCATCTGAGTCAGTGTGGGTGGAAGTCAGAAACAGGAAAGGGAGCAATCAATTTATTGGAAGTGTTCTACAGGCCTCCCAAAAGCAACAGGGCACTGAAGAACAGACTGGGAGGCAGATTTTGGAAAGGTACAAAATTAACAGGGTTGTTGTCAAGGGTGGCTTCAACATCCTGAATATTGATTGGCTCCTCCTTAGTGCAAGAAGCTAAGATGGGGAAGAATTTGTTCAGTGTGCTGAAGAAGGATCCTTGACACAATATGCGGACAGTCTGATTAGATGAGAGGCCATACTGAAGGCAATAAACCTGGTCAAGCGACAGACTGCTCGGGGGGTAAAGCATTTAATAAGGAGACCGCAAATTATGATTGCAGTGGGCAGCAAATCCAGAGCTTAAGTTGGGAACAGATGTTCTCAGGGAAATGTACAATGAAAATTTTCATGTTCTTTAGGGACCACTTACTGGAATGGTTTGTCCTATTGAAGCAGGACAAGGATGGTAGGATGAAGGAGTCATGGTTGATGAGAGAAATGGAATGCTTAGTCAAGAGGAAGAAAGAAGTATTCGTAAGGTTATGGAAGCAAAGATAAGACAGGGCTCGATAAAGTTATGAATCAGCCTAAGATGAGGCTTAGGAGAACTAGAAGGGAACATGAGAAGGCTTTGGCAAGCAGGATTTAAAAAAAGCCTTCTGCATGTAGGTGAAGAACTTGAGTGAGGGTAGGACCAACCAGGGATTAAAGGAGAAAAATGTATCTGGAATTGGATTAGGTAGTGGAGATCCTTAATGAATACTTTGCTTCGGTATTCATTAGTAAGTGGTCAGTGTAGAACAGGTCAATGTGCTGGAATATGTAGAGATTAAGAAAGAGGCGCTGTTGGAGCTTTTGTAAAACTTTAGGATAGATACGTTCCCAAGGCTGGTTACTATGGGAAGCAAGGGAAGAGATTGCTATGCCAATGGTGATGATCTTTGCATCCTTACTGGCCACTGGAGTACTGCCAGAAGAATGGAGGATGGCAATTGTTATTCCATTGTTCATGAAACTAAATAGGGAAATATAAAACAGTGAGTCTTGTATCAGTGGTGGGCAAACTATCCTCAGAGACAGGATTCTTAGAGACAGAATTTCTGAGCATTTGGAGAAGCACAATGTGATTAGGAGTAGTCAGCATGGCTTTGTGAGGGGTAGGTTGTGGCTCATGAGCCTGAATTATTTATTTGAGGACGTGTCAAAGCAAATTGATGGAGGTAGAGCAGTGGATGTGGTGTATATGGATTTTAGTAAGGCATTCGGCAAATTTCCTTGTGGTATGCAGACTCAAAGTCAGAGGGCATGGGATCCAGGGGAATTTGGATTCAGAATTGGCTTGCCCGTAGGATGGTTATAGATGGAGCATGCTCAGGCTGGAGGTCTGTGACTAATGGTGTTCCTCAGGAATCTGTTCTGTGTCTTCTGCTTCTTGTGACTTTTATAAATGACTTAGGTAGGGAAGTGTAAGAGTGGGGTTAGTAAGTTTGCAGATGACGAGAGGGATGGTGGTGTTGTGGGTAGCGTCAAACGTTGCTGTAGGTTACTATAGAACATTCAAGCAACGCACACAAAATGCTGGAGGAGCTCAGCAGGCATTTTGTGTGCGTTGTCGCTCAGATTTCCAGCATCACAGATTTTCTCTTGTTGGTACAATGGGGCATTGATAGGATGCAGAACTGGGCTAGGAAGTGGCAGATGAATTTCGATCTGGAGAGATGTGAAGTGATACACTTTGGAAGGTGAAACTTGAAAACGGAATAGGAGGTTAGCGCCAGGATTCTTAGCAGTGGGAGGAGGAGAGGGTTAATGTCCATAGATCCCTCAAAGTTACAACACAAGCTGATAGGGTGGTTAAGAAGGTGCATGGCGTGTTATCCTAAGTCAGTTGGGGGACTGAGTTCAAAAGCCATGAGATACTGCTGTAGCTCTCTAAAGCTCCAGTTAGACCACACTTAATGTCACAAACATGAGAAAATCTGCAGATGCTGGAAATCCAAAGCAACACACACAAAATGCTGGAGGAACTCAGCAGGCCAGGCGGCATCTATAGAAATGAGTAAAAGAGTTGACATTTCAGGCGGAGACCCCTCATCAGGACTGGTTAGTGTTGTGCTCTGTTCTGGGGTTTCCTCACATGGAAGCTCTAGAGAGGGTACAGAGGAGATTTACCAGGACCTTGACTGGATTGGAGAGCATGTCATATGTGGAAAGGTTGAGCAAGCTAGAGCTTTTCTCTTTGAAGAGTAGATGCATGAGAGGTCACTTGGACAGCCAGCAGCTTTTCAGCAGGGCGGCAATGGCTAATATTGATAGTATAATTTTAAGGTGACTGGAGGAACGTAAAGGAGGTAGTCAGAGATAGGGTTTTGTTTACAGACAGCATTACGTGCATGGAATGTACTGCTGGTGGTGAAGGTACAGGCAGGTAGGTTGGGGCATTTAAGATACTCTTAAGAAGGCATACTGTTGAAGAAAACTGGAGGTCTTTGTGTGAGGGAAGGGTTAAATTGATCTTGGAGTAGTTTAAAAGGTTGGCACAACATTGTGGGCTGAAGGGCCTGTACTGAGCTGTTCTATGGTCTATGTTCTATATTCACTGGCTACTTTTAATTCCACAAGAAAAACAGGAATCCCAAAAGATTTCTCAAGATCTTGTGTGTCAACCGTGGTTTTGGACCATTCTGCTAATTCTGCTATTACTAGCCAGCAGAAATCAGGGATTCATCAGAGTTGTGTTCTCAGTACTGTAACTGATCCCTAACCTCAATCCCCATGCCCCTAATGTCCTTGAGTTAATCAGTCCCAGTCTTGAATATAGTCAATGATTGAGTATGCATAGTTCTCTGGGAGTCGGATCTTTTACCTAAATCAGTCTCTAAAGGCTGATTCCTTTCTTTGAGACTATGTACTTTGTCTTATAACCTCAGAAACAGCCTTTCAGTATCTACCCATGATCGCTGTAAGTTTGTTGAAATCACCTCTCACTTCGCTGAACATCAGTGAACATGGGAACTGGTGAATCTATCCACATCATCCTGTTAATCCAGGAGGAAAAATATGGAATTTTTTTTTTTGTGAGTGGGAATTGAAGAAACTAACAAATTATTGGTTGGTGGTTTTTGATATTCCATCAACTTTTATTTTTGCCATGTAAACAAAGACATTTTCATTCAGCAAAGTGACTTAATAGAACAAGACTTTAGGATAATCCAAATTTCCAAATGAATATGATAAATCAGATTGCACTGTCTAAGTGCAATATGTTGGGCTAGAAATTTATTGTATCCTGTACAAAATATATACACTGATAGTGACGAGAAGATTAGGTAAACCTCAAAAATTCAAATCCATTGCAGTCAATTATCGTTAACGTACATTGTACATTTTAACATCAGCAAATTTCTATGGTAAACATGATTATCATCTAAATTCTAAATTTTTGATTCAGTCTGAAAGAAGCGTAGTGATTAGAAAGAACAAATGGATGCTAAAACTGTCACATCTGTCCCAACCTTGATATCCAAATGCAGCTATTAAAACAATTTTTAAAATTGGAAAACAGCTAAGTAATTCAGTGTGGTGAACTATGTGCCTGTCGGGACACGCCCCTGCTGACTGCTCCTGTGGCTCCTCCCACAGGCCCCTGTATAAAGGAGACCTGCGGCCTGAAGATCGGCCTCAGTCTCCAGGACCTTGTATGATAGACACTCACTCCTGGTTCCTTCTTCCAGTCAATAAAAGCCGATATCTCGCCTACGTCTCAGTGTGAGTTATTGATGGTGCATCATTCAGGAACCGTGAAGTTTTGTTGTGAGGTGCTGTGGCTCATTCTTGCAACTTCCATCAACAGCACTCCCCTTCCCACTGCATCCTCCTGTGCAGTCACAGGAAAATGCAGCGCCTGTCACTGTACATCCTTCTTTCCCACTATCTGGGGTTCCAAAGACCGTGAAGTCACAATCGCCATGTATTTTTCTGAACTTAGTCCAGTTGGCAACTTGAAAATGTGTCTTCCATATTGGCAAAAGCAAATATAGGGTAGTTAATTGCATGAAGGAACACTTGGTATAGAAACACCAAGGCCTTTGGATGGAAAGGCAGTGGATTCGATGCAGTACATCATAGGTAAAGCCCACCCAACCGTTGAGCACATCTATATGAAAAACTGCTGTAGAAAAGCAGCGTCCATCATCAGTGATCCCCACTCTCAGGCCATGCTCTCTTCTCACTGCTGCTATCAGATAGCAGGTACAAGAGCCTCAGGACTTGCACCATCTCAACCATCAGGCTCTTGAATGAAAGGGGTTAACTGCACTCCCTTGCCCCATCATTAAAATGTTCCCACAACCAATGATTTCATTTTAATGACTCTTCATCTCAAGTTCTTGTTATTTATTGCTATTTAATTATATTTGCATTTGCACAGTTTGTTGTCTTCTGCACTCTGGTTGATCCTGTTATAGTTTCTACTCTATCGATTTGCTGAGAAGGCCCACAGGAAGATGTATATGGTGACATACTTGTACTTTGATAATAAAAATTACTTTGAACTTGTTGCAGCCACATGCGTGTCCTTGGGTCTCCAGTTGCCCACTACTTTAATTCGCTGTCACACTCCCATTCAGAGTCCTCGGTCCTTCACTCCCTACACTATTTCAAAGCACCATAGATGTCTGGTGACTCTAGATGGCAGAATGTGGAAAGAGTGCACAATTAAGTTGCTATTTTCTGCACCGGCACTGTGGTTACTGTGGCAGCTTTCTTAATAGATGTGCTGTCACTAATGCTGCTTTTCTTTTCACTCCTGTCATTCTTTTTAATTTGTTTTACACCACATACAGTATCTATATTTTGAATAAACCCATTTCTGAAGCATTTTACTTCAAACGTTTTCCAAAATTCACATGTGAATTTTGTGAAATATCATTTCCCTTCATTAGCTTAGACTAACTCAGATGAGTAGCAGATTAAATTTATAAGTCAGGGATTGCAGCCGTATTACTCACTGCATTAACAGTTCCCTACTGAAGCTGCACAAACACAATTTCAATACACTCAGTCAGGTGGAAGTATCACATTATGGTGAAATCAACCCAGTATTTATGATCAATAAAATATAAACCTGGCTTTGAATAATGGATCTAATGGGAACCAAGTTGGTATGCCTGTCCTTGTGCTTAACTGACAGAATACTGGTGCTGTTAAAGGTAACGTTTTGATGACAATATGGTACTTACCAGGTTCCCCATTTCGGCCTCTTCTACCTCGCTTTCCTGGAGGACCTTCAACAAAACACAAACTGAATTAAACTGTGCTCTCCAATAGTCCCCACTTGACAAAGAAACCCTGGACTATGTAAGTACCCTTTTATAGAAACAATCCACAAGAGCACAGGGAGCAGTTTAATGGCTTGTCATCTTTCCCAAAACTTGGGAATCACTAAACATAACTGAACTTTCCCCTCAGATCTTGCTTCATGGACAAAAAATATATATTCCCAGATAGCCACAATTCCTCAAACTTATCTGTTGTATCTACTTCACTCTACCTAGAGCAGGGGTTCCCTACCTGGACTTCCTGCTTAACGGCCCTTGGCATCAAAAAATCCTGATCTAGAGCAAAATTGGAATTTGAAAATAATGATACCACATTGGTAGGGAAGGAATTTATGATGGTGAGCAAGGTAGAATGCGGAGTGTATTTGTCAAAATTCCATGTAATATAATCCATGGAAACCTGTAATAATTACCTTATGGAAGTCAAGTTGCAACTAAGTTATTCTTGAATATCAGGTCTAATGCTGCTTTATATGTACCCATTTGAACCCATTTAATTGCAGTATTACATTGGGCATGCAACAAACACAAGTGCAGACAACTTTTTAATTTTGAGAGAGTTGTATTCCACAGGAAAATAAGGTGAAGTATAAGTGTTTTCATAGAGGCAAAGCACCACACAAAACTTGAGAGTTGATAATGTAGATGATGTCATTGAGTAACACAGCAAGGGAACTCAGCCTTCAGAGCTAATACTAACCATAGAGTACCCACCCATATCAATATAGTGGTTTCCAGCTAATTGGGACACATCGGAAACAGTAAAATTTGACCCAATTCATTGACTGCCCCAATTAGCTGAAGTTTCTTGGCATAAAAAAGACAATCTATCATTTAACTAAGTAACAAGTAATGTACTTAAATGAAATACAGAACCAATTAGAACACTATCATTACTACTACAGTACTGTATACTGTGTATTATCTCCTAATAGCTGTCGATGTTGGAATTCAGTGTATGCTGCTGCATTCTTTCCGTTGACTAAATGAACAAAATCAGTGCACACACCTAGTGCAGATAATGGACTGATTTCATACAAAGCTTTCAATGATTGCATCCTCCGAATCTTCATTCTCATTGCAACATTGAGGATGATTGTTGATACCTTCACATTCTTCATAGTTCTAACTTGTTGAAGTAGTGAAATTGTTTCATTTTCACCCCCAGTCATTTCTGGCATTTCTGAATGCTTGAAACCACAGTGATCTAAACAGTTCTGAATTGTTTTACTGCTTATTTCTTGCCAACTATCAGTGACAAAAATCACTGATATTTGAACACAAGCACACATAACTGATGCTGTATAAAAATTACTTGCACAGTGTAGCATTTAACGATTACACAACTGCACACATCTGATGCCACTCAGAAACTTTTTGGCAACAGCCTCTTGTCCCAATTAAGCAGCATACCATCCCAAATCAATGAAGGAAATCCTGGCTATTTCCTCGATTCATTTAAGAGTTGTGTCAAATAAACGGCTGCCCCATTTAATTGATGGAGTAATTATCCAGGATCCTCTGTGTTATATTAATCTATTCTATTTTATCCAGTCCAAATAGAGTCAACTTACAGAGAGCAATTAGCCCATCCCCTGCATTTCTATGGGATGTGGGAGGAAAGCCAGACAAATCACAGAGAGAACGCGCAAACTCTGCACAAAATGTATGGAGGTCAGAGTTGAACCTGTGTCGCTGGAGCGGCAAAGGAGCAGTTCTACGACCTGCTACCCATGTATGCTGCCTGTTATGTATCATTTACAATCCCATTGGATCATCCTGCTAAACCAGAAATTGCAGGAATACAATGATATTAAATCCAAACATGAAAAACAGGGCTGTAGGTGCAGTAACATGGGCTGGAGAGGCAAGGCCTACAATAAATTGTGAGCTGTCAACCTGTAGCTAGATTACTGCAAACTGAGGGAACATACTGAATGGATTGGAAGCAAGCTTACAGGGGGAATCGAAATAGGATATTAACTATGTAGTGAGAGTGATATAGGACTGTTAAAGGCACAGGCAAGAGCCAAGGTTTCAAAGACCGGAGATACAAAACTCTATCTTCAGGAATATATCCAGTGAATAAAAAGAGAGAAACTCAATAAAAATTAAAGACGGCCAACAGGAGGATTAAGGAAACTAATGTATAAGGAGCTTTAAAGTAAAGGGGGAGTTTGATATTCTATTAATTGGGTGTTGAAAGCAACTCCAATCCGTTGAATATTATGCTCCACAGGAAGTCGGAATATGTATGGGCTGTTGTGCTAGTGTCTGGGCACAGTGGAGCTGAAATGGGGAAATGACAAAGTATTGAAACTAAGAAGGGAGTGCCAGAAAAACACCCTATAATGTCAACTAATGGGAAAAAGTAAAACAGATACTGATAATGTTCAAAGGGGAAAAAAAATAACGAGGTGGAAGAGAAACTGAACCAAATTCTTAGTGAAATGACCATTAAAATTAGGTGATTATTCAGAAAACAAATGGAATAGTGTGAAATAAAAGGAAAGTTAATGTTGTAATGTATGTGTTCCAATATACTGGGAACCTGTCTCCAACTATTTAATGGGAAGATCTAGATTTAAACAGAATCTCGATGGCAAACTAGACATGAAAACAATGAGAATAGTATATTTAGGAGGGAAAGAAAAGTATGAAAAAGGAGATCCTGAACACTGTTGTAAAAGTTATTATGGGCCAGTATGGGGAATGGACAATGATAGTACCGATAGAACATTGACAAAAGAGACAGAGTAATTGGGTAATTACAGACTCGGAAACTTAAAATCTGTGCTCCCACACATAATTGCCTTAGGAGCGTAGAAGGTTGAAGGGGGACTTGATAGAGGTATTTAAAATAATGAGGGGGATAGATTGAGTTGACATGAATAGGCTTTTTCCATTGAGAGTAGGGGAGATTCAAACAAGAGGACATGATTTGAGAGTTAGGGGGCAAAAGTTTAAGGGTAACACGAGGGGGAATTTCTTTACTCAGAGAGTGGTAGCTGTATGGAATGAGTTTACAGTAGAAGTGGTAGAGGCAGGTTCGGTATTGTCATTTAAAGTAAAATTGGATAGGTATATGGATAGGAAAGGAATGGAGGGTTATGGGCTGAGTGTGGGCCAGTGGGACTAGGTGAGAGTAAGCGTCGGCGTGGACTAGGAGGGCCGAGATGCCCTGTTTCCATGCTGTAATTGTTATATGGTTATATATAATTCAGGTTAAAAATGCCAAATGTCCAGCTGAGAATAAATCTTGAAAGAAGCATCAAGTGTTTTCCTAACAATGACAATCTGCTCTTAACTGCTTTGAAGAATTTAAGAAATTGCTACCAATGTAAAGAAACTTAAATAGCGGCAATACATTCCTCTCACTCTCAATACGTAGAGTATAAGTATTATTGTTTCAAAGAGAACTATTAAGATGGAAGATGGATAACTTGCAGGTATGTAAGGAGCTCAAAGGCGTCTGGTGTAATGCTTTATGTAAAACTCTGGGCTGCACAGTCACAGCTGCTGCCTCACAGATCCACAAGTAGCTGAGAGAACCAGATACTCTGCTTTCCTCCCACATTCATGTGATATGCTGGGAACTGGCAATGGTAAATGATTCTTTAGTAGGTTAGGGTCAAGAAGAATTAAAGAGGGACTGATGGGCATGTGTGAGAGAGAATAACCTACAGGAATAGAAGGAAATAAGGGAAGTGGGAATGAGACTGGTAGGATTGTTCTCCTAGGAACAGTCATGGACATAATGGGCCAAAATGCTTCCTTGTATATCTCTGTAAATATAAGATCTCTGCCTCAATGATTGATCCCTTACCCTGAGTTTGTGACCCTTGGTTCTAGATATCCTGGTAAAGGGAAACACCATCGTCACATCTAACCTGCCAACTTTCATATAGTTCAATAGGGAACGTATACAATAAGCAACCTGAAATTCTTACTCTCTGCAGATATCCTCAAAATAGGAGAATGCTCCAAAGAGTGAGTGATAGTAAAAACGTTAGACCCCAAAACTCCCCTATTCCCCCTCTCACACACAAGCAGCAGAAAAGCATCGATCCTCTCCCTCCCCCACTTACTTACCCTCCACCCACCCAGCAAGCAATAGCAAAGCCCCCAAGACAGACCATGATCTGCAGTACAACAAAAACTAATCGTTCACCCGACAATGCAACAGGCCACAGGCTCTCCCCCTCCCCAGTAAAGGGATGAGAGGTGTCACACAGTGAGGGGGAGACTAACAAGGCAAAAAACATAGTTGCTTATTTACGGAGTTAGTCTGCCGCATCACTTTTTTACCCCGAGTTCTCTGCTGAGAATCAGCAACAAACAACTCTCCTCCACCAATGGGGGGGGGGGGGGAGCGAGAGAGAGATCTGAGTACAGAGTCCTCTGACAGGTGATCTGCTGTCCCTGATATTCAGTTTTCTCCTGTGACATTTCAGTCCGCAGCACTGGCATAGAATTGGCTCATCCTCAGGAATGCAAAGCCTCAGAACCCCAAAGATGTGCTCGTCTTCTAGGCTGAATTTTATACATTTTAATGTGAATACACCACTTACCCTTTCAGACTTATGAGACCATAGGCAAAGTTTACAGAATCACTCTTCAGAGGAGCTGCCATTCCAGTTATCAATTTGATTAACTTTTATTGCACTTCCCCACTCAGAGATAGGGGAACATATTCCTGAGATAGGGAACATAGACCCATGGACAATATTCTGCAACTCTATATGAATTACAATAAGATATTTGTACCTAATTCCCCTGCAAAAAAGGCCAATATATTCTATGACTTCCCCATTGTTTGTTATACCTGCAAACTGAATGAATAAGATAATTCCCTTATCTTTATTTATCCATATTCTCTGATTAGAAATAATCTTGTCAGGAAAGGAAAGGACAAACTAGAAGAAAATATCAATAAGAAATAAGAGGAAGAAAAGGAAGAGCAAGCTTTTGGTGTCAGCATGGTGGTCCAAATGAAGTGGCGCTACGAACATCAACGGTTCCTTGGAGAACCACCAGCTGCCAGCTGGGTTCCAGTTAAAGACGGGCATCTCCAATGGCCTGCAGTTCTTGGAACTAGCTTCTTGACCCATGCTGTAGTTTTGAAATGTAGTCACTGCTTCATGCTGCAGCCAATTGTGCTCTTGAAAATGTTGGAGGAAAGGGAACAGCTTCCTCACCTCTGCCATCTGATTTAATCCATGAACACTGCCTCACTACTTAAGATGGTGCAATTTGCAGGGAATAACGTGTTGGATGTGAAGGTCATGTGGTGGGTAAATAAGGATAAGAGCAACTCTATCCCTGTTAAGGCAGCTGGGAGGATGGGGTGAGGGCAGATGTCTGGGAAATGGAAGAGATGCAGGAGAGGCTAGCTTCCTACAAATCTGCAACTCTCTTTGGGCACAGTCTGCAAAGCAATGTAGTTGAGATCTGGTGACCCAGTTGATTTTGCACATGTGTGTTCTTTTGTTTATCCCTGGAGTACTGTATAAACCTCCTTTGCCTCACCAACTTCAAAGTCCTTTCTCGTTAAACAAATTCATGTGAAGGGCCACATTATAAGGGCAATAAAGTTTAACTGGATATTCAGCAGGTGTCACTCCAGTAAAAGTAAATGAGGGATGTTAACAGGATTCACATTAAAGCAAATCTGTTAAGATGGAAAGCAAACCCATTTTTAAAATCAGTTCAGCACACACACTGCTTGGGACACTTGACCATTGTGTTCGGTGAGTCACTTAAACCCATGCATTTTGTACAAAGTAGAAAGATAAAGCAAACTTTCAAGCTATGGGCTAAGAAACAGGAAGTGGTATTAGTCCAATTCAGCCTTTTTAGCTGGCATGGACGTAACAGGACAGAAATCTGCCTTCATTGCTGTAAATTTCTGTGTAAAGAGTGATAACAGCATATTTGCAGAAGATGGTATGGATCATGAGTTTTATCAAATATAAGCAGAAGTAAAGCTGACTGCTTTATTTCTTCATACCTTGCTGCATGGTGCAGTGCTGTGTTAAAGTTGTAAGGCAGTGTGAAGGAACTTTTCAACAGTGATCTGAGAGAAAAATGCAACTGAACCATAGCAAATGGTGACATCGTTCACTGTAAATGGGATAGATTAAAGCAAGTTGAAAATGAAGAAAACCTTCCTTTAAAACATTTCAGTAAAAGGACATTAAATATATAAAACAACTGTTCTGGTTTTCCAGACAAACAAACAATTTTTGCAACAGAACACTGGAAATGGCCTCCGATTACTCTAACACTCTTGAGTAGAATATCATCTTTTAAAACACACAACGCAGGCAGGACATCAAAGTATCTGCAATGGACTTTAACATTCAAGTTGTGTACTTTAGACAGCTAAGGGCGACTGCCTGGCATAACAAAGGAGAACTCAGCTTCACATTGTGCCTTTAATTTCTCTCCCATTCCCAAAAGGGTTTCCAAATCTAAAAGACATGTCCGTTGGAGGTTTGTTCCTGATGATCCAGGTTGTGAATAATTCCCAACATTGCATCAAGAGGCAGAAGGTGACATAAATAATGCTGACATTCACTCATATGTCTCACAGAACATCACACCCTTGGTGTTCAGCTGGGGTGCTTTTCTTGCATTGCAGCTTCTCCAATGCACTATAAACTATAACTAGCCACGTATTCCCTTGCCTGCAAACTAAGGTGGCTTAAACGGTCCCCAAAGCATGGAAAGATAAAGTTGTATCTTGAAATGTGTAAGAATATGTTTGAATACTCTAATTTTCTCTGGCACTTACTCACGTATCCTGTGATCATTAAATGCTCTGAACTGTGTGAGCTTCACACAAGTTCAGGTTTAAATGCCATCATATGATTGAATCCTGCAAAGCTACAATTCCAATGAGGTAATTTAGGGTGCAGGTGCTACATGTCTGCTAGCTTGTAAAAAAAAAGTTACTGCCTTTGTTAATCTCACAATTTGCTTGATAAAATTGACAGCTAAACATTTCCCCATGCAAAGAATGTGCTTTTATATATTGCAGGTGAGATCCACATCATTTCTGTGTTGCAGAAATCCATCTGCATTACATATTCTATACCATTCATCAGTGCTCCACAAATTTTTTTGGTGTTAAAGGCAATAGCTCTCTTGGCTCCCTTAGCAAAGATCAGATGAACATTTAAAAAACATAAATTGTTGAAAATTCCTACTAGACTCCCAGAATCGTTTTCAGCAAATGTTGAAATGTAGATGCTTTTGCAGAGCACAGCAGAGGTTGTATACCCCGGCAGATGTTGGCAATCAAACGGATTTCATTCCTGATTAATATTGATCATAAAAAGTGGCAGCATTCATTCTTTTGGAGGTAAATTCAGGGAAATAAAGTATTTGATTCCAAAAACGATATACAGGGCTCCTTTGGAAAAAATAATGGTTAACAAAAGTGCCATAAATCAGTTTTAATGTGACTGTGCATATCTCTAATCAAGTACTAAACTCAAAGCCAGATGGCCATTTATTACCTGAGTTTTACTAATTCCTTGCCAAGTTAGTACGGTTTCTGAAAGAGGATACTTCTCCACCTTGAATGCCGAGGGCTTAGAAGTGTGTGAAGAAGGAATAAGAAGGTGATGGCATGTCAGCTTTGCTTACTGCACTTTCTCCTGTTATCCGAGGCAGGCTTTACTGGTGTTTGGCTACTGAGTGCGTCTCAAGCATTTGAGCTTCTAAAATGCACATGTGGCAAATGAAACATAAAGCGGCATTGAGAGGACCAGGACGTGGTTAGCAAGTTCATCATTTATTGCACAGTCCGAAACGCTTATGAGAAGGTGAGTTACTTGAAAGTGGGGCATTCTGGGGCTTTTACAGGGTGACAGGGAAGGAATTAGCATGTGCTTCCAAGTCAGAATGGTGTGTGACGTAAAACATGAAAAACAGTAGGCTCCTCTAAACACTTACACTGCTCTTCACTTAGATTATGCTGATCCTCTGTCTCAGCTGCCGGCTAGCTCAACATCTTTACTGCCTTATACACTTAGATTTCCTACGACTCTGATCCCCAGTAGCTCCTTCTTTGAACGCAGTGAACAACCACAGCTCTTCCTGACAGTAAGTTCCACAGATTTACAACTTTCTGCACAGAGAAGTTTTCTGTTGGTCCTCAGTGGCTGTCCCACAATTCTGGCCCTTGGCCTTCCTACTTCCAGATGCCTCTGCCAGTCTTTCAACGTTTGCCCTGAGATTTTTGTATGATGGGGAGGTCGACCCTCATTTGTCCAAACTTAATTTCTTCTTGATGAATAATCCCTCTTCTGTAGATTTAATCCAGTAAATGCAAGCTTACTCTTAGTAAGAAGACCATAACTGGACACAAAATCCTAAAAATGGTTTCAGCAAACCTTTGTACATTGCCAGTAAGTCTTCCTTCCCTCTGTACTCTAGCTCCTTTGAATTTAAAAATAACATACCATTTACTACTGCCGAACTGGCCACTTACTTTCTTTACCTTATAAAACAGCAGACTCTGTACACCGGTTTCTGCTGTTCTCAGTTTTTAATTAGGTACTGCATAAAATTCAGGGCGTTAGTCTCAACTTATTCCATGTTACCCAATTTCTTCACGTTGTGGAAGAAAAGTGCACCGCCTGAGGTCGGTGGACAGGGTGTAAAGGCTGGAAGGAATGGGGTAAAGATTGAGGGGCGAATGGAGATCAGAGGATCTGGGCCTGGATGAATAGGAGAAGGTGCAGGAGAGCCGACCCTCAGAAAATCAGGGGCTTTGCGGTAAATGGGGGTGAGAAAGGTTGGAGTCTCCATTTGGTATCCTGATGGGGTGAGGAAAGCCAACTACTGAGTGACAGATGCTACAGATGTCAGGTGAGGAGGAATTGGGGTAGAATGCAGCTATGGAACTAGCTGTCATGAGATCTTTGAATCATAGCTGTTAAAGCCAATACTCTGAGAGTCACCAATCACGGTTACTTTGAGCACCAAAGTAGTCCAATCAAAGGAGCAACACCACTTTGATGCACGTCCAATACAACTTACACCGATGAGAAGCATTACTCACGCAGGAGGTGCTTTGTTGAAACAATGATATGAAGCAATCTGCAAAAGGTCCTCATTGGGCTTCATCATTAGCACCCCACACAATGGCTGCTCAAGCAACAGAGATTCTCCCTAAAAGAACTCACGAATGATGACCCAAAAATCTGAGGTACGGAGTAAAATTCACTTACACAAAATCTGTGTGGGCTCTCAACTCATATTTCTTGAATGCATGCACTGGTGGTGTGGATTGGCATTGCAGGAACTCGCATTCCAGCAAAGTGAACTCCATCAATAGTGGAGGGCTGGGCAGGGAGGTTTGCTTTTATACATCCAGTCATTGGGTACTAAAGCAAACAGCACTTTCTGATGAATTTCCAGAAGGTACTTTTCCCAACAATGTTTGCAAGAAGCACATTTTCCCACATTTACTTCAAAAGGACAGTTTCCCCTGTCACCCCTTTCTGGACTTTGCGTCCTTCTCATAGCTCACTCTCCCACCTGCCTTTAAAGCAACCAAAAACTGAAATCCCTCCTGTCTTTTCGTTTGTCATCGTATAGACAGCAAATTTCTGTCAGCTGAACCCCATCTGATCCCACCATGTGCCAATCTTAAAGTGATTTGAAGAGGCTTCTCTGCCTGCTAAAATTGACAGGTCTCATCAATGGTGTTCTGGGAAGTACTCCACTGCATTTTGCTCACGGTCAGGAGGTGAGCCGGCATCCTCAGGACACTGACACCTTGGGACAGAGGTAATTAGCCATCAACAAGACCAACAATCTTCCTTTGACCATAAGACCAGTAGATATAGGAGCAGAATTAGGCCATCTGGCCCATAGAGTTTGCTCCATCATTTCATCATGGCTGATCCATTTCCCTCTCAGCCCCAATCTCCTGTCTTCTTCCTGCATCCCTTCACTCCCTGACCAATTAAGAATCCATCAACCTCTACCTTAATATACCCAATGACTTGGCCTCCATAGCTGCCTGTGGCAATAAGTTCTACACAGATTCACCACCCTCTTTGTACCACGTGAGCAACTCAGGCTGCAGGTATTGAGAAACAACTGTTTAGACTGTGCACTATGCACATTCCTTAGAGTTTCAAGTTGTACCATTTTAATTCTCATCCCCTTCAGACTCTGCCCTGTACTTCACTAATGTAACCATTAGGATCAGCAGGTCATTATTCGTATAGCCTTCTGAACTCAATGATTTCAGGTAACTCATTTCTTCTGCTTGTATCAGAAGAAATCAATTCTGTGACATGTTTTCCAACTGTAATACTAATTCAGTTTTCCTTCACCACTAACAAGAGAAAATCTGCAGTTGCTGGAAGTCTGAGCAACACACACAAAATGCTGGAAGAACTCAGCAGGCCAGGCAGCATCAATGGAAAAAAGTACAGTCAATATTTCAAGCGGAAATCCTGAAATATGAAGAACGTTGTAACTGGCTGCATCATCACTCTCTGGTATGGGGGATGGGGTGGGGGGGGGGCGGCTACTGCACAGGATTGAACGAAGCTACAGAAAATTGTAAACTTAGTGAGCTCCATCATGGGCAGTAGCCTCCGTAGTATCCAGGACATCTGCAGGAAACAATGCCTCAAAAAGGCAGCCTCCATCTTTAAAGGCCCCCATCACCCAGGGCATGCCATGTTCTCACTGTCACCAGTGAGAAGGAGGTACAGAAGCCTGAAAGCACACACTCAGTGATTCAGGAACAGCTTCTTCCCCTCTGCCATCTGATTTCTGAATGGACTTTGAACCCATGAACACTACATCTACTTTTTTAATTTCCATTTTTGCACTATTTATTCAATTTAACTATACTGTATATATCCTGTAATTCACTTTTTTTCTCTCCATAATTAAGTATTGCAATGTACTGCTGCCGCAACTACAGCAAATTTCATGAAATATGCTGGTGATATTAAACCTGATTCTGATTCCCCCAGATACTGCCCAAGTTGCTGAGTGCTTCCAGTACTTTCTGCTTTCATTGGCACACAAGAGAGATGGGTTCATAATAACAAACATTTTGTTAGCTGCTTCCAGATTTCAACATCAGCTGTCTGCTGTGTCTGCCTAGATTTGGAATAAATTCTGTGAGACTGAAGGGAGCAAATAACGAGAGCTCCATGCTGACAGTCACTAGGTCTTGTCACCAGCACCACTGCGAGGCTTATTGCTTGGTATGGATTAATAGCCCATTATCACCCACCTGATAGTCAAACACAACCTTTGCCAGCCAGGTCTGGAAAGTCTAACATTGCAAACTTCCTTCCCTGCATTCTGCACCTTACCCTCTAGCCATTCCATGATCTATATTTTGTGTAGCTCGATAAGCATGCTCTTAAATTTGAGCAATTCCACACTTGCCTCTAGTTTGTTATGGGGTTAAACGCATTAGCAAACAAACCTTGTTTTGTGCTTGCATGGGCACTGTTGCTTAAGGTTATTGTTCAGTGTGTTCCAGAAGAGAAATGTTCACAACCTAAGTATCATGGTTCACCTGAAGCCTGATTTATTGGACCCAGTGAAGTTCCAATAATGTCTAATCAGCTGCTTTCATCTATGTATTAATAAATTCTGGGTTAATAGCCAGAAGCAGAGTAGGAATAGTAAATACAGTATATTAAATGAAGTATCAAACCTATATTTCCTATGGATGTCTCCAAATCCCTCTCTAAAATCTGAAGCTGCTGAATTAGGTTTAACATCTCATCACCACATCATTAGGCTGGAGCCCAAGTTTCTTATCAGTCCATTTTAGCCTGTTGGAAAGGACTTTGCTTCATGGAGACTCAGTCTGAACACTCTCTCATTTGAAGGTTTCATATGGCCCACCCATGATGCTTGAACTGTGCCAAGAACTAGTAAAAAAATCTTTTATTTTGAAGGCATCAGTCAGCTTTTTGCAGTTTGCTGATTTGACATGAATGCCTCTCTGTGCACATACAGAATGAAGACAAAACATTTACAAATCTGGGAATAATGCAAAGATCACATTTCAACACACGCAGTGAACAGATTGATGCCCAAGTCCAATTGTATCAGACCTTTACAGCTCCCATGGCCATAGACTTGTCCTTTTAACAATGGTTCCAGTTCCTCAAGTTTCAAGCTTGAACCAGCTGGTTTGCAAAAATTCATCCTCTTGTTCAGGTCCCAATTATCCTGTTGTGTCACTTGCATGTAATCTTACTGATTGCACTTTTCCAGTTCATATTTGGGTGGGAACTATAACTTTGCATTGTTTTCTCTTCATTCTAACTCTTGGGCTGAGCAATCCTAATTTATTAACATAATTTGCATCCTCTTGCCACACATTTCCCAATGCATGCTTTCAGTTTGTTCCAGTGGGGAAAAAACAGTAATTGTGGTGTTTAGTTTAGCTGCAGCATGTCATATTGGCTGAAAAAAGATGATTTAGTTTGAATGATGTCATTGTCTACAAACAGCTCTGGCATAGATGCCCAAATGGCCAAGCTATTCAACAACTTGACTTCTACTTCAAAAGGTAATCAAGACCTGCCAGTGATCCTCCAATCTGTGTGGTTCAGCTGCTCAGCTTGCCTGCAGTCAATTGTTCGATTGGAACAAAGTCCACAGGGGCTGGAGGAGGGGTCAAGAGTTGCAGGCCCTTGCTGGGAGGTCACACACACAAAATACCGGAGGAACTCACCGGGTTGGACAGCATCTATGGAAAAGGGTGAACGGTCAACCTTTCAGGCCCAGACCCTCCATCAGGACTCAGTAGATGGATTTGGTGGGATGCGTTTGTAAATACCTTCTTTAGGGAGATTCCCAGTGCAAATTTAAAATAAAAAGTGGCTCAGGATTCAAACCCGCCAAAGTACAAGCTATATTTCAGCACATCTCTTGCAAAAGACTTCATAATTCACGCGACTTCTATCCCTACAGGATGGACTTCTCTCATCTCATCTTCAGGAATCTAGTTATTAACCCTTAGCTGGAAGCAAACATGAGCATCCCTTTCTGGGCAAGGAGTGAGACTTCTTAAATTAAAAACCCTCTTATTAACCCTTTCTGTATGTTGATTCACTCCTCAAGAAGAAAACAGGGGTGTCACTCCCCAGCTGAAGTGATGAGATATGCTTTCCTGCAGTCGTAGAGACACTGCACTGGTACACTGGTATGAAGCTGGATCCTGCAAAGGGAATTCGTGGCTCAACAGGTTCTGAACATACCTGCAAACATATAACGTGGGTTTTAGGTGGAATCGTCAACTGGCAGGAAGCCGTTCCCATTGGGGATGGTGGAATGCTAGTTAACTTAGTTTTAATATTATGGTGGTTGTGAATTGCATTCTCCCAGTGTCATCCTGCTGCAACTAGTTATCTCTTTGCTATACTTCCTTATTTTATTTTGGTCTTGAATGAAGCCATTCAGCCCATCTAGTCAATGTAGCCTCATAGAGCAGTCCCACTCCTCCACTCATTTTTCTGAGAATCCATTCCCATCACCCCCACCAGCCACCCACATTTACAGTGGTCAATTAACCCAAACAGCAGCAAATGGGAGGAAAGTGGAACACCCAGAAAACAGCCATGCATCAAGCTGCAAATTCTACACAGACAGCCCTGGTGCCTGAGATTGAACTGGTGTCACCAGAAGAGTGAGGCAGTGGTTTTACCTGCTGCTCATGGTGCCACCCTTGTGATAGTCAGTGATCTGGGTTGGAGGCTAACCTGCCCAGTATGCTGGCAGCATCTGGGGGAATTAGTGGGGTACAGATTCTAGGGATCTCCAGGAGAACTACAATCTTGGAGGCTTGTGTGCCTCAGTGACACAGAGGCTGGATGGAGTTAGCCTCTATGTTGGCTGGAGTCAGGGCCTTGTGCTTTGGCTCTTGGTAGGGTCACCCCTGCCAAACAGGTCAAAGGGTAGAGGCCAGACTAAGAGTGGTCCACTGGTCCTCCAGGTTCGGGGGTTCAGCTCAGGGCTAGCAACCATGATTGGTCACAAGAAAATTGTTACAGAAGCAGCAATGAAGAATCCTTCTTTATCTGTTTGTGATGGTATGGACGGACAGAGGTGGAGGCCCTTCATTGCTGCCCTAAACGCCAGTGATGTAACGAGCAGTAAGCAAGTAAGATTCCAGGGAGGATTGCTATGAAACGAGAATGGGCCCTGAGATGGAAGCAGCTGATGTTAATTGTTGTGACGACTCAAGAAGTGTGCCAGGCTGGCTGTCTCTCATTAGCCTTAATTTTTACTTGTCCAGGAGGATGCTGATTTACAAAAGCTTCTGTATGGATTAAAGCAGTAAAGGGAAAAGCAGGCTGGGTCTGCAGACTCTGGCTTTCCTTATCTACAACACTTAATGAACTATGTTCTCTACTTGCCGAGCAGCAATCAGGGATCTTGTAATTTTGGTAAAAAGCAGCAGTACATTGAATGAAAAGGAAGAGGTTTGCTGAGGTGTGGAGGAGTTTATGATGCTGTTGCACAGCTGCTGAACAGAATGAAGCAAACCCAGTTCTTTTATCTGCATGTAGAGAGCTGCTGCTAAAATTGACAGGGAGTATTGCTTTACCATTTGTCCCAGTCTAGAAAGAAAACACCATCACGATAAAACAATGTGCATAAAACACACGGACGTATTCCCTTCCAACAGCTGTTACATCCGTTACCCTAGTGAATACTTTAGTTCAAGATCTCTGACAGGAGTAAGTACCACTTAATTTCTGTAAAAATTCTCAAAGTTCAACCCTGCGTGCCCATTGCAAGAGGCTGGAAATGGCTAGTGCCAGCCAGGAGGGCTCTGGTGAAGCTCTATCGGCCAGTTCCCTGTACAGTGGATACAATGTTCATGAAACATTGAGGAACTCCAACTGTACCATCCACTTCAGAAGACGATGGAGGCATGAGGTCATTGATGGCCTATGCTCTACTGGGAGCTAAGGGCCCAAGAAGAAAAAGAATTTCTGTAAGAATATTTTGTCAACCGTATGTTGTGACTAAACATGGTAATTGATCGTCACCTCAAGCCAATGAATATAAAGGGCAGTAATTCAGAGTCGGTGACAACTGAACTGAGAGCATCTGACAGTTTTTCTTCTGTTTTGTATATTTCTTTCAAAAGTAAAAACATTTCCAAATTCATATCAATGGTTAGATAACCAGCAGTGGGCTGGTGAATAATCTAGTGAAGGAATCAAGAAAACGTTTGGGGTGATGTTGACCCTCATTGGCCTCACTTGCCATTTGAGGAAGGCATGACTGCGTCTCCCACAGTGCGTCCCTGAGCTCTCTGTATTGCTCAGGAATTAAACTTGAGGAGCAGGTTACCAGCCCTTTCTGGGACCTTCAAATCAGAAACCTGAAGATGCTGAAAAGCTGGGAAGTGTTGGAAGCACTCAGAAAGTCAGGCAGCATCAGTGGAAAGTGTAACGACATTAAGACTTCAGGTTCACCAGAACTTCCTAACACTTTCTCAGCTTTCACTCCAATGTAATGCTACACAGGCAAAAACAAATACCTGATCAGTGAAGACAACTCACTTTTCACCTTTAAGTTAAAAATATCAATTTCAAATCCATTCCAATTATTTTACTCCTGTCAGGAGCACGGTCAATATGTTACCTCATCTTATATAATAATAAGACGAGTAATAATAATATTAATATTGGTCTACATCAATCCTAAACCTTTACGTATTCATTTTGGGGAAAAAATAATGTTGGTAGCAAGTGTGTTAAGTCATCTTCCGGCCATGAGTGTTCCAGCCTTATATAAATAAAGGCAACATGTCATAAGTATTGCTTTAGGGAAAAATGTTTCAAAACATACAGACTATTAGGTTGAGTTTAATGTGGAATGATTACGTTATATTGACGGAGAAACATTGCAGACTAAGAGTTACATTTATTTGCTGATTGGCTGACAGCAGCTACAAAGAAGGCACAACAGTGGTTGTGTTTCTCAGGAGTTTGAGGAGATTTGGTGTCTCCAAAGACACTCACAAATTTCTACAGATGTACCGTGGAGAGCATCCTAAATGGCTGCATCACCGTCTGGTATGAGGGGTGGATGTGGGGGTGTTACTGCATAGCTGCAGAGAGTTATAAACTTAAGTAGCTCTATCATGGGCACTAGCCTCCATAGTATCCAGGACATCTTCAAGGAGTGATGACTCAGAAAGGTGGCATCCATCATTATTGACCCCCATCACCTAGGACATGCCCTCTTCTCATTGTTACCATCTGGAAGGTGGTACAGAGCATGAAGGCACACAATCAATGATTCAGGAACAGCTTCTCCTCCTCTGCCATCTGATTTCTGAATGGACGTTGAACCCATGAACACTACCTCATTACTTTTATTATTTCTGTTTTTGCACTACTTATGTTATTGAACTATTATATATAGTTCCTGTGATTCACAGTCTTTGTTTTTTTTATTATTAGGTGTTGCTTTGTATTTCAACCGCAAAGTCAACAAATTTCACGACATATGCCAGTGATATTAAACCTGATCACACCCACTGATTCTCTGAGTGTTTACCTCAGTAAAGGTAACTTTTAAAGCAGCCCCTAGAAAAGCCTGAAGACGATCCTGTGTAATGTTAAACTGTGGCCTGTTTTCACACATTCATCATTATTCTTTCTTAATTTGCCTTTTGTTAAACTTACTAATGGCATGTTACATATTTTTGTTAATTGATAAAACATGAACATATTACCTTCACATTTTGATCATTTATAACGTTCAGTCGAGACATGTAGATGGAGCAATGTTATTCTATTGCTGGAGCAATAATTGGTCCAGTCACATTCCTCGAAATGTTGCAGTCATTAAGGTGAAGGACGTACCTGTTGGTGGGATGGAATATTTTCCCATGTATTACGCCCACTATTAGAGCCCAATATTTCAGACAGGAGTTGCCATGGTTATATACAGTATCTAGTTGACTTCACATTAACAGGAGTGGAAGAACTTGCACGCACGTATACTTGAGCATTCTTGAACTCTAGCCGCCCCAACGCAGTGCAGTTATTTAATTACAGTTCAATAAGTTTCCACTATTACTTAAATACGGTAGATGTGTCAGCCAATTATTAGGAATTAAGAATGTCGATTTTAGCAATGTTCCTGGTTATATTCGGAAATATCCACTGAGACCTTTGATACCCATCAGAAACAAGCCTCCCTGAGGGGGCAGTCTGGATGAGCTGGTCTGGTCTGCACAGTATTGGTAACATCCCTGCGGGAGAGGGGTATTACCCATAACATTGACTCTGTGCTTCATTCCTGGCTACAGAATCCTACTTAACTCATGTAAATGTTTATATTTTACACAGCAGCCCAGTTTATAAATTCTACGAATGAGATGCATTATTTGGCCAAAGTATGAGTAATTTTTGCTTCAGGCTTTATCTTCTGGGAATGTATTGTGATTTATGTAACCTCATTTGCTGATAGTCAAAGATCAGACAAATCAATTAGTTACAATGAGTTTTGATCTGGGTGCAAATGCATGGTTTTAAACCAATTGTGCCATCCTCCATTTATCCCATAACAATCATAAATAATACTATTCAAGCCTAGCAAAAATGTTATTTCTAAGACTTTCTGACTTGTAACTTAGCCAGTGTTTCCTTCTGTTCTAAGATAATTAAGAACTCCATAAAACAAAGTGGAAATACAGCAGAATCTTTGGATGTGAGGAAATTATTTTGTTTAATAAACATGGCAAATTGGTTTATTATTGTCAAAGCGAAAGACTTTGCTTTGTAAGCCAGCCACCTAGATCCTTTCCATTACATCAGTGCATTGTGGTAGTACAAGGGAATGCAGAATAGTGTTCCAGCTACAGGATGCAAGGCCTGGAATCCATCTCGCTGTTCAATAGTCTTATGCATGCTGAATATCACGTGGAGCACCTGGACAATGAAGATGTGAACTTTTCATTGGGTCAGCTCAGCATTCAACACTATCATTCCCCTGAAATTCATCACTATATTCAAAGACCTCGACCTCAGTCACTCCCTGTACAACTGGATCTTCCATCTCCTCACTGGCAGACACAATGTCTCCATTAGCAGAGGTTGCATCACAGGTCTCTGTGTTTAGCTCCCTGCCCTACTCAATTTATAATTGTGAAGCTAAGTATGGCTCCATTGCCTAGTTTAAGTTTGCTGATGACACCACTGTTATTGGCTGAAACGAAGGTGGTAATGAACTGACATAAAGGAGGGAGATTGAAAATCTAGTTGAGTGGTGCCTCAACGACAACCTCTCACTCAGCATCAGCAAAGCCAAAGAGCTGAGTATCAACTACAAGAGGAAGAAGTCAGAGGCCCGTGAGTCAGAAATCATTAGGAGATGGCACTTGAGAGGATCATTAGCCTTAAATTCCTTGCTGTTAACCTATCAGAGGATGGGTCCTGGGACCAGCACATAAGCATCATCACAAAGGAGGGACAACAGCGCTTCTACTTTCTTGGGGGTTCGGGTAGATTTGGTGTGTCACCAAAACCTTGAACAAAGTTCTATAGATGTACAGTGGAGAGGACCCTGACTGGCTGCATCACAGCTTGGTGTGGAAACACTAATGCCCAGGAAAGGAAAGGTCTACAGAAAGTGGTGGATACAGCCAGACCATCACAGGCAAATCCTCCCACCATTGAGTACATTTATATGGAGCACAGACACAAAATTAGCATCCATCATCAAAGGGCCCCACCATCCAGGCCATACCACCAGTAGGACGGAGGTCCCATACCAGCAAGATTACCCTACAACCACCCGGCTCCTGAGCTGGCATGGATAACTTCATTCTGAAGAGAATCTACAACCTACAGACTCACTTTCAAGGATTCTTTACAACTCACGTTCTCAATATTATTTTTATTTGCATAGCTTGTCTTCTTTTACACATTGGTTGTTTGTCAGTCTTTGTTTACGTATAGTTTTTCACAAAATTCTGTTGTATTTCTTTTTCCCTGTAAATACCTGCAATAAAATAATCTGAAGGTAGTAGATGTGAATTTCGATAACAAATTTACTTTGAACTTTGATGTACATATTAACAACACTCTGAGTGGCTTATCCACAAACACACTGCTTGCTCGTACTTGGTAGGTTTCCTTTCTGAAGGAACTGGATGCCTTCACTTACAGTGGTTCCAAATAAAGCATAATGATAAAGAAACACTGGTACCAAAATTCTCTCTTCCCACTCCTCATCTGTTACATCTACAAATCTACTGCAACATCTACAAATCCTGTGAACTTTCCTTCCGCCAGCAATTTTAATATCTGAGTAACCTCTGCTGCCTCGGCCGGATACGTTAACTGTTTATTCATTTCCTTAGATGCTGCTTGACCTGCTGAGTTCCTCCAGCATTTTGTGTGTGTTACTCTGGATGTCCAGCACCTTCAGAATCTCTTGTGTTTAAAATGTCCCCCTTGATGCTTTTCAACCATTGTGGTGTTGAAAACCATTTCAACCATTGAGGAAACGATATGATTTGGTGATATGGAATGATATGAGTCAGCTGCACCTTTCCTCATTCCCTGTCACGCCCACTGTGGAACCTGAGCGCACGCGAGGTCATCAGTCACCTAAACGGATACCCTCGTGCCAGGGTTCACTGGTTGGCATCGGGTGACCGGCCAGCATGAAGTGCCGTTGCTACTGGCCTGGAGCGTGGACAGATAGGCACTGCCTCTAAACCTGTTTAGCACACTGTATGTTTGTGGGGGAACCCGGTGCTAAAATATTCGCAGACAACCTTATTTGGGCTCAGGGTTTTGTAAGTAGCAGAGCAGCTACCTCGCTGAGAACTATTGAAAGTCATCCCTCGAGCCAAAGTTTTGTCAGCCAATAGATCCTACCTACCTACCTACAAGGGGTGGGGGGGCGGGCGCCCTGTCGCACTCCTCGCTCGGTCAGTCGCTTTCTCTGGATTGCGACCGCCACAGCCCTGGTACGGGGCCTCCGGCCCTTACCTTGTCCACTCACCCCACCCACGACCAGCTGCACCTGGCCAAGGTGTCTGGCGGCAGGCGGGCAGGAAGCTGGTGTTTGGGCCGGGAGGCTGTCTGATGAGGCAAGGAAGCCCTCAAAGCTGCTTCGGTACCCTGAGTCCAAGCACCCTGCACAAACCTGCAGGTTTGCACAAAGATAAACCTGCTGAGTTTTTTGAGTGGGAAGAAACGTGAGCAAGCGGGACAAAAGCAAACGCTGAGAGCCATGAAAACTAAATTGCGAAATAGACTGGACATAAGGAACCTCCTTCGAGTATTGCTGTATTCTGGTCATGTTTAACACCACCCCCGCCCCCCCCACATTGGCCGGTCCGCAAGAATATTGTCAATATTAAACCGGTCCGCGGTGCAAAAAAGGGAGGTGACCCCTGAGCTATGAGATGCCACCAACTCGCTTTCCAAGTTTCAGTACCGGTGTAATTTCTGTTTCTAAATACATATGCTGCTTTATTACAGAATTAATCCGATCCTCAGCCTGAGGCTTTAATACAGACAACACACACAAAATGCTGGTGGAACACAGCAGGCCAGGCAGCATCTATAGGAGAAGGGTCTTGGCCTGAAATGTCGACAGTGCTTCTCCCTATAGATGCTGCCTGGCCTGCTGTGTTCCACCGGCACTTTGTGTGTGTTGTTGTTTGAATTTCCAGCATCTGCAGATTTCCTCATGTTTGCACTTTAATACAGAACCACATCTATTCTCAACCTGAAGCACACCAGATTAACTTGGAATTTGCAATGCCGGTGTAGGAAATGCTTTGTGGTATTTGAAGAGGTCCTTTACCTGCAAGCTTTCAGCCAAATTATTCCAAAATAAATTGTGTTTTCTACAAGTGAAGACTTTTCTAGAAATTGAAGTTGTCCAAAGCATTCTCTTTTCAAAATATTGGCAAGGAAGATGATTCTCCTCAAGGACGTGCTAGAGAATGCACAAACTGAACAAAGTTGCCTTAATTATCCCTCATAAATTATCCCATTGATTCCAAGTTCTTTGCTATATTTCAGTGAAATGCTACGACATTTGGAGTGTGAATTACAGACATTTACTTGAAAACACTTCTTACTTTGGTCACCTTCAGATCTTTGCACCACCTGCTTTCAAATGTAGGCAACTGGCTACATCAGGTTCCATGTTATGGCATCTGTTAGTCTTGCGAGACCATGGATCTGCACCTAGAAAGTCTTCTCCAGGGCGCAGGCCTGGGCAAGGTTGTATGGAAGACCAGCTGTTGCCCATGCAGCAAGTCTCCCTCTCCACGCCACCGATGCTGTCCAAGGGAAGGGCCAGGGCTGATACAGCTTGGCACTAGTGTCGTCACAGGAGTTGCTAGAACGAGGTTGAAGACAACGTCGGACTGGCTTAGGGACTCCAGCTCTGGATTTGTCCTCAGGGTAGATGGAGCTCGTCAGCCTGGGAAGGCAGTCCATCTAAGAGAGGGAATACTCTGATTTCAAACCTCCACTGCCTTGTGGCCATACCCACTTATGGGAAAGGCTTCGGGAGATTATATGGACCAAAGACCAATAAGAAAGCATGATTCTTTCGCAGAAGGTTAGCTGAATAACTGTAACTACTTCAGATTACCAAACACCATTGACCCAGCAAAACATGATGAGATTGGCATGAGAACTGATGCAGGCCATACAGATACGTTTGGTTGAATCACAAAGTAATTGATCAATCGATTAGGTTTTGAGAAGCCTCCCGAAAGAAGTGAGTGACACAGAGAGGGAGGCAACTTAACTAAGCACTGGATGCAGAATAAACAAGCTCACCAGCAGTGGGGTGACAATGGTTAGGATCCCAGAAACAGAGGAGCACATGGAAGGTTGAAGGAGTGGAAGAGAAAGAAGAGAAATGAATCATGGAGGGATCCAAAAATTTAAAATCTAAAACTTTTTTCAACCGTTATAGATCAGAACACTGACGGGACGTCAAAGAATATCAGGAATAAATAGGATAATGGAGGGTGGAGCTTAGGGTGAGGGCGCTCTACAGCGACTCAGTTGCTTGCATCTTCGGAAACAGCTCTATTTCTACCTTAAGTAGCTCTTTTATTTTCCTTTTCAGGGTTCTTTTGAAGGCTCTGACCTGGAGTTACACACTGACTTCAGTTCCTTACAGGAATGGGACCCACTCTCGGGGTCTCACACCAGCTGCTTTTCAATATGCCAAGGACGCAGCCGGGAAGACTAGTGCGTCGTCAGGGTTGCTCTGGAGGCGGGCTGATTCGAGGTCAGTGTTGCTGCAGAAAATTGGTATGTCATGGGAGACGGAGGATCGTAAGCAGTGAGCTGGCTGCAGGCTGTGTGCCCAGAGACCCGAGTTCTTTGGGTACAGAGCTCAGAAAAAAACAATGCAACAGACTTTTAACACCATAAATCTGCAAGTTGCTTTGTTATGTCTCCGCTCTTGCTGTGAAAAAGGGACACCTCTTTTTCCCTTATTAGTGAGAGAGAGAGAGCCTATGGTATGTTGAATTACCAGGTGAATGAGTAGTCTTTGGTGTACTGCAAGTCTGTGTCTATTGATGCTTTGCTGCACACTTGAGTGCTCGGTGGGGGACACTGATGCTTTTTTGCTGGTGGGGGGGTTGTTGCTTTCCTGCTGTTTGTACGTGGGGGGAGCTGGGGGGGCTTTGGGATTCTAACATCTAACTGTCATTTATTCTTTGTGGCATTCCTCTGTTTTCATGGATGTTTGCGAAGAAAAAGAAGAATTTCAGAAGGTATATTGTACACATTTCTCTGACATTAAATCAGCCTATTGATAAAAGGAAAAGAAAAACCGTGAGAAATGTGTTTGCAGAGGGAGCCGAAGTGTGTGCGTGTGAGTGTGTGTGCGTGTGTGTGCGTGTGAGTGTGTGTGTGTGTGTGTGAGTGTGTGTGTGCGTGTGTGTGTGTGTGAGTGTGTGTGTGCGTGTGTGTGTGTGCGTGTGTGAGTGTGTGTGTGTGCATGTGTGTGCGTGTGAGTGTGTGTGTGAGTGTGTGTGTGCGTGTGTGTGTGTGTGAGTGTGTGTGTGCGTGTGTGTGTGTGCGTGTGTGCGTGTGTGAGTGTGTGTGTGTGCGTGTGTGTGTGTTTGTGGGTTTTTGTGTGTGTGTGTCTGTGTGTGGTGTGTGTATGTGTGTTTGTGTGTGGTTGTGGGTTTTTGTGTGTGTGTGTGTGTGTGTGTTTGTGTGTGGTTGTGTGTGTGTGGGTTTGTGTGTGTGTGTGTGTGTTTGTGTGTGGTTGTGTGTGTTTGTGTTTGTGTGGGTTTGTGTGTGTGTGTGTGTGCGTGTGTGTGTGTGCATGTGTGTGTGTGCGTGAGTGTGTGTGTGTGCATGTGTGTGTGTGCGTGAGTGTGTGTGTGTGTTCGTGTGTGTGTGAGTGTGTGTGTGTGTGCGAGTGTGTGTGTGTGCGTGTGTGTGCGCGTGTGTGAGTGTGTGTGTGTGTGTGTGGTTGTGGGTTTGTGTGTGTATGTGTGTATGTTTGTGTGTGTTTGTGTGTTTGTGTTTGTGTGGGTTTGTGTGTGTGTGTGTGTGTGTGTGTGTGTGTGTGTGTGTGTGTGTGTGTGTGTGTGTGTGTGTGAGAGACAGAATACAAGAGCAGTGGATGGGGTTAAAGGTTGTGATTGGGTTTCAAAGGCTTTTTATCTGCGGAATTTCTAAGGAAGCAAAGTCGAAGCCAAAGGAACAAGTGTTACATTGAAATTGGAAATGTTTTTCATTATTATCCTATGTAAAGAGGTACAGTGGATAACTCGTCTTGCATACAGCTAACTCATTATTCAGTGCATTAAGGTAAAACCATTGGGAATAAAGTGCAGCAGCTACAGGGAGAGTGTCGTGAAGGTAAACAGTAAGGAGCAAGATCAAACTGAGATTGGTCAAGAATCCATTTTGATGTAAGAGTTAACTGGATCAGCTGAGTGCAAACAGTTGACGTAAAGCGGCAAATGGTACAGTGAACAAGTTAGAGAGCAGGAATAAACAGGTTTTAAGGGTTGGAACACAAGGATGGAGAAGCTCACTGATAGAGTTTGGGTGCAACCTGGAGCTACAACTTTCAATTGAGTCACTGAGCTTGGAAGGCGACATAATTGGAGAGCTAGTGCATTTATATGGACCCATTTACTGTGGTTTTTAAAACTGCAGTATAACTACAGTCTTGAAGCAACAGTGTGGTTGTTAAATTTCTTTTCTGGGACCAGCATCCATCAGTGAAGATCCACTTCTATGGATCAGATAGTCATGTCCAATCAATCTTATAGAGTTTTTGAGTAAATTACCAGGAGAGGATGCTGTTTACATGGACATTAGCAAGCCTGTTGACCATGTCCCACATGAGAGGTTAGTCAAGAAGGTTCAGTCACTTAACATTCAAGATGAGGTAGTAAATTGGATAAGAACAACACACACAAAATGCTGGTGGAACACAGCAGGCCAGGCAGCATCTATAAGGAGAAGCACTGTCGATATTTCGGGCCGAGACCCTTCGTCAGGACTAGATTGGATTAGACATTGGCTTTACAGGAGAAGCCCCAGATAATGGTCGCTCTGACTGGAAGCTTGTGACTAGTGGTGTGCCGCCGGGATTGGTGCTGGGGGTTGTCATCTATATTGGTGATCTGGATAACAATGTGGTAAATTGGATCAGCAATGCAGAGATGACAGCAAGATTGGGTGTAGTGGACAGTGAGGAAAACCATTAATGTCTATAGCGGGAACTGGACCCACTGGGAAAATGGCAAATGAATTTAATACAGACAAATGTAAGATGTTGCCTTTTTGGAGGCCAGATCAGGGTAGGGTGAGAGGTAGGGCAATGACGAGTGTGGTAGAACAGATCCATAATTTCTTGAAAGTGGCATCATAGGAAGATAGGAATGTAAAGAAATCTTTTGGCACATCGGCCTTCATAGATGAAAGTATTGAGTTGGGAAATTATGTTGAAGTGGTATAAAATATTGTTGTGGCACAATTTGGAGTATTGTGTGCTGTTCTGTTCATCTACCTGCAGAAAAGATATAAATAAGATTGAAAGGGTTCAGAGGAAGTTCACGAGGATGTTGTCAAGACTTGAGGATCTAAGTTATAGGGAAAGTTTGAATAGGTGAGGACGTTATTCCCTAGAGTGTGGGAGGATCAGGGAGATTTGATAGGGGTATACAAAATTATGAGGGGTATAGATAGGGCAAATGCAAGCAGACTTTTCCGACTGAGGTTGAGTGAGACTAGAACTAGAGGTCATGGGTGAAGAGTGAAAGGTGAAATGTTTAAGGGGAACATGAGGTGGAATTTCTTCACTCAGAGGATGGTGAGAGTCTGGAACAAGCTGCCAGGAGAAGTTGTAGATGTGGGTTTGATTTCAACATTTGTAAGTTTGGATAGGTACATGGATGGTAGAGATTGTAGGGCTAAGGTCTGGGTGCAGGTCGATGTGACTAGGCAGGTAAATACTCAGCATGGACTAGATGGGCCAAAGGGCCTTTTCTGCATTGCAGTGTTCTATGACTCTATGTTGGGTTTGATGGGATGCTGAGCAGGATGGTTTGAGTTGAAGAGGTTGGAATAGAGGTGTCCCTTAGTTTGATATGAAAGCTAGCATTATACTTGCTTTTTTTACCACTGACTCAACCTGAAAGTTGAGGACTCCCAAGTCCCTTTGCACCCTTAACTTCTGAATTTTCTCCCTGCCTACGCCTTTATTCCTTTTTCCAAATGCACTATTTTCATTGATTCTGTTGCATCGCTTTGTTCTACATTGAGGGCCTGCAAGAAACTGAATATCAGGGTAGCATTTGGTGACACATACTGTATGAACTCTGATAATAAGTTTACTTTGAACTTTGAAAATTGACTCTGCTTTTTTAAAGACTGAGTGGTCCACCTGAAACTATCAGGGAGACTCCACACACAGTGGATTCACTGATTTTATTTGCTAATCTTGTTTATGTTTTATGATGTTCACACTCAGTTTTTGCTTAAGCTGCAGTCCAGTAAAGAACGCTTGCTGTTGGATTTTGGAGGCGATCTACACCCAGAAATAATTAACTGAAATGCATTGAGAGTATTCTCTTACAGCTATCAGGCTTGCTTTCAGAGGCCCATCGGAGCATCAGTGAATGCCTGAGAGACCAAAACCCACAGAAAAAGCTAATTTTAACTCGTGCTGGGCGGGAGTTTGTGGCAGAAGGGTTGTGGTGGGTTACCAAATGGCAGCAGGCTAATTCTCACAACTAAAACTTTTACTGACAACACAGAACAGAGATGGCAAACTATGGGTCAGGGACCAACTTTTCCCCACCCCAACACTTTGACTCGCTGATGAGATGCCCAGCTCTTAGAATCAAATTAGAAGGGCCTTTATTCCAGGGTCTCATTAGGGAGTTGGGGAAAATTATTGCAGGGAGTAGTGGTGGTGAGATAGTCACGTCTTAAGTTAAGAGAAGATTAATCTGAAAATGACCATCCAAAACCAAAGGTCTATACATCCCTCCCCAGGAATGAAGAAGAGAGAGACCAATACCTGTAGTAATTGTGTCTTTGCAGGGAGATGTTCAATTATATCAATTGTTCTGCAGTCTTAATGTTTCTCACTTCTTGGCTAGGATTAAAGATTGTGTATGTTTGTATACAGGTAGAGTACAAATTGGGAGAACCATAGTATAATTGACATTACAGGAGGCAATTGCACACTATATCATTAAGACGGTAAAGGTGTAGATGAGATGATGAAGTAAATGAAGAAATGATAATATACTGCTTATTTATGGTTTAAAGACTGTATAATGAGGTAAACACTGAGAGAGGCAAACAGATGCGTATTAAGATGTAACTTTCCTTTCAACATTCATTACTAGTCTCCAAGGCTTTCTTTTACCGCTTGATAAAGTTCGTGCTTCTGGAATCGGTGTGATTCCAGCAGTGGAAGAGCTGGAATTTAATTAGTTTTAGATTACTCCTCTCTGCAATCAATTCTCCTTTTCTCTTCTTATTGCAAATATTTGAACAATAGCTACTGAAAGATGACTCTGAGAATTCCAGCTTTCCCTGCACTTCTTCCAACTCATCTCTGAAATTGCGAAAGCCGTGGATTTAACTGCAACACTGGGTAGTCTCAGTGCTGTAATGGAGTGAGTACATGCTTCAGGTTCATTGAGTAAGAACCTCACAATTCTGGGCAATAAATGGGATGCTTTACTACAGAAAAACAGACTGAACTGAAGGTCAAATGAAATTGTGGATAGAGCAATGGTCAGCAGTTGGACTTGGGTCTCAATATTCTTTAATAGGCTTTAGTGAAGCCTAATGCGAGGAGATAACCAGCAGAGGTGTTCATACACAAAGAAGCAGCAGACACTGTATGCTTTATTTCCTTCTCTCCCCTCACTACCCCCCTCATCATTTTTACACCTCTGCGCTACAAAGGAAGACACAGACATCAGTGGGGGAATTTAAAGGGAGGCAACGAGTGCTTTATTTCACCTTTAGCGCTGAAGGATGCATCCCAAGGGTAAACATGAGGAAAATTGGCCTGAAAGTCAACCTGGAAACAGCCAGCAAGTTATAAATTTAAGATTAAAGTTAAAACTGTTGCCAAGAAATTCAATCTCAGGAACATACAAAAGGAAAGCATGCACAGGTTGCAGTCTCTCATAACTGATCCAGCAGTCAATATGATCAAAGCTGAAATTTTATTTCAGCACCTCTTTCTTGATCTAACCCCATACTCACAGATTCCTTTCAAATCTAAAAAAAATCCAACACCAGCTTAAATATACAGTGTTCTAAGTTTTCACAGTCCGCTTGGGTGGAGAATTCCAATGACTCGTCATCCTCTGGATGAAGATTGTTTTCTCATATCTGTCCTGAATGGATTACTCCACATTTTGTAAGTGTGATCATTTAGCCAGGGGGAAATTCCATACCTTCCTTTTCAGCTTTCATAAAGATGCTTGTATGTTTCATAGTTGCACACTTGTGCAGATTCTTTCATTTCACAAAAAAACACACACCAGCACATTTCTGGATTATTTTGCATACTCAGCAGTTCCAGGTAAAAGTCACCTTTGTCCTTTGATACAATGTCTGCATTAGAACACATGAGATATTCCTTATGACAATGTATTGTGTGGGTAACAGATCAAGTTGTCCCATCAGAGGCTCTCCCAGAGCAACTTGTTAAAAGCAGTTAGGAAGAATGACATGTCTTTATTGCAGAGAGGCTGAATTACAAAGGTAAGAACATTGAGGCTGTGACTATATAAGGTTCTGGCAAAATCCCACCTGGAATGCCACAAGCAGCCTTGATCTCTGTACCCAGGAACCTTGTGACAAAGGTTGAGAAAGGCTGCATGAGCTCACAAACTATGAGGAGAGGTTTACTAGGAGGAGCCAATTGTCTATGGAGCTCAGAAGAACAATAGGTGAACTTATTGAAAGACATGTGATTCCGGGAAAGTTTGCATGGGTAGGTGTTGGAAGGGTGTTTCATCTGGCTGTGAAGTCTAGTGGACACTATCTCAGCATTAGAACATTGGTACAGCAGCAACAGGAACTGATCTAGGCTGCACAGTTCCTTCAGTCTTCCACACCATGAATACGATCATGGCCGAACCACTCTTCGATCTCACTTCCATTTCCCATGCTTCCCATCATCTTTACAATGAGACAATTACAAAGGATCACAACTCTCTGCTGCCCAGACTTAGGCAGCAGATCCCTTACTCCAAGATACTGCCTCTAATTCTAAAGAGTCCTCTAAGGAAAAGATCCTCACAATAAACTCTCCCAGACTGAATATGTTTCAATCAGTTCATCTTTCCTTTTTCTGAACTCCAGAAAGTCTAGGCTCAACGGGAATAACCAAGGTCACTGTATGAATGGAAGAGTTTTCTTTAAAGGCTGGTGGATGGGGATGTAGGGTGGTTGGAAATTTGGCAAATTGCCTCTGGAATTTGAACAGTTAAATATGGGTAAAATATCCAAAGCCATCATCAGTCAATTCAAGGTCATTAGATTCACTGGTCTCCAGGTTTTCAGTGGAAACTGGAAGAAATTGTTGTATACTGCTTTTAACTCCCTGAGAAGGGCACCGTTTAACAGGGATTTATGTATTCAGCCATCTATACTAGGTAATGCCAGAATAACATTATTATTTTCGTAAATTTTATTTACTTGTTCTCCAGGAACTGATTAACTTTTTGGTCCTTTCACACTTCACTTACAAACTGCCTCCCATAATTTGAGAGCCTCTCCCTCAACTCCAGGCATTGCAAAAGAGCAAAGTTAGGCTGATTGGCTGAACATAGGCTGTTTGAGCCTGTTCAGCCTTCAATAAGATCATAACTGAACCAAACTCCATTTTCCCGCTCTCTCCCTCAATAGTCCTCGATTCCCCAGTATTTCAGATACCTCTCTGTCTCTGCCCTGAATAAGTTCAATGACTCAACTGCCATAACTCCTGGGTAAGAGAATTTCAAAGATTCACAAACTCTTTAAATGACCCCTTACTCTGAAGCTATGTTACTAGTTCCAGATAGCACCCTCATCCCCCAAGGATAAACATCCTTTCAGCAACAGCCCTGTCAATTCCCTGCAGAATCTTAAGTGTTTCGTTAAGATGCCACTTCATTATTCCAAATCCCATTGTGTATATTCCCAGCTTCCTCATCCCCTCTTCATTCAACAACCTCTGGAGTCTATCAGTGAACATTCCTTGTAGTGACCCCAGTGTTAATGTGGAGATCAATACTCTACAACATAAAGGTGAAGATCAATTCTCTACAATGTATTCCAAATGCACAGTCAACAATGCCCTGCATTGTTGTATCAAAACTTCCCCACTTTTACACTCCATACCTTTTACAATAAAGGACAACACATAGTCAGCTTTCACATTAGTTACTATATGTAACTGTGTGCGTTATTTTGGGTTTCATGCACTCGGACCCTCAAACCCTTCTGTGCCACAACATTTTGTAGCCTTGATCTACTTCAGTAATATCTCTTCTGTTCTGCCTTCTGAGCAAAAACCCCATATTTCCCCATATCTGTTAACTTCCTGCCTGGTGACTTCATCTGTCTCCATCTTGGCAGACTCTTATGCCCAGCTCACAGCTCATCCTATCATCAGCAAAAACACTGTGAAGTATCCAAGTCACAAGTATGAACTGTACAATTTAATGCTGAAAATTTAAAATTTAGATTGTAGCGCAGATATCTGTCACATTTATTAGCCACTGATGGCCAATCCGAAAATGATCCATTTATCTCGACTGTTTTGTGCTGACAGCACTTATAGGCATGCTGTCATGCTCTCAGTGATGTCATAAGAGGGCTGATCATTCCAGACAAGAAGTTACTTCATCGTGCAGGCAGAAAACCATAAATCTGAAGATGGATTCCAAGTGGTGACTCTTTGCGTGCAGCTCCAATGGGAGTCATTAAGTTGTTCCGTTTAGAACTACTAAAGCTGAAATTCACCATCACAGCATGGGTACTTCGTAAACAACACTCATTTAAGATGTTTTAAAAAATCTATCGTTACTCAAAATCGGCAGATCCCAGACTGTAGACTGGGGTCACGAGGGCAGTTCCCCTTAAAGGAAAAGGAAGCGTGGAAAACGAGCTGATCTGCAGGTATGATTGAAATGCAGATGCTTCAAACCCTAATCCTGACTATTCTGCTTGTGGATGTAGTCTCTGGAAGATAGAATTGAAGACCAGAGGGACATCAGTGATTGCTATTGTACTTTGCCCATGGAAACATGCTCACCACTATATACAACACTACAGGAAAGGGAAGTCAAGGGAATATGTGCCATTCCTCATCGAGGGTGAGCGGTTTCAAGTTCCTGGGGCCCAATACTTTTGAAGATCTATCCTGGATACAATATATTGTTGAAATTACAATGAAGGCACGACAGCGACTATATTTCATTGGGAGTTTGAGGAGACTTGGCATGTCACCAAAGACATTCGCAAATATCTACAGATGTACCATGGAGAGTATTCTAATTGGTTGCATCACTATCTGGTATGGTGGGGGCACTGCAGTGAGTCCGAAAAAGCTGCAGAAAGTTGTAAACTCAGCCAGTTCCATCATGGGGTGAGGGCACCTTCAAAAGGTGAGGACTCAAAAAGTCAGCATTCATCATTGAGGGCCCCCATCATCCAGGGTATGTCCTCTTCTCATTGCTGCCATCGGGGAGGAGGTACAGGAGGCTGAAGCCCCACACTCAGTGTTTCAGGAATAGTTTCTTCTATCAGATTTCTGAATGGACAATGAATCCAAGTACACTACCTCATAATCTTTTCTCTCTTTTTTTGCACTACTTATTTTATTTAATTTTAACAAATATTTCTTATTGTAATTTATTTTAAAAATTATTGCAATGTATTGCTGCCGCAAAATAACAAATTTCACAACATACGGCAATGATATAAAACCTGATTCTGATTCTGATTCGGTTTAAGCATATTGTGGCTCTTCCGCTCGCTGTGCTGTGCTAAGCCAAAGCCTGTTTTAGAAAAGAATTCGCAGGAAACTTTCTTTTTAGCATCGAGAGCTTTACTTATTAAGAACGACTTTCTGCAATCACTGGTGAAACAGCTATCAGCGAGAAAGAAGTTGATCCTTTCCTCATACCCCTTTGAAACAATCATAATTAGGTGCACAAGCTAGTCTATTAATTATTTCATTAAACAGTTCACCTAATGTCTTGTGAATGAAGAATTCCCTACCCTGTCAAAACAAAATACTTGAATGAGGTCCAGCAACTCTCTAATAGATGGCTAGAAACTGAACCTTCCGAGTAACTAAATATTGGTTCTACCAGACAGTGTACATCAACAAAGAAGCAACAAATGTGTTCTGCTTTATGCCACAGAACATGGTGTAGCTTTTTGTTTCAGAACATCTGCCCGGCATATGATGACTGCAGAGGAATATAGCAGTACTCCTGGAACAACAAACACATCAAAAACTTGCCTAGAAACTAGATGGGGCAGCTTTATGTAATTAAAGGTGTACCTACTGCCAGGTGAAACACAACACTGACTACCTCTGGACATTATCGAAATGCAAGCAGTTACCTCCTGATGTGGGTTACAACATCTGCATGAGACGTGCAACACGTTGGGGCATTCCCCGTGCAAAGCTTTGTTAGGGGAACAAGTCGTGGGAAATTCTAGTTCAAGTTCTTGGGTGTCAACATCTATCCTGGGCTCGCCATACTGATGCAAGCACATAGAAGGCACAGCAGTGGCTACATTTCATTAGGAGTTTGAGGAGAATCATTGTGTCGGCAAGGACACTGGGAAATATTTACACATTTACTGTGAAGAGCATTCTAACTTGTTGCATCACCATCTGGAGAGGAGGGACCACGACACAAGACAGGAAAAAGCTGCAGAAAGCTGTGACCTTTGCCAGCTCCATTACGGGCAGCATCCAGCACACCTTCAAAAGGCAATGCCCCTGAAGTGCGGCACCCACCATTAGGGACCCCATCACCCAGGACGTGCCCTCCTCTCATTGCTACCATCAAGGAGGGGATACAGGAACCTGAAGACACACATTCAACATTTCAGGAGCAGATTCTTCCCCTCCAGTATCAGATTTCTGAATGGACAATGAACCCATGAGCACTACCTCAGTAGTTTTCCCTCTCTTTTGGCAATTTTCTTTCTTTATTTACGGTTTTTGTAATTAGGAATTGCAACGTACGGCTGCCGCGTAACAGATTTCACAACAGCTGACAGTGATATTAAACCTGATTCTGATTCTTGCTCTGACAGCTGGGGACATATGCAGAAGCATGGTCCAGAGTTATTGTCTTTCCTTTGTGCCCCCCCCCCCCCACAGAGGTGCAGTGCTCCTTTGTTGAAATGGTTCTTGTTATGACATACTGGCAACCATAGTGCACTCATCAGAGAACAGGAGAGTCACTGAAATTGACTATTTCAGACTATTTTGGATAATCTTTGTGCCCTTCGTGCTAAACAAGTTCCGAACTTCAAGCTTGCACTATTGTTTTGACAGATCATAATTGCACAATTGCCGAAATGCTGGAGTTGCCTTAACATTATTTTCCTGCTCCTGATTATTTCTTAGGTGGGGAGAAAAGTAACCAAGAACACTATCACAGTTTTTGCTCAAACATACGTCAAGAAACATACACCATTTGCTCAAACATACATTAGTCTTGATTTAAACCCGGTGAGAGACTGTCCCACCACAACTTAAGAGGCCCAGATTATTTCAACGTGGGTCTTGCAAGAAGTCTACCAAGTTCAATGGGATTAGGATGACATTGGCAGTGGGGGAATGATCAAGATCTGCAGGAGGCAGTGACTAGGGATCTAATAGAATGGATACCTGACAAGTCACAAGAGTAGAGTGATCCTTAAGTTTACTTGATAACTCTCCTGTATCTTGGTTTGTCTCCTTGATATGAATGAAAGTATCCTAAATCTTTTTTATGGGATCTCTGGCATTGAATGCCAATCACTAGTTGCCTTTGGTGAGCTATGGCAGTCAATGTGTAGGCAACTGTGCCATGGGTGGCAGCAGAATGGGAGGGGAACTGGAAGTGAAGCTTTGGGGAGGCACGTGGTCAAGTGGTTAAGGCTTTGGGCTAGCAATCTGAAGGTCATTAGTTCGAGCCTCAGCCAAGGCAGCATGTGTGTCCTTGAGCAAGGCGCTTAACCACTCACTGCGTTTATAGCCCAGTGGTGGCGGTTGGTGCATTATGGACAAGACAAGATCATTCTTGCTCAAAATGCTAGCAACACTCAGGCTTGGAGAAACAACAGTGTCGTTGGAGTTCAGCGACTAGACTGTTGACTGACCTGCACACCATCCAAATGCCCATGGTCGATGGTGACAAACTGCCATCGTTTATAACCCCTAACTCCACACATCTGTTCTTCTCGGGTGGTTCGTGTGGAATCAGACAGAAGTCACAACACTTACTATAACTGCACAATCAAGAACTGATTGTCAAAGTCCCCATTTGGCTTTGCTGCCAGAGCAGTAAACAGTGGAAGGTGTGCGCAAACTACTTGTGTGGGCAATTCCCATCAGAAAAGGGCAAGTGCACAGTTTTGCCCATCTTTCTCATCTGCACTCCCAATGAGTTCACTGCAGCTTGAACTGTTGGCAAAATGTGGGGAGAAAAACAAATCATAGCTGTTCCAGACTTCTCGACAAGATATAATTGGTTGTTTTGAAATGACTGCAATGAAGAACCAACAACATTTTAAATGCCAAAAGTCAATGGTCTGCTAATCTGAACTGCATGCAATTTTCTCCTTTTTCTCTTGCCGAATTGCGCTTGTTAGTCATCCTTGGCCAGGAGTACACCATAAATAAGCTTTTGGGCTGAACTGGAATATCCTGTTTAATTTTAAAAAATAAACAAATAAATCACCGGCTGATATACACAGCACAGTATCTGGCAGGTAGCCACATCTTGAATAATTCAGCGTTTATATCAATGCAACTCAATCACGAATAAACATGCATGAGCACAACTAATCTCCATTAGACAAACATTTGTTTGCCATTATGACTTCAATCAGTATTTCTTCTGGTTTGAGACAACTACTGTTGACTTTTGTTACAGTCAAGTTTCAAGAAGATCTAAGGAGCTCTGTCTTTTGGTCAAAACCTGTTAATTTACAACAGGTGATGCTCATGATCCACTACTGATGTTTATTTGCCTTCAAGTATGTTCAGAGCATTTGGATCAAAACCTTCAAGGCAAATAAAACTCACAGAGGCTCCAGCTGCACAGTAGGTTACAACATTGGCCACAATGAACTCTGAGGATGTACTTCAAACCTGGATCTGGGAGAAGTGATGGAGAGTCAGTGGTATCTATTGCTACTGAAATGCTCGGAAGGTCTCCGAATGTTCCAGTACGCAGAGCGCAGAAGACAAGACCACCTTCAAATCTTAACAATTGGCATGTGTTTGGTAATCCCAGTGGGAAGAGAAATTCTTGGAAACTTGGTATTAGTTAAAAAAAAATTGGTATTATATAAAAAGTATTAGCTTTACCAAACTGAAGATTGAGTGGAACTTGACACTGGTGGTAAGGTGCAGGAAGATATAGTCACAGGTTCCAGTCCAAAATATCTAGATAATAGTCATACATAATGAATAGCAACCAAGACTGTAGAAAATCCAGTTGCTGGGTACTAAAGCATGGGATATCTGTCTGTGGAAATGAAGACAGTGATACATCTCTTCCACTGGTACTTAGACCCTGGTATATTTCATCCACATATACCAAGTCTGTTATCCACTTTGCCTGTGCGTACCTAGATTGTGGCCTCCTTAGTCCATGGGTCGCTAGGTGATGGCAGCTCCACCCACAGTACCTCTGGTACTTGCGTATTTAGACTATGACTTATCACCTTCCCTGGTTCCCTGGTACCTTCCGTCCGCAGGTGTCTGGGCTATTGTACCTGTAAGGCAGGTACAGTCTATATTTCTCATAGACATGTGACTCCTTTATCCCATGGTACATCTAAAGCATGAGACCCTACACAGTGGTATGTCCAGTGCCTGAGTACACAGGCCAGTGTATATTTATGGTACCTAGACTGTGGTATATCCAGCCAATGGGTGCTTTGACTACAGCATTTCAAGCTTCAGGTGAGGGCATATGTAGATCAAGTCAGTCTGTACTGTGGCATATGGGAGCACAGATCCAAGGATAGGTCCAATCTCACTGCATAGTCTGTCCAGCTCATTGTCTGAAGCTTGTTACGTGTCCGGCAACAATGAATATAGAACTGAGTCAGGTTATATAAACAAGTAAACATTTATTAAACACTGCTCAGAAAAAAAATGAAAAGTAAACAAACGACTAACTTAACCGGAAGTTAACTGCTATACGGCAACTCCGGAACAGTTCTTAAAGTGGTAAATGCGAACACAGTCTTTAAAGTGGTAAATACTAAAGTCCAAGTGATTTATACAGTCAATTAGGAGAGACTTTCCTGAAGTAATGAATTCCTTGACAACATGACGTTACTGCTGATCCCAGCCAAAATATGCCTTGCCCAAAGGATGCACGATGAAGGAAATAAAAACGGCTTAAAGGACCTGACCTTTTTGTTGGTGAATGAACACTATACAATCCTTTCTCAGATGCAGGTCACTATTTCCTGAACGACGATTCAATAAGGTCGATCCTGTATTAAACCGCCAAACTTTACTCGATCCTTCGGGTTCCCATATTTCGGTAAAGTCTTTGCTCTCCAATACTTAGTCTTTAAAATTAAATCAAAGATACATCAAACAAAACTGGCAGTGATTGGCCAAATCACTGGCACAATGATTCTGTACCTTACAGTAAAAAGTAAAACTCCACTTTAAAACGAAACTGTGTCATGAGACAAATACGCAGCATAACGGAGTAACTGATGAATTAAACAACGACTCAACTCAAAACTCTTGCGTCACAGCAGGCTTTCCCATGTTATACCTGTTGAGAACATGTCATCACGTGACCTCACACTGGCGGGAAATTACATCACCCCACCATCACAAGACCATTACATCATGCTCACCAGATACTCAATTACATCATGGTCATAATCGTCATAAAATTGGATAGGTATATGGACAGGAAAGGAGTGGAGGGTTATGGGTGGAGTGCGGGTAGGTGGGACTAGGTGAGATTAAGAGTTCGGCATGAACTAGGAGGGCCGAGATGGCCTGATTCCGTGCTGTGATTGTTATATGGTTATAAGACAGTCACAAGATACCCATGGGGTATGTAACAAGCTAAACATTTAATGATTGTCTTTCTGTTCTGGTATCAGTCTTGTACTGAATCTGAACCTTTCTTCTGCTTAATTCATAATTAAAAACCAAAGTAAGATTCTTAAATTATCAAAGGGAGCCATGAAACCAAAATTGGAGGGTTAATGCAAAAGAGAACTGCTGCCAACGATACTGTGCCAGTTACTACAACAGCTTGGTAACTGTTCAGCATTTTGTATTAATGCTGTCAGTGATTATTAAATGGAAGTTCTTGTGTCATTTTGCAAGCTCTGTTCATGAAAGTGCAAAAATACAAAGCCAGAATTTTAAAGGCTATCTCCCTCAGAGACTGTCTATGAGTAAGGCACACTATCATGCACACTTAGTGGAATAGAGTTTCTCAGAGAGAATTGATTTCAAAGGGGCTGCCTGAGATTGAAGCTCACATTGGGGTTTTGAGCAAGATGGACTGAGGCCTGGCAGCTGTTAACATCACTACTTTGATTTAGGAGATTGACTGTTACCCATGTAAGGCAATGTAGCCGGAAGGGTGCAAATACAGCTACAGGTAGGTAGGATTAGATCCAGAGATAAAATGAAGATTGCATGTCTGCACTTTCATTTTAACTCCACAGACCTTGACCTCTCCTAAGCCAGTGGGGCAGCAATGATTCTTCCTACACTAAGTCATCAAATTCTAAGAGAGTTTTTCTTAGTCCACCCTACTGTTACCAAGGACACTTTGCACATAAAATACAAACTGTCATCTCTGCCCTAGATATCTGACGTGTCTGAATTTGGTGTGGAGCCGCTTTTGAAAACTGATACCCCTCTGTCAGTTTTATCCACCTCACGGTGACAATGGGCTTTATCTCGTAGAAATGTACGTACTCTCTCCTGCCCCACCTGTCATCAGTGGCTCGAAGGGATAAAGCACAACATAAGTGAACAAGCTTCTGACAACATCAATGCCTTGCAGGCACATAGGAAAGTGATACACTCAAGATACGGGAGGATTGTAACCTCACCTACTTTCGTTCATATTATATTCCTTTCTACACTTTGTAACACTTAGCCACTTAATCCTGAGACCAGTACATGATACTGCTATGTACAATGCTTCCTGCTTCATATAAACTTGCATAAACTTCTCATTATTGTTGGAAAGCCTTATTGATTTTACAGCCAATTAATTTCCTTGAGACTTAGTCAGTATTTTAATGTAATAAATCTTGGCCAATGGGTCTCACAAAAACCAGAGAAAAAGGACTAGGGAATCAGTGTTTCAAACATATTCTTTATTCATAAAATTTTCAAGTATATGCTAGACACTCATATGTAGAAGGTGGATTGTCTACAATATTTACTTTATATTGGAATGATGTCTTTCACATCCGCTCCATGAGCAATAAGCCTAAAAATATTTTAACAAGGTTCAACATCCCACTAACACAGGCCGGGCTGACAACTGTGGTCTTTCTTCAGAGAGCAGCTGCGGTAGCTGAACCAAGCTTCAATGTGGTCCTCAGCACATCATCCTGGACTGTGGAATGTGCCAGTGTGTAACATTAAGTTGAAGCAACTCCTTCTACTGAAAGATTGGCAAGTTTTGGCAGACCAGCGGGCGTCTTTCAACAGTCAATGTTCATGAGAGGTTCCTTGCACAGAGTTTGGATTATACACATGTGTGGGATGAACTTTGCCAAAAACCACTGCATCTCTTTCCAGACCTTCTTGTCAGCTCAAGAACAGCATGCATTAACACTGAGACTTCTGCAATGGCAGAAAGATCTGATGGTGTTAACCATGTCAATTCCAGTCTGGGAGCTTGCTTGAGAGTTCTGGTGAGAAGACATCCTGCAAGTGTCTCAACAATCTGCTCAGAGAACTATCCAACACGATCCACCAATTTCTTTCCCAAGACCTGAGTACAATCCATGGAAACCACTTACTGACTGATTTTTGGTCAAAATTATTCTTTGATGAAGGATGACTGATTCATTTCAGTATGGAATGGGGCAAAGCCCGTCTGGCACAACCCTAGGGGCAGACAGAACCCCAGCACAAACAAATATGTTGTGCTGTTTTACCCACGGTTCTATACACAGTTTGATTCAGCCACATGCAAAGGTAACTATCAGGATGAATACCCTATTGCATACACTCATTCTTTTTCACTGGAGATTTATATGTCACACCTCAGAAGACATTATGTCTTTAATTTTTAATTTCCAGATAGGATAAGGGTCACAGCACCAAGGACAACAAACACTTAATGACCAGGTTCTTCTGTGAAATTGAAGTGGAGTCCTGCAGCCACAATTCCAGTTGACTATTCACTCCATCTAGCCTCTTCTCTTCTGAATCATACTCCCAAGCACCTTCAAGTAATCAGACCTGAAGATGAGGGCTTGGAGGGTCACGCAAAGAGGTTTGTCTCCTGATGAAGGGTTTCGGCCCGAAACATCGTCACTACCTCCTCCCATAGATGCTGTCTGGTCTTCTGAGTTCTGCCAGCATTTTGTGTTTTTAATTGTCTCTGCTTTTGCTGTGATTGGCACTAGTCTTTGAAGTCAGTTCAACCTGACTGCAGATATTCATCAATCTAACAACCAGCAATGGATCACAGCAGAAAACGGTGCTGTCATTCATGTTTACGAGCCTTCCTCCTGAGTGCCAGAATTTCCTGGCAATATCACCTCTTCTTTTTCTTGCATCCTTCCTAATGAACTGGCTAAATTCTCATCAGTGCATACAAGGCAAAAGAGAGAGAGGAAACTTGTCTACCTGCATGGTAGACCAGGAACCTTATTATTTCTTACACAATGAGTGGAACAGTGCTCTGGGCAGAGCATTTGCATTCCACTCTGGATTCCTTCCCAATGACCATTTTGAACGCCACAACCATCGTCCCTCCTCCTGGCTGATGCTGACCATGATAGTCACCACCAACAATTCCCCTTCCTGACCTGAGAAAGGTACAGTAAACTGTTTTTCAGGGGACTGAAGATAATGCAGATACCAGAATCTGGAGCAAGAAACCCAGTGAAGCGTGCAGGATCTGTGGTGGAGAAAGGAAATGAAACACCCCATCAAGACCCTACTTTCTTTTGTTCTTTTTGGCTGCCACTCAGTTTCACTGAATCAAGTTCAGAGTACCGATTAAAAGGAAGGATTTGCATACTAAAATAATTACTAATGCTCATCTCAAATCCAATGTACACCCAATTTCAGTGTAGCTATTGAAGAGAACAGATATTGCAATGCTGTGCCTAGCCACCAGGTGGCTGACTTTTCTCCTTTTTGCTCACAAGGAAGTGCTGCTGATTGAAACATTTTTTTCATGCAAAATATGTTCTTACAACATTAATAAAAAGTGTCTCTGCATTAATAGCTGAAGTCCATGAGAACCTTTCATTGCCCCTCTGTTCATCTGAGAACACTGCGACAGCATCAGACCTCCTCTCTCCATTTTCGGTGAAGAGGCTATGATGGGAATGGGTTTGATCAGAGACAAGTTACTTCAAAATTTGGGTACGAGTACATAAATATTCATTTGGGACAGAAGCAACACAAGATTTTCAAGGAAAGGATGTCCATGATCAAGAAGTAAGACAAAGTGCTGGCATTGGAGGGAGTCCAGAGGAGGTTCATAAGGATGATTCTGGGAATGAAAGGGTTATCATATGAAGAATGTTTGATGGGTCTGGGTCTGTACTCGCTGGAAATTAGGAGTATAAGGGAGGATCTCATTGAAATCTTTCAAATGTTGAAAGGCTTAGACAGAGTAGATGTGGAAAGAATGTTTCCCATGGTGGGAGAGTCTTGAACAAGAGGGCACAGCCTCAGGATAGAGGGGCACTGTCTCAAAACAGAGATATGGAGAAATTTCTTTAGTCAAAGGGTGGTGAATTTGAGGAATTTGTTGCCACATGCAGCTGTGGAGGCCAGGTTGTTGAGTGTACTTAAGGCAGAGAATGATAGGTTCTTGATTGAACATGGTATCAAAGGTTATGGGAAGAAGGCCAGGAACTGGAGTTGAGGAAGAGATGAAAACAAAATATCGTCCATGATTGAATGGCGGAGCTGACTTGATGGGTCAGATGGCCTAATTCTGCTCCTTTGTCTTATGATCTAAAATGCTCCAAAGCCCAGTCGAGTGCTGTAACCACAAGCCCATATAAACATAAAGTACAGGAGCAGAATTTGGCCATTTGGCCCTCCAAGTCTGCTCTGCCATTTCATCATGGCTGATCCTTTCTTCCCCCCAGTCCCAAATAAGACGATAAGATATAGGAGCAGAATTCGGCCACTTGGCCCATGGAGAACATTTTTTCCCAACCAGGACTTCTGCTCACCTACTAAAGTCAGAGACCACTGCTGATAATCACATTCATTTTCAACTGAAAAATGTAGGGATTGGGTGGTGTACCAGGATGGAACAAGATGAACTCAAAGTTCAAAGTAAATTTATGATCAAAGTATGTATACATCACCATATACCACCTGAGGATTCATTTTCTTGCAGGCTCTCACAGTGGAATAAAACCATAGGATTAATGAACAGCTAAGCATAAAGACTGACAGCCAACCAACGTGTAAAAGAAAACAACGGGGTAAATACAAAATCAATCAATAAATAATACAGAAACTTGAGTTGCAGAGTCCTTGAAAATGAGTACATAGGTTGTGTTTGGTGACCAGTTCAGTGTTGAGGAGAGTGAAGTTATTATCCACAATGGTTCAGGAGCCTGACGGTTTAGAGGTAATTACTGTTCCTGAACCTGGTGGCTTGGGGCCTAAGGCTCCTGTACCTCCCTCCCAGTTGCAGCAGTGAAAATAGAGCATGACTAGAGAACTGGGGACTGGGACAACAATACACTCAAAATTAAAACCAACAGGATATAGGTCTTTTACAACAGCAAGGGAAGCAGTTCTTTCTTTAATCCAGTCAATCTCCTGAACTGCACAAGGTATGGGCCCTGAAGGTTTCTGTTAATATACATCATATGAGCTGTTCGGTGGGCGATTTGATGCCTGGCATAGTTAACAGAAAAATAAACTATGGCACATGTGGATCCACATTACTTGACTTTCTAATTTGGCTCCCATGTGAAGGTGTGTGAACTAGGTCTGAAAGCCATTTTACAAACAACCACAAGAAGCCACAATAAATATCTATGTCCTGGCTACTTATTTTTTAACAGATGGTGAAAGGACTTAAATTATTTGGAATTATAAAGAAACATATTCAAATTATAAGAAACATATTCAAATGATCAGAACAAGGTGTGAATGACACTGGAGACACAAAGAACAACAGATGCTGCAATCTAGAGAAAATACAAATTGCTGGAGGAACTCAGCGGGTCAAACGGTATCGGTGCTGGTGGGGGAGAAGGACTGATCAGCACTTTGGGTTGTGACCCTGCATCACCACCAATCCTGCCAGGCACCTTGACCCAAAATGCTAACCACTGATTGCCCCCCCTCCCCCCCCCCCCCACAGACGCTGCTCAGTCTGTCGTGTTCCTCCATGGCTCAGTGTTTGTTTGCTTTGGTAAAGACTTGAGCCTCTCATTCAGACCAGGAGTTGGTGAAGTTAGAGAGGATGCAGCACAGTTTTGGCTGAAACATTCCAGTCCTACTCGAATACATAAATCGGGAATTTTCCAGAAAGTAGCCATTCTAGCAGTGGAGGAGGGTTGGGGAGCAGGCATAATCAGGAATTTGCTAGATAATTATTAGCTGGTCTAATTTCAGTCATGGAAAAATAATCTGCAATTTTAGATCAAGTATTGACCATCAGAAATGCATGGGTTAAGGCAGGACAGATGGTTGCATTACAGCCTGGTATGGGAACACCAATGCCTTTGAGTGGAAAATCCTACAGAAGGTAGTGGATTCGGCCCAGTACATCACAGGTAAAACCCTCCCAACCAGTGAGCAGATCTTCATGAGTCATTGCTGTAGAAAAGCAGCATCCATCATTAAAGGTTCTCACCACCCAGGCCATGCTCTTTCCCCACCGCTGTCATCAGGTAGAAGGTACAGGAGCCTCAGGACTCACACCACTAGATTCACGAGCAGTTACTACCCCTCAACCATCAGATTCTTGAACAAAAGGGAATTACTACACTCATGTAAGGATGCTGTTCTATTGTTATATCATGTGTGTTATTTATTGTTATTTATTTATATCTACATTTGCATGGTTTGTTTACAGTTTAGAGATCCTGATGTTTACAGTTTTCAGATCCTGTTTACAGTTACTGCTCTATAGACTTGCTAAGTATGCCCGCAGAAAAAGAATCTCAGGGTTGTACGTGGTCACATGTATGTACTCTGATAATCAATTTAACTCTGAACTTCGAACTTTGGAGCAGGTCTTGAAAAGTGACTCACCAATAACTTAAAGGAAAATTTGTCGATAAAGTGCACAACAAATATCCGAGGCCATTCAAGATGTTATCTCATAGAAGGACTGTCAGACCAAGTAGGATTTTAGAGGATAAAGTAGCCACATGAACACAATGTTAAGATATGCTCGCAGTGAAGAAATGGTTCCCATAAAGATTCAGTGCTAAATTTACCTTGAATATATCAAATACAAATTTTTTTTTTTGCATTGGCTGTGAGAACCCAAGTTTTAACACTTGTCAGGGATGACGGGTAGGGCAACATCAGGTTTCCTATTCTCCAGGGACCCAAACCCAGTGTCAATAATACCAATCATAAGTGAAATGACTTTGCTATAGAGTTCTGAGACCCCTGACCAGTTAAAGAAACCTGTGATGTTTGCTAATGACTCGAGATCTCAAGCTGTTAATGAAAACTTAATTAACAAAATGAGTTTTCTGCAAACCAGCAAGATGCATCTGCCTGTTAGGGGCCCCTTAGTTCAAATGCCTTTGACCTATTTGTTCTCTCATAAAAGATTTTATAAATAAACAAACCCTATGAATGTAATTTCCTGGAAAGAAACCCTTTAGAGGAAGTAAATCCAATCTTCCAAAAAACTGGTAAATTGGTCCCATTTGTCTGCTGTTTAACAAACTGAAGAATCGCCTCATGAATGTATGAAAAAAATGAATAGAGCAACAAGTTTGTTAAAAAACTTCAACACAGGAAGGAATTAATATAAATACAATTAAGATAATTGCACAAAACTCTGAACATTTTCTAACAGCTACTTCTGCTAATTGAGAATTTCCGCTGGCTTGGCAAAATCATTTCAACACTCCCATCCTGAAGACAATTCTTAGATTTGTGTACCTTCTGAATTTTGCTTCACAAATGCAAAGCCACGTCTAACTGAATACATAGAGTCATAGAGAAGTACAGCACAGAAGTAGGCCCTTTGGCCCTTTAGCCCATGCCAAAACCATTCAACCTGCCTACTCCCATCATACACCACAGTCCACCATACCCCTACCATCCATGTATCTATCCAAACTTCTCTTAAACATTGAGATCAAACTCGTATACACCACTTGTGTTGGCAGCTCATTCCACACTCTCATGGCCCTCTGGTGAATCCTTAACCCATGACCTCAAGTTGTAGCACCACCCAAACAGTGGAAAAAGCCAGCTTGCATTCTCCCTATCTATACCCTTCATAATTTTGTCTACCTGTATCAAATTTCTCCTCAATATTCTATGTTCCAAGGGATTAAGTCCTAGCCTGTTCAATCTTTTCTTATAACTTCACATAAATGTGAAGTTATCCACTTTGGAAGCAGGAACAAGAGGGCAGAGTATTGTCTGAATGGTGTTGAGTTAGGTAAGGGAGAAATGCAAAGAGACCTCGGAGTCCTAGTTCATCAGTCAATGAAGGTGAATGAGCAAGTGCAACAGGCAGTGAAGAGGGCAAATGGAATGTTGGCCTTTGTTACAAGGGGAATTGAGTACAAGAGCAAGGATGTCCTTTTGCATTTGTACAGGGCCCTGGTGAGACCACACCTGGAATATTGTGTACAGTTTTGGTCTCCAGGTTTAAGGAAGGACATTCTGGCAATTGAGGAAGTGCAGCGTAGATTCACTAGGTTGATTCCTGGGATGGCAGGGCTGTCTTACGCAGAGAGATTGGAGAGATTGGGCTTGTACACGCTGGAATTGAGGAGATTGAGAGGGGATCTGATTGAAACGTTTAAGATAATTAAAGGATTTGATAGGATTGAGGCAGGAAATATGTTCCAGATGTTGGGAGAGTCCAGTACCAGAGGGCATGGATTGAGAATAAGAGGTCAGTTATTTAAAACAGAGTTGAGGAAGAGCTTCTTCTCCCAGAGAGTTGTGGAGGTGTGGAATGCACTTCCTCGGAAGACGGTAGAGGCCAATTCTCTGGATGCTTTCAAGAAGGAGCTGGATAGATATCTGATGGATAGGGGAATCAAGGGATATGGGGACAAGGCAGGGACTGGGTATTGATAGTGAATGATCAGCCATGATCTCAGAATGGCGGTGCAGACTCGAGGGGCCGAATGGTCTACTTCTGTACCTATCGTCTATTGTCTATTGTCTATAACTCAGGTCCTCCAGACCCAGCAACATCCTCGTAAATTTTCTCTGTACTCTTTCAACCTTGTTTGCATCTTCCCTGAAAGTAGGAAAGGTTATTGGTACGGGTTCTTCACAGGCACCGATCCCAAAGCAGGGATCAAGAAGGAAACATAGCAAATGGATGATGATCAAGCTGGAAAGAGCAGAGGATGGGAGGAACAGAAGGAAAAGAAAATGGGCTGGTAGAAGACAGAAAGACAGGATAAATAGAAGGTGGAGTTGTGGGGGTTGGGGTAAAAGAAAGACAGGGGTTCTAAGCTTATATATCTCAGTCCCTGTGGTTTGATTCATATTTCCTTAGCAGTGATTTAGTAATGTTTAGACAATCTGAAACTTTGGTCAAACAACTGTGAAAGATTTGCATGTAAACTCACATGAAGTTGACATTTGATACAAGCAGAAATCCTGTTTTATGTTGGACAAATGTGAGTTATTCATAACATTTCAATATAAGTTATACACACCATTGTGCCTACCTGAGGGAGATGTTTGGTTTCCTTAAAGTGCATGTAAGGCTGCTGGGGTGCCAGCCGTGCCTGTCTAGAGCTACGTCAGGACATCTGAATAACTTTGGGGCTCCGCTTTTGTTGAAATATTGGTATGAAATGCACAAAGCAGCCTTCCATTGTCAAAAGGTGGGAAATAACGTATCTTCTCCAGCGCATCTAGATGCTCAATGGAGAATTATCTTTTGGAGGGATTGCATAGGCAGACAGCATCAATAACAACAGAAACTCCATGCGTTTTCAGCCATTTCACAGTGTCTGCTCAGTGCTTGGTATAAATGGGGTCGTGATTTGCCACACAATTTTCTCATTAAAATAGCAAGCCAGAATCCTTTCATCTGTGCAGGCTCTCTTCATCTTCTTTAGGCTGCCCCTGCCAAAAATGGATGGATGTTTGCTCATTAGAAATAAAAATTATATTAGCTTGCCCTGGGTTCAATAGAAACAGGTAATCCAGGTGACAAAAACACCTGCAACATCTCCCAAATCAACAGGATGAAACAACCTCACATTGAACTCTTGGACACTACCTCACTTCTTTAATATATATTATTTCTGACTTTTTTTGCACAATTTTTAATCTATTCAATATACATATGCTATAATTGATTGATTGATGTATTATTATTTATTTCTTCTAGATTATGTATTACATTGAACTGCTGCGCTAATTTAATAAATTTCACGACACATGCCAGTGATAATAAACCTGATTCTGATTCTGATTCTGATGCTCTGAAGACTCCAATCCAGAGACTAAAGTCCTTGTCTTCAAACTGCTGGAAAAATTCAGCAGGTCGGGCAGAATCTATGGAACTAGAGAATTAGCTGTCATTACAGGTCGAGACCCTGCAATAGGACTGAGGCTAAATACACATCACCTTCAATACTAACTTAGATTACCGTGAAGTAATTGTGCCTTTTGTCTGCCAGGAACATTGCCTCCAAAAGTCCAAGAATCACTGAAGTCTGATAGAATTCCTGGTGTGAGGGGGCAGACGCCTTGTGAAGCCAATGTTTGGCAAAATGGGGGACACCATTGCCGTGATCTCTCTTGATAGTGACACCTGCAGAAGTCTGATCAGCTGAGGAGGGAGCTGGGTTGTGTATTTCCTGGTTCCTACCCACCAGAGATGTAGACCCTACTGTGATAGCTTTAAAGCAGTAAGGGACAGAAATCACCCATGTCTCTGTTACCATCTGGTAGGAGGTACTGAAGGCACACACTCAGCGATTCAGGAGCAGCTTCTTCCCCTCTGCCATCTGATTTCTAAATGGACATTGAACCCATGAACACTACCTCACTTTCTTTTTATAATATTTTTATTTTTGCACTATTTTAATCTATTTAAAATATGTATAGACAGAGAGATAGTTAGATATTCTGAAATTTATTTACATCTTTTCTTTCTATATTATCATGTATTGCATTGAACTGCTGCTGCTGAGTTAGCAAATTTCACGACACATGCCGGTGATAATAAACCTGCTTCTGATTCCGAATTGTCCTGTTCAAATTTCTGGGTGTCCGAGCTCCATTCTGGGTGGAATAGATGCTCCATTATGTCCACTTCCTGAGCCCTGGCTCTGCATTCCAAACAACCAAGTGCCGCCTTCATTCATGGTGGTTCCAGCAGGTTCCTATTGAACTTTTGACAAGGAAGTGCCAGAATTGCTTTGTGTGCCTTTATCCATTGTACTCAATCATTTGGTTATGGGAAAAACACAGTGGCAGAATTTCAAGTCAATCAGTAACAACAGCAATTTTACTGGGCCATGCCTTAACATTGCTTGCTTCTATATTACAATATGGAATCCTGCCACCGAGCTTAACTGATCCATAATGCCAGTTGCTCACTGGTACTTTGATCCTGGCCTCATATGTTCTGTTCCCATGTCCATTCATCTTCCTTTCATTCAACCATCTAGCTAATCTCTTAACTGTTGGCATAATCTGACCTTGAAAAACAATGCTTAAATAAGCTTCTCCTGCTCTTTCCTAAATTCAACACTTAAACAGATACTTTTCTTGCCAAATTCTATTTTCACCATTTGAAATCTGGAGATTCCTATCACACAGTGCTCTGGGATTATTACTGACGCCTTGGGGAACAAGTTCTCCTGCAGTTTTCCTTTTTCCATGGAATTAGTTATGGATCATTTTTTTAAAGCTATACCCCTAACAGCCTGCGATAGCATGTAAGTATATGTGTGATATAATTAGATTGACATGTGTCCATCTGTTCCAATTTGATTTACAAATCTTAGGCATTAAGATGCCATGGATCTGAGAATAAATTGAACAAGTATGATAGACCATATAACAAAATTCCAGCAGCCACCATATTTTGCAACTTCCATCGCTTCAAAAACCATTAACCACAAGATGGCATTGCATAAATTTGCTTAAAAGCATTCATAGTCAGAGCATGCTGTTTGTTTTTTCAAAGATGGGGGCATGAGTAAAGAGCATTACAGCACGCAATTCATCTTTGATTAAGAGAAGCTGTCACAGAGGAACCCAAGGCCATGCTTCCACAATGTTCACATACAATGGTATCTCTAAAAGCAATTATATCACAGTCATTGCAAATCTAACACCAGGTTGTTATTGTGCCAATAGTATTTACCTAAGTCAACATTGAAGCTTAATAAGAAGAAAACATTTGCCAAGAATAATTAATAATAATAACAATACTTTATTGATCCCGAGTGGGAAATTCTTTCATTACAGCAGCAACATTTAAAAACATGCATAACAGTGTGCAGAATTAACTAATAATGAAGTACAGAATAATAATATACACAATAATAATTTACCAATGTGCAATAATAATGTACGAAATAATATAGCAGAGATGCTGTGTTTTCCTGTCGCAAAGAGATCTGCTGTTGTATATGCTTACTGCATTGGTAGGAAAGATTTTCTGTAACAATCCTTGTGACAGCAGAGCTGAATGAGCCTGTTTGGAAAGGGGGCTCCGCTGCTTATTCAGTAGGTCATGGAGAGGATGTGCCAGGTTGTCCATAATGGATAACAGTTTGTTTAGTGTCCTCCTCTCCACCACTAACTCAAAAGAGACCGTGTTGCAGCCAAGGACAGATCCAGCCTCTTTGATGAGTTTATTGAGTCTTTCTGCATCATCAGCGCTGATGCTGCTCCCTCAACATGAAGCCGCAAAGAAGCCAGCACTCACTACAACAGACTGGTAGAAGATCTCCAACATCCTGCAGCACACATCGAAGGATCTCAGCTTCCTTAGAAAGTAGAGTTTGCTCATCTGCTTCTTGTAAACAACCATGGTGTTGGTTTTGTGGGCAAGTCTGAGAACATAGTTACAAAAATACTGTACCTGCTGCATATTTATGAACCTGCTTTAATCCTGCAGTTATAAAACCACCAAAGAGTTCTAGGTTCTTGAGGCAAAGTTATTTGTTAAACACAAGAAAATCTGCAGATGCTAGAAATCCACAGCAACACACACTAAACACTGGGGGAACTCAGCAGGCCAGGTGGCATCTATAGATATTTGTTTCTGATTTGAATTATAAATATTATTGATCATTTTGCCAGATCCACTTCTTTTCAATGCACTTCTTTCCACTGCATTGAAAAATCCCTTAAATTAACATCGTCCAGAGAGAGTAGAGTTCATCCAGTCTTACCCTGGCAAATTTTACCTACTCACCCAACACCAAGTCACTCCAGGATTCGGAGTTTATAGATACACTTTTGTCTGAAAGATGCAAATACAAGAAGAGCTGTGAGTATTAATAGTACAAGTGACTGTAGCAAGCAGACTGCCTGGGAGACTTCATTAAATGTGCAAATCTTTTTACTTGACAGTGGTGGTCCTTTCTGTTAAAAGAACTAATGAGTATTTTGCAATGTCAATGATTGTGACCCAGTTGTATACAACCATAATATCAAAAATACAAAAGACTGCCTACATCATCTAAGAGCTCCACAACAGCCCCAAACGCATGACTGTTTAACGTGATGCTTGAAATTTAAAGCACAGTGGATTCTGGTTAATTGAGCCATCAGTTAGTCAGCACAACCGCTTATTTAGGACAACTCTTAAAGAACACAAATAAATCAAGAAAATCTCCAGGACTCCCTTAGTTTAATTGGGACATAATGCTGCTTAATTGGGGCAGGAGACGGTCAGTCATGTGCACTTGTGTAGCCATTAGACACTACACCATGATAAGAGTGGACAGCTGATTCAGTTGCCTATGCTTGTGCTATGTTATCCAGTTTGGCCAACAGACACTAATACAAAAAGCAGTGATAATGTTTTAAAAATTGTGACTTAAAAATTTGAGACCCTTATACTCTATATTACATTGACTATTCTATTTATTATAAATTACTATCATTGCACATTGCATATTTAGATGGAGACGTAACAAAGATTTTTACTCCTCATGCATGTGAAGGATGTAAGAAATAAAGTCAATTCAATTCAGTTCAAGATGCCACAAAAAGATTTGACCCTGTCCGAATAAATTACTCTATTCTACCAAATTAAAAGCTATCTGCCCATCACCAGTCACCATCAGCTGGTAGTGATAACTGGAGTGCTGAAATCCACAAGTGCAGGTTGTATACAGCATTATGTGAGGGTCAACAGGGAACATCCCAAAAATGGAAGTGTGAAGGTCAGGATCCTGGTGTTGAGGAGGTCCTCGGTCAATGGCTTTGCATTGTAATCGGACGAGGACCGTGTGTCAGTCGGTAGAGCTAGTGAAGACGCTGGTCACAAACATTCTAAAGCAACAGACGGATAGTTGCCTCGGTGGAAATGTTGGCACCACATTAAGTTCAAGAAAGCACTCGGTGAGAAAGGTAGCGCTGGTGCTGTAAATGCAGAAACGTGGAAATAAACAAAACTCCCCAACTTGCACAATGTCACTGAATCAGGCTTTTTATTGCTGTGCCACACCGGACGTCTCCCTTTGTTACAAACACGCAACGCTATCGGGTTAACTGAACGCAATGCATCGCATAACTGTGTTGCGTCGTTCAAATATGTCAGATCAGATAAAACAACATTGTTGGTTATTGGGGAAATGGTTTAACCTTGATGCCTTAATGGGCCAGGAATGGACAGTTTACTAATTGAGTACTATGCTAATAAGATTGCATGGATGGCTTTAGAAGTGTTTAAGAAATAGCTACAGCAGAAAGCAAGCAAACAGCTTCTGGTTATTGACAATGGTGCCGCACTCTCTAATGTAAGTGCCTGAGAAACATCCAGTGGAATTTCTGCCTGCCAATGCAACATGGTTGGTCCAGCCAAGGGAAATGGGCCTCACAGCACAAGTGAGAGATTGTAGAGTGTGCATCAGATACTGTCTTGAGCAGCACAGGGGCATCTCAGGGGACTGTCCTGTCCCTCTTCCTGTTCGCCGTCTATACCTCGGACTTCAGATACAACTCTGCCACCTGCAGAGGCTTTCGGATGATTCGGCAGTTGTGCGCTGTATCAGCCGGGGTCAAGTGACTGAGTACAGCAGAGTGGTGGGCAAATTTGTCAAGTGGTGTGGGCTGAATCATCTGCAACTCAACATCACTGAGACAAAGGAGTTGGTGGTGGACTTCAGGGAGGTGAAAACACCCTGCATTCCCATCTGCATCAAGGGAACGGATGTGGAAGTTACCTGGGACTACAAATACGTGGGAATTCACCTGGACAATAAACTGGACTGGACTAAAAACACAAGGGCTCTATACAAGAAGGGACAGAGCCGACTGTACTTCCTGAGGAGGCTCCAGCCATTCAATGTCTGCAGTACTGTGCTGCAGATGTTCTACGACTCACTGGTGGCCAGCATTCTATTCTACGCTGTAGCCCGCTGGGATGGCAGGGTGAAAGGAGCTGATGTCAAGAAGATCGATAAGCTTGTCAGGAAGGCTGGTTCTGTTTTGGGGGTAGAACTGGATTCCCTGGTGGTTGTGTCTGAGACGAGGATGCTGCAGAAGCTACAGAACATTATGGACAATCTCTCTCATCCCCTCCATGACATCCTGAACAAACAGAGGAGCACCTTCCGTAATACGTTGATCGGTTCCACCAAGGCGCACTACCGAAGGCCATAGGAGATTGTTCTCCCTGTGGCTATAAGACTCTACAACTCCTCCTCCTTAAGTATATGGTTTCATCGCACATCTGTATTTTGCACTATTACTTTTTAATGCAGTTTGTTTTTTTTGTACCTCAATACCTCAAAATCTTTTATTTTAAAGTATATGTTTCTGACTGAGCAACCTTGAAACAATAATTTCCAATGGGTTAAATAAAGCTTTATTTTATCTTAAAAAAATGAAGATGTTGCATCAAAGAAAATTGGTGAACCACTTTCTCAAAGCAATTGATGAAAACCTACTGATATCTTTTCAACTGCCAAAGAAGTGAGTGGAAGGGTTAACTTTTTACAGGCAGAAAGTTGGTGAGAAATAAGCAGTAAGACAACTCAGAACTGTTTTGCTCACTGTGGTTTCAAGCATCCAGGCTTGGGGGATGCTGAAAACAGCCATGAGTGAAAATAAGATGATTTCACTACCTCAACAAGTTAGGAACTACATAGAATTTGAAGGTATCAACAATCATCCTAAATGTTACAGCGAAAATTAAGATTTGAGGAGTGGAATCATTGGAAGCATTGTATCAAAACACCAAGGCAGGGAAGATGAAGACAAGGAAAGTGATAAGGATGGTACAGCTGAACCTGAACCGGTGACTACACAGGATACCAGGAAACTTATTGGTGATTTACAGCATTACTTTATGCAGGAAGGCAATGAATGGAATCCATTATCTGCACTAGTTGTCTGTGGTGGATTTATTTACAGTCAATCAAAAGAACATGCCAGCATACACTCATTGAATTCCTCCATCAGCAACCATTATAAACTAATACACTTATAGTTTATAGTACTGTCGTAATATTGGTAGTGTTCTAATTAGTTCTGTATTTCATTTAAATACATAATTTGTTACTCAGTTAATGGTAGCTTGTCTGTCTTGTATATTTTGAACTATTTCCATGAAACCTCTAATCACTGGGGCGAAATGTACTGGTCCCAAGGTGTCCCAATTAACTGGAATTCACTGTATCAAGAAAAAGACTGATTGAGACTTGTTAGAATGTTTTTAAATGGGAATCCAAATAAGTTAATGCAATGGGACAAGATATAGCTTTTGCTCTACGAATGACACAAGCTGAAACATTGGCATTGTACATGTGATTAATTAGCAGCTTCAACTAGTCCCACCTGAACATACACAACATTAAATACAAACTCCTAAGGTATCTTCACAAGTTACTTATGACTGCTTAAGCCCTCTTTGATCTTTCGGCAGATATGTGGCTAGAGGGCCAAAAGGAAACTGGCCACAGAGTTACATATTGCAAACACCACCTTTTGCATTTCGTTGAAAAGCAGTTTCCCCTTCATTCTGCAATCTGATGCTGATGGAACTGGTGAGGAGGAAGTCTATCAAATGCAAACCATTTACTTCCTGTTCTAAACCAGGTGAAAGCTTTATGAAATCTCAGAAATTATTTATTTTAAATGGTCCCCATCACCATGCCCTCTTCTCATTGCTGTCATCAAGGAGGCGGTACAGGAGCCAAAAGGTATATTTCAGGAACAGCTTCTGCTCCTCCACCATCAGATATCTGAATTAACACTACCTCAGTGTTTTTCCTCTCTTTTTGCACTACTTAATTTATTTTCTTTCTCATATATAGTTCTTACTGTATTATTTATGTATTTATTGATATACAGCGCAGAACAGGCCATCAAGCTACGGTGCCCAACGGTCTCCCAATTTAACCCGAGCCTAATCACAGGACAATTTACAATGACCAATTAACCTACCGACTGGTATGTCTTTGGACTGTGGGAGGAAACTGGAGCACTCAGAGGAAAATATGGTCACAGAGAGAGTGTACAAACTCCATACAGACAGCGGGGGGATTTGAATCAGGTTGCTGGTACTGTAAACTGTTGTGCCAACCACAGTATTGCAGTTTACTGCTGTTGCAAAACAACGAACTTCACAACACATGCCAGTGATATTAAACCTGAATCTGATTTTAAATATCACACCAAAGTTTGACTTCTGGGAAGCTTCAACGTGCTGACACAAAATGAGACTTCCCTTCCTTACAGCCAAGCCTATTAAAGGCAATTTGTTCTTCAATACTGCGAACAAATGCTTTCTTTTTCAGCTTCCAATTTAAACACTGAACCTTTGTTCAAACACCCACAGAACATTCATGGGTAAATCGCACTTTAATAGTTCATTTGCTTTATTAATGCAACTCAAACAAGAACCTGCCAGCAAAACATCTGCTCACATATATTGCCTGTCAAAGATTGCATAGTGGCAGATAAGCAGGATTCAGTTACTAGGTAATCTCTCAAGGTGGTAAATTCAATATGTACTCTGCAGCCATGCTAAGAGCGTGATTTCCTCAGATCCCAAATAAGTGCACAAAGAACAAAACTTGTGAAGATGAAGCCTCAGGATATGGTCAAGCCTTGAGGGGTGGGGCAGGGGAGCAACTCTTGGCAGATGCTCAGTTTTAATACAACGGTAATGATGCTGCTGAATGTGAAACCCACTATTACATAATGAGGAGAAATATCCTTCCCCCACCGGTCCTTAGCAGCAGTTTGTCTTACCAAGACAAAGTCTGAAGAAGCATGCTGTTACATTCATATTGAGTAACAAGACCTTTTCTTGATTCTATTCTTTTAGACCAGGTAACAACTGGTTCCATTTCCCGTGGACTAGGACCAACTCCTTTGTATGGAAATGTTATTTCTTTCAGGCATGATTCCAGCACAGTTCCAAGCTGTGGTGGACCCTTATACTGAGAGCAGTCAGCACTGAAACAAGCCCTTCAGCCCAACAAGAACACACTACCACCAAACACCTACTGGCACTAACCTCACTCAAGTTCATTGTTACTCTTCCCGCATATTCTACAGATCACGAACATGCTGGGACAAACTAAGTGGCCATTTAAGCTACCAATCTACCGTGTAGGTCTATAGGGTTTGGAAGGAAGTCAGAACACCTGAAGGAAACCCATGCAAGCACAGGAAGAACACAGACAGAGAGCCCAAGAGCCTGAATTGATGGGGCTCTGAGGCAGCATCTCTACTATTACACCGGTCCCAGTTTTCTTTGCGATGAACCCTCTGGCTGAAGGTTGTGTGCCCATTAGGTTTGAAAAAATGAATATCATGTCTGAAGTCAGATATTTAAGACTAAGAAGGAAGAAGTTATCTTTGGCTGCTGAATCTTGTACCTACAAAACCAATGCCATGAGTTGCAGATAAAATGAGATTCAAGTGAAAATCGATACTGGAATGAACAGCAGCTTTGGGAAGTTTGAAATAGAACAAACAAATGCAAGATTCCCACCACTTACTGAGCAACAAACAAGAGAAAATGTGCAGACGCTGGAAATCCAAGCAACACACACAAAATGCTGAGGGAGCGCAGCAAGCCAGGCAGCATCTGTGGAAAGGAGTACAGTCGACGTTTAGGGCTGGTACCCTTCTTCAGGACTAAGGGAAATCATTTTTTTTCTGAACTCCCCATTAATCCTACTAACTTGATGAAGGGTCTTGTCCTGAAACATTGACTGTCCATTTCCCCTTGCAGATGCTGCCTGACCTGCTGAGTCCTTACAGAATTTTTTTTTGATCCATATTTCCCCAGCATCTGCAGAATCTCTTGTGCCTCTTTCTAACCCAAATCCATTATCATACCAGTGCAGGTAGACCGAAGGAAAATTAGATAAACAAGTGCCCAAAATTAATGTAAGAGTGATATTCTGGCATCATTGAAGTTGACAGGAGACAGAAATATGGAAACTTCTCAGAGCAATGGAGAAGTCCAATGCTCATTTCACCATCAAGAAATGACTAAAAAAGGGCTGATTTTCATATAAAAAACAGCAATGCAGAGATCTGCCTGAAAAATTCAGGTTTGATCTGCTCAGATTAAGAGACTGTTAGTGTAAAAGATGGCTTTAAGGTAAGCCTTAGCATACAAGACTGAAGCAATACGATGGGAAAATGAAACTCAAGGGCAAACTAAACCAATTAAAATGGCGTTATTCAGCAAACAACAATTGCATAAAACAAATGCGTCTGACCCACTGATTCAAATGTGCAGAAACATAAGAATCTGTTAGGGATACATGGACTCAGAAAACACAACAAGGGCACGGCCCTCCACACCTTTAGGGGCACCTACAAAAGGTGCTGCCTCTAGAAGACAACACCTACTGTGAAAGACCTCCATAATCCAGGCCACGCCACCTTCCTGCAGCTACCATTGGGCTGGAAGTTCAGAAGTCTGCACAACTAGATTCAAGAACAGCATGGGATTCTGTTTCTGAACCAACCACTGCCTCGCTGGGACAACTTCAGCCACTTTGCACGAGAATAGACTTCGCTTTCTTTCTGTTTTAATTGGGAAGACTGTGTATAATCTGTGTTTAATTCCATGCACACTTTGGACACGTGGGTAATTATATTATAAATAGTTTAGTAGACATGGTTAAAGCTACAAACGGTAAATTTGTAATTTATAAACAGTCTGTTTATTGCATTACAAGAAATATTTAGTTTTGCCTCAATTCATTTACTATCTATCATGTTTAACAAACAGCATATTTAACAGGAAAATGCCCCCAAGCAAAACACTTATAAATAAATGAAGGCAGCTAATCAATTAAATTCACATCTGTTTATGTAAATTGAAAGAAAATTGCACAAGAGTGGATTCTTCTGCAGGAATCTATTTCGCAGGGCACAATAGATTTTTCCATCCCCGTGATCAATTTGATCTTCAATTCTTCAAAGGCAGGCAGTTTCCTTTACAACATGTGTCAGACACCACTGTATGTCTGAATGCACTTATTTCTGCATCTTAATGTTGATTCCTAATCAGGAAGATAGGAAGCTGGGTAGAGAAGGGCACACCTGCACACCAGAAACAACTCAACGGGTTGTTTAGCGACCTTGGGCTTGCGTAAATTATTGATCCCAAGATGAAATCCCAGTTCACGGGCTTAGTCCTATTATGGGATTGCCAGAGTGAGGGCTGGCATGCTTGGCATGAAGGTGCATGTTTACTTGCTAAAGGCAAAACACAGCATTAAAAAACATTGGCATCTTCTAGTCCTCATTTTAGCCCTACAGATTCTGCTAGCTCATTGCCTTTATCTTACAGATACAGGTCCACAATGTACACCTTGCCTGCTCAGTTATAACTGGGTAGAAAGTCCCAGCACTACAGATGCCGTAAGAATGCTGAGCAAATTACCAACGATTTTGACACAGAAACTGGAACTAGGCAGATAATTTGTTCTCAACTATAGTTTATCTTGGTCATAAGGCCTCTGAAGAAACTTGATAAATACAGCCAGTTAAGATGATAAAGGATTAACATTTGTGTTCTGAAACCAGATTCCTCTTTAGATGTGGTGCTTGAGCTCCTAATTTTGATTGGTATTGATCTATTTGTTATTGTTCCTCTTGTGGACACTGTGAACCTCAATGTAAATACATATTGCCATGAGTCATCAAACTGTCAAGCAGTTAGTGGCTCAAGTAGTCTTGTCTCCGTCTGCACTTTACAGTTTGTCTGTCCTCTGCTCTTGGGATCCGGTATGGCCAAGGCATATCACGAAAGGGTGGTGAGACAGAGTGCCTAGAGTAAGAGGTTTCGGGAAAATGAAAAGATGTGCAACACACACAAAATGCTGGAGGAACTCAGCAGGCCAGGCAGCATCTATGGAAAAGAGTACAATCAACTTTTTGGACTGAAAGTCCTGCCAAAGGGTTTCGGCCCAAAACGTCGACTGTACTCTTTTCCATAGACGCTGCCTGGCCTGCTGAGTTCCTCCAGCATTTTGTGTGTGTTGCAGGTCTTTTCATTTTTCCGAAACCTCTTATTCCTCCAGCATCTGAAGGTTTTCTCTTCTATGTAATGAAAAGATGCATTTTGATCAAATGTGATTTAATAATTAAGAGTAAAGCCAACACTCAGTCAATCCACCCAGCTGCATCTTTCTTCGTGAAAATCAAGGAACTGTACAGTATACGCTGGAAGTCTAATTTAAAAACAGAAAATGCTGGAGACACTCAGCAGGTCAGATAGAGCAGAGAACACAGGCAGCGTTGCTGCCATAATCTTGCGTCAATTTTGACCTCTGTTGTTATTTGCGGGAGTGTGCCCTCTGACTGTGCTGGTTTTCCCTGGCCATTCCAGTTTCCTCCCACATTCCAAAGTTGTGCTGATTGAAATACTGATTGAATTTTGTAAACTGCCTTTTGTGTATAGGTAGGTGGAGGGAAATTGGAGGTATGGGATGATGGTAATGGGAGACACATGAAAGAGAATAGATTACAGTACAGGGGAATGGAAACAATAGGAATGCTCTAAGATCTGGCATAGACTCAGTGAGCCCAATGTTTCTCTTCCTACAATTGCTGCCTGACCTGCAGTGTCTCTACAGCATTTTCTGTCTCTATACCGGCTTTCCTCCCTTTTGGCAACAAATTGACAGAACTGGTATAGTCTCTGCTGCCTTTTCTTTCATTATGGTTCCTTCCACAGCAGTTGCTATGTATCAAATTCCTTGCTTCAAAATAAAGTGTGCAGATGACACATAATTTTCCTCACATCACATTTTCTATTTCTAAGAACTACTTAGCTCCATTTCTTGGCTGTGTAAGATTACAAGTCATTCCTTTCTAGTGATATTAACTTTAATAGCAAGAGCCAAGACAAGGGTATGTGAACGATTCCCTTTCTTGTTTCATATGGATGTTCAAAACAAGCATAACATTTAAACCTGTTGAGATATTACCCTCAGCATGACAGGATGCCAATGCTTTTGCTCCCCATAGATTTATTGACCACAGTACTGCAAATCAAAGAGAAAGATTTATTTTCCTGCAGCATGATGCACAACTTTTTATTCGATGTGATAAATTTCAGCCCTATAGTTGTTTGCAGGTATAATATGATGGCAAATACAGCTTATTTCAGATGACTTCCCATCAAAAGAAAGCTGAAAGCTGAACATCAGTGTTTTAATTGTTTGGAAGCTGCTTTTGAAACAGGTGCAATACTTGATGTGGAGATGATGTGGTGCTGGTAGTCTTTTGCTACAGGAGCTTCCTCACCTGATGTTGAATATCAAGCTCTAAGTGATTTGAAAGTGGCTGTACATTTCTTTTACTGCTGTGAAACTAAATCCCTTGCATCAGTCTAAAAGTGAGCAGTTTAAAAATATGCCAAAAGTGAATAAAATTTATGTGGGCAGTAAACTCCCACTGCATGCAATACAGCAGTTTAGATTGAAGAGTTCTGTTTACCCCCAGAGCGATATTCCATTTTCCTCAGAAAACTGGTTGAACATACTGGTATGTGCTTAGCACAAATGTATCTCTGGCTCTCCAGAGCTTGGGCTGTTCTATGCTGACACACACAACACAACCATCATAAATCTACTTATCTGATGCTGTGGGTGTGGCGGGGAGGGCAGATTAAGGATCACTGGCCCTTCTGACAATCTGACGGAGCAGGTTTCTTTCCTGACATTGACACTGACAAAGTGCCACTCCAGTCTGCAGCCCGTCAGTTTCACTGAGCTGCAGACTGATATATTCATGGCCAGTCACAAAGCCAAGACATGAAAGCCCTAATGCAGTAACCAAGTTTGAAGGCATCTAAGCAAGTCAAAGGGATGGTGGTGCATTCTCCCATACAGTAAGTTATTTCCTTAACGAGGAGAAAGAAAGTAGGCATTTTTCAAGTTACATCTAGTACTGTCAGGGTCAGCACTTATTATCTGTCAGAAGATGTCATACATTGCTTGGGCCCTGATCTGGTCTTGCAGCCCCAGTATGTGTGCGGCAAGTCCAGCTTAGTATCTGGTTAAGGGTGACTTTCAGGATATGTGGTTAGATTCAGTCCTCTTGAAGATGGCTATGGCCTGTCATGACTGCTCTGCCCCACTTATTGGCTTGTGTTTGTGAGTTATCTGGGTCTCGCTCTGCGCAGGTGTGGATGGGTTCACTTCTCATGAAACTTCACTTCAGCAAACATCCTCACTACTGAATTTATGGTGGAAGGGAATTCAATGATGAGGCAGCTGGAGATGACTCGGATTAGGACACTGCCCCGAGGAACTCTGCTGTGCTGTCTTGGAACAGGCCTTGAACAAACTCAACCAATCAGAATCAGAATCAGGTTTAGTATCACTGGCATATGTTGTGACATTTGGAGGTAGAACAATGCAATATATAATAATAGAGGGAAACCACAAATTACAGTTAAACTAAATTAACTAGTTAAAATAAATTAAATAGTTAAATTAAATAAGTAGTCAAAAATATATAACAAAAAGGTAGTGAGGTGGTGTTCATGGGTTCAATGTCCATTCAGAAATTGGATGGTAGAAGGGAAGAAGCTGTTCCTGAACCATTGAGTGTGTGCCAATCTGCTTTGTGCAAGATCTGAGTTCAGTCATTGGAGATGCTCGTTGGCTTCAATTGCACCAGGGCTCCTTGGTGCTCCATTCAAGCAGAGACTATCTTCTCAAGGGCAGCCTTTCCGGAAATCTGCTCTTTAGTCGGTATTTGGACTGAGACTATGATGTAATCTGGGGCTCAGTGGACTTGGCAAAAGCTAAGCTGGCGTCACCGAGTAGGTAGGCAGTGCATGCTTTCTGCCTGATGGCTCTGTCAGTAACAGCTTGCTAATGACAGAGTATAGAGTGACTGAGCAGTAATTAATCAGATTAGATTTGTCCTACATTTTTGTGGACTATTTTCCAAATTGTCATGTAGATGCCAGTGTTTTAGCAGTACACACTGGAACAGCACAGTGAGAGGTTCTGCTAATTCCAGAGAAAAAATTCTTCAGTACTACAACTGGGATGTTGACTCTTCACCCATCTCTTTTGCCTCTTCGTCACATCCTCATATCATTTGATGTGAATCAAATGGGCTGAAGACTTGCTTCTGTGTCCAAGTAGTTCATTCAATTTAAGCTACTATGCTTCAATATTGTAATTATTATACAAATGTATTCTTTGTGAGAGCTATGTCAAGGGGCAATCAGGAAACTTAACTGTGTACATGGAGCCACACAAAACCCAAATCAGCTAATGTTGGCAGATTTTCTTCCAAGGAGTTTCAACAACCTGCGTGAGTTTGTATGAAAATCTTGTATCTTAATGATCCTAGAACTAAGTCATTTTCCCCTAAAAATTGGGATCATTTACCAAATTTTAATTCTATGTCTGCCATAGTGGACTTTGAACTCATGTCTCTGTATTTTTAGTGTGCACCTCTGAATTACTAATCTCGTAATTGAACCACTGTGCAACCTCCACACCTAGATCAACCAATGCCCTGTCAATTAAGGATTAAAGGAAGAGAAGTAATGGTACTTATCTTACTTCTGAGAAATGCATGCCTTTCTGCATACCATCCTGCAGTCCAATGGTTTGATGGGATACTCCTATTCTTATGTAGCAAAATTAGACAATTTTTCCTGACTTATATAGATCTGAAATAGGATGGTGTGAAACTAATATACAGGTCCACAATCCCTTATCCGAAATTCCGAAAACCAAAAAGCTCCGAAAACCGAAGTTCTTTTCGCCAACAGCTGACGTCACTCAGGTGTGACGTGGCAGCACTAGCAGAGACCACCAGACGTCAGTTGTGGCTCAGCGCTCGTACTGGTTACACCTGCATTTGCTGTTCACTGGTATTTTGTATTCACTGTGGACTTTGTGTTTAATTTCATTGTGAAAATGTCAAGAAGAGTTGCAGATACCCCTATGGGTAACAATGAGAAAAAGAGAAGGAAGCATCTATCATTATCAGTAACGCAGAAAGTGGAGTTATTGCAGAAGCTTGATCGTGGTGTGTCTGTGCGGCGTCTTACTGAAGAATATGGTGTTGGAACTACCACTGTATATGATTTAAAAAAACAGAAAGACAAGTTACGGAAGTTTTATAGAGACAGTGACGTTCTACATTTATTCCAATAAGCCATTTACCATATGTTTGATTTGATTTGTTTGAAGCTGTATATTTCTATGTTTTATTGAATGTTTTTGTTGGAAATAAGATTTTTTTCTTGTCATTATTCCCTAACAATACAGTATAACAACTATTTACATAGCATTTACATTGTATTGGGTATTATAAGTAATCTGGAGAAGATTTAAAGTATACGGGAGGATGTGCATAGGTCTGGAGCTCTGCTGGGTCCTAAAGTCCACCCGCACTGAGACAGGTTAAATAAGGGACTTGTGCATACGTGATTTTTGGTGTCCCCGGGGGGGGGGGGGGGGTCCCAGAACCAATAAGGAGGGATTATAAAATCCCAAAAATTCTGAATTTCGAAATGCAACTGGCCCCAATGATTTCGGAGAAGGGATTGTGGACCTGTATAATCACTTGACCGGCCCTGTGTAATACAGGGAAACAGTTTTATGTTCTCATTTTAGGATATTGTACTGTACATATTCTGGTGTATAGGGTCACAGGGATTGTTACTCAGCTTCATCTCAGGCTATTTTAATAACATACATTACTCCAAGGGACAGGAAGGCCATCTGTCTCTCCACTATTGATATAACCTTTGGTCATTGTCTCTGAGATTGAGGTTCAGCTAGTCCTATCATCTTCTTGAACTAACAACTGAAAAGCTCTCAAGAGAGCACATCTGAAAGCTATTTGTGGAACTGGGCTAACCTATAGCTTCGCGATGTCCCAGGAGCTCAATGAAAGACAATAAAGGACTTCCAATCAATTAGGCTGAGTGGTTATGGCATTGAGCAAAAAGCAGCAATATTGAAAGAATATTAACTCTGTATATTGAACAACTGGAGCCAAAGTATTACATTATGAATGAAGCTTTTGTCTTTTTCAGCTGGGAACCATAATTGTATAGTATTAAAATAAAAAGATTAGAAAAGATCAATTAATCATAGTTATTATTTAGCAGGAAATTGTGGGCACAGATTAAAAGCAAACGTGATACAAGGACAGAAATGTGAGTTTAGCTAAGCTATGCAAAGATAAATAGCACATCTGAAATGAACCTCTGACAGTTTCCTCTTTGTTTTTGGTTCAGCTTGCCCTATATGTGTCCTGGTTGACTTGATCACTTCTAATTGGAGAAATGTTTTCATTTTGGATGCTGGCTGACTTACTGGAATTTCCAACATCGCTTTTTATATCAAACTCAAAAAAATCCATTGAAATTGGAATACAATACCATATTTTCAATATTAACATCAGAAAACAGAACATTTCTTCTTTGGGATGAACCAATCTTGCATCTTCTGAATTACTTCCAGAAACTCCAGTCATTGCTGTTCTACTGACATCCCTGCTCGTGTCTCCTTCCAATCAACTTCAGCCAGCTCCTCTTTTAAGCCTCTATATTACTATAGTATAGTAATACAGATACATCCAGTTTTAGCTTCTTCCTCTCAAACTGTAGGGTGAATTCTATCATAAAATGATCATTGCCTCCTAGAGGTTCCTTTACTTTAATATCCCTATAGGATCCCTAATCAAGTCTGGTTCATTACACAAAACCTAATCCAGAATTGCCTTTTCACTAGCAACATACACAAATTGATGAAGGAGTTCAGCAGGTCAGGCAGCATTTATGGAAATGAATAAACAGTCGATGTCTTGGGCTGAGACCCTTCTTCAGGACTGAAATGGAAGGGGGAAGATGCCAGAATAAAAAGTTGGGGGGAATCCTGCTTATGCTCCTATGTCTTATGGTCTAAGGAAAAGTGCCCCCTACATTGTTTGCTCCACTCTTTCCCTTTTTAATAACGTGCTCATTGTGTTCAAGGAAAGGTGTATTGGTTGGATTTCGACAGGTTTTTGATAATTAAAGCAAGCAAAAGCTCTTCAGATGCAATGTGTAGTCAACTTTGACTGTTCAAACATCACAAATCCGAGTGAACCTCTAATCAGCTTCGCCATCTGCCTAGAGAAGCAAGCACAAAGAAAACACCGAGTCCACCATGGGCAGTTCTCTGTCTTCTGTTTTGCTGGCTAGCCAGGCATGCATCTCTTTTCCTTTGCTCCCACATGAGCTTCTCCCAAAACGTGACCAGCTCGTGTACTGCTTCTGCCTGTAATTACAGCTCATTTTCCCTGTCAAATGGCCCACTTCCCATAAGGATCTTCTCCCCTGGTTCTTCAGGCTATTCTTGTGGAGCAAAAACAGCTCCTGATTCTCAGCCAATTGGTAAAGTGGTTTATTATTGTCCCACGCATTGAGTTAAAAAGCTTTGTTTTGCCAGTCAGTCCCACAGATTGTTTCAGCATTGGAGTGCATTGAGGGAAAACATTAACAGAGTACAAAATAGGGTGTTGCAGTTATAGTGAAAGTGCGGCGCAGACAGACAATGACTGACCACTGAAAACCGTGTAAGCTGCACTGAACTCTGTCAGATGCACAAAGAGCTAACACACACAAAATGCCGGAGGAAGTCCGCAAGTCAGGCAGCGTCCGTGAAAATGGATACACACTCGATGTTTTAGGCTGAGACCCTCCCTCACCTCAGGACAGGAAAGGAAGGGGGAAGACACCCAAATAAAAAGGTGGGGAGAGGGGAAGGGGGGCAAGCTAGAAGGTGATGGGTGAAGCCAGGTGGGTGGGGAAGGTCAAGGGCTGGAGAAGAAGGTGAGGGTGGACCATGGGAGAACGGGAAGGAGGAAAGTCACCAGAGGTGGCGATAGGTAAGTGAAGTGAAGAGGTAGGAAGCTGGAGTGGGAAATATAAGAGGGGAGGGTGAGGAGAAATCAATCAGGTTGGAGGTTCAGGTAGAATATGAGGTGCTGCTCCTCCACCCTGAGGGTGGCCCCATGGTAGCACATGAGGTGGCCATGGACTGACATGTCGGAATGGGAATGGGGACCGGGAAGGTTTGTGTTTGGTAGATGGAGTGGAAGTGCTTGATAAAGCTGTCCTCTAATTTACATCAGGTCTCATCAATATAAAAGAGGCTGCACTGGGAACACAGGTTTTGGTAGAGGACTTCAGCAGATTCATAGGAGAAGTGTTGTCTCACTTGGAAGGTACTGTTTGTGGCCCTGAATGGAGGTGAGGGAGGGGGAGGAGGTGAATGGGCAGGTGTAGCATTTCTCTTGCTGCGATATGTGCCAGGAGGGAGATTAGTGGGGAGGGACAAATGGACAGAGGGAGTGAACCCTGGGGAAAGTGGAGTGGGGGGGGGGGGGGATAAAGATGTGTTTGGCAGTAGGGCCATGTTGAGGAAAGCAGAAGTTGTGGAGAATGGTGCGTTGGATGTGGAGGCTTACGGGGTGGTAGATGAAGATAAGAAGATGGCTATCTCTGTAAAGGTGGCAGGAATAAGGGGTGAGTGTGCATGTCTGGGAAATGGAGGAGATGAGGGTGAGGGCAGCATCAATGGTGGAGGAAGGGAAGTCCCTTTCTTCGAAGAAGAAGGACATCTCTGAATTTCTGCAAAGGAAAACTTCACCCTGGGAAAGGATGGGGTGGAGACGAAGGAAATGAGACAAGGGAATAACGTTTTTATGGGATACCAGGTGGAACAAAATATAGTCAACAGATATAGTCAGATTTGTAAAGTATCTTTCATGGCCTTGGCAAAATTCACAGTGTTTTACTGCCGTGACCCAGCTTACTACCTTTGTTAATACACTGGATTCCAGTTAATTGGGTCACCAGTTAATCATTGCAGCTGCTTGTTTGGAACATCTCTTAACAATTCTTACAGAACAAAAACTAATCAAGTAAACAACTGGGATCTCCTGTGTTCATCTGGGACACCGAGCCACTTAATTGGGGCAGGAGACTGCTGCCGAACTAGCGCCAGTTGCGTGCACTTGGTTGGCAGTCAGACACAACACCATACTTTGAGTGAACAGCTTCTAAATAGCGTCAGTTGTGTATGGTTTGTATTCAAAAAGCAGCATTTTTTAGATACGGATAGTTTGTGAGAAGAAAGTGGTAAGAAAATTCAGAACTGTTTTGCTCACTCTGGTTTCAAGCATTCAAGCTTAGAGATGCCAGAAATGGCCATGAATGAAAATTAAACACTTACACTACTTCATCAAGAAAGAAACTGTGAAGAATTTGAAGGTATCAACAACTGAATGCCACAATGAAAATGAAGATTTGCAGGCTGCAATTATCAACAGCATTGCACAGAGGCTGTCCAGTGTCTGCACTAGATATCTGTGCTGAATTTGTTCAGTTATAGTCAAAAGGACGCAATGCGGATGAATTCCTCCGTTGATAACTATTAGGAGCTAATACACAGTTTTATAGTACTGCTGTAGTATAGGTAGTGTTCTAATTTGTTCTGCATTTCATTTAAATACATATGTTACTCAGTTAAATGGTATTTTGTCTTGTTTATACCTTCTTAATTATTTCCTTGAAACTTTGGCTAACTGGGGCAGCTGCTTAATTGGATCAAAACGTACTGAGCCCAGTTAACCTGAATCCACTATATTGTAAAATAGAGACATCACACACTACAACCTACATCTCCGAGAAACACTAAAGTTGTAAAAACTACATTGTAGCCAAACTAGGATACCAGTAAAGGTACAACAAAAAAAACTAAGAATACATCATAAGGGTCATTCTGCTCCTAAATCTGTTAGTGCAGTTGATTAAAGGATAAGATTAAATGATGTTGCACAACCATAACACTTTAACTAAGCCCTAAATGAAATTAGACCTCCAAGCAGGACACAACCTTGACATGTGGTTTGGAGACTTGTGTGCCTCAATGACCCGGAGAGCTGTGTTGGCTGCGTCAGAGCTTTGTGCTTTGCAGGGTCACCCATGCCAAACAGGTCAAAGGGTAGAGGCCAGACTAAGAGTGGTTCACTGGTCCTCTTGGTTTGGGGGGGTCAGCTCAGGGCTAATAACCCCGGCTGGTCAAACAAACCTGTTACGGAAACAGCAAAGGAGAATCCCTCTGCATCTGAGTGTGACGGTATTCCTGAGTCTCCACCCGGGACTTGCATGACTGACAGTAGTGAAAACCGAGTTACTGACAGGATGAAGGAAGCCCTGAACACCACCGAAGATTAAAGTCTTTCATTGCTGCCCTAAATGCCAGCGTCGTAACGGACAGTAGAGAGAGAAGAGCAATTAAAACATTATTAGGATTTTGTACATTCCTGCTTTAAGTTCTTACAGAGTTACTTAGCTCAAGATTGCTTTTTTGTTACTTTGATTGCAAGAAATATATTAAAACAAGATGAGATAACAGAAGTTCAGTGTCATATATATGTATGTACATAGGATGATAGCTACCAGAAATAGCTACCCAGTTAGAGCCTCTTATATATTTGTAGAGGTATGATTTAATTTCACAGATTGGTGTGGGGAAAGGCATTAGAAGTTATGATTCCTTCTTCACAGTTATGATCACTAGCGCACCTATTGCAAAGTCCTAGCAATGCTGAAGAGACCCAGAGTTTAGTACATGCTTTATATAGAGCCAAATATCAGAAACACAAGAAGAATTTGTCTATAGCTTCTACAAAGTGACACAACAAAACAGTCTTTGTGATATGTTTACATTGCCAACAAAGTGTATGATAAGTGTCAAAGTTCAGCCATGCATAAAGACTGCCTCTCAGCAAGGATCCAACTGTAGGTGATGAAAGGGCAAAGGTTAACCGAGAGGAATGGTGACTGGAGGAATGAAGAGGGCTGACTGTTACTTAGCACTGAAAGTGGCTGTTTGAAAATTGTGTTGTGGTAAAGAGATGGAAACCTAATCCTGCAATTGTTGCATGAAAATAGAAGTTCAACACATAGCAAATTACAGCTGTGTGTCAAAAAATCCCAAATATCATTGTCTTTGTACTTGCCTTAGCACACCTTTCAAAAGGATCCATTTACTTTAAAATTAAAAAGGACTAATTAACTCCACAGCAATATCTTCAGTGTACTTACAGGTTTTATCAAACTGGTTTTAATTACCTCTCATTTTTGTCAAAGATATCGACTCAAATCCTGTCACAAAGTTAGAAAAGTAATTATGATATTGTAATCTGAAGGATGTGACTATCAGAATTTCTACAAAGGCTATAATCTTTAATTAACTGACACTCATGAGATATGATTTTCAATGTCCTGTGACGCCACAAGCACACCTAACACATTATTTATTTTGTCATGTGACAGCAAACATGTCACACACTCATTTGATAGGGATGTAATCCTTCTCTGACCCGCCATGTGTTATTACAGTTGGGTTGGTGTGTAGGATAAATACTATACCCAATGCCTGTCGATGTTAATCCTCCATGAAATCTGAGCATGCTATTAATTGATATGAACCAGACTAAGGGGCTAATGTTCCTTTGTTGAAATATTGGTGTTGATTCCATTGACAATAGAGAGCAAACATTTTCTTTGAGCTTATTCACCATCAACTAATTGCTTTGAGAATTAGAGTTTTACGAATATTTTAAACATAATAACGTTAAATGACAGTGCAGTAATAACTGTAATTTCCCAGTATACAATACAATAAGAGTACAGTACAGAACTAGGAGACCATTCAGCCAATTGTGCCTACGATAGCCCGAAATAAACATTGGGTTTACTTAGTAACCACATCTTATTCCACCTTTCTGAAGGATTTTTATTTAAAAATCGAGAATGGAACCGGTCCTTCTGGCCCAATGAGCTGAGCCACCCAGCAACTCACCCATTTAACCCTTTCCTAATTAGCGGACTACTTACAATGACCGATTGACCTACTAACCAGTACATCTTTGGAATGTGAGAGGAATCCCGCGGGAGGAACATACAAACTTTCTAACGGAGGATGCTGGAATTGAACTCCAAACTCTGGCAGCCAGCGCTAGATAGCGTCACGCTAACAGCTCTGCTACTGTGGTGCCACACAGTTATGGCTCTTCAAAAGGTTGTCCAGGTATTATTTAAATATTGTGAGGGTGTCTTCTTAGTCACGTGATCCATCTGACTTCTGAGATCATCATTAACTGGAATTACGTTTTCTCAACCTTTTTTTATTCCTTCATTCAGTTAAAAAACAAATGACCCACAGCAAACCTCACAGAATTGCATAGCACAGAACCCTCATTCAGAAATATTCCAATTGCCCATTACTCAGAGCTTATGGCCACTGAACAAACTTATAATTCACTTCACCATTCTGACAATGGGTCTTTGCCAAATGCATTGCCAGAACCCGTTTAGACCTGTGCACTTACTTTGTCACTATTATTTTATTACTTATTACTTTCTCAAACAAAAATCTAATTCCTGAGTCAATGCAACCTAACCTGTGCTGACCATCGGTGATTTACCTGTGCTACACTAAATGTTGATATATATACCAGCCTTCAGAACTTTGTCCAATAATCATTGTCAGGCAGGCTTGTCAGCAAAAAAAAACAATTGTGGTGAAGTTGGGCTTCACTTGGATGGGATGGAAAGCAGGACAAGAACTTATCTGTAATCGACAAATAAACAGCTCCTTAAAGATAAAAAAATGTTTTGTGTTCCCCCCTTTGAGCAGTTAGCAGGTAGACAGAGGCCCTTCAGAGGAACCTTTAGTAAAAGTATGTTATATTTCAAGCTGCTTGGTTAAGGGTGGTGGTGGAACTGAAATTATTGCATTCCAATGCGCAAGGGGTGCACTTCCCCCCAAACCCATAAACACTGGCAGGATTGATACTGATGGTTTTCAGTGTAATGGGCTCAAATGTAGTTCATCAGCTTTCAGTCTAGTGGAGAAGTTTTTTTAAAAAAGGTTTCTCATTTCTGTCTCTGGTACCTGCCTGCAGTTGGTTCTTTCATTATAGAAAGTAGCACATGTGGTAAAGTGCACTGACATTTCGTTAAACTGCCAAAAGCCATCAGCCTAAGTAGTTTGGAGTGGAGTTGATGAAATGCATCGCACCTCGACTGTCATAGGCTGTGATCCCAGGAGATGATAGGTTAACCTATGGTTATTTAATATCATCAAAGCTCTACTGCTCTTGGCTGGCAAATACTGGCAGCAGGTCTATTAGTATTATACTGATTACATGGATTTAGTTACGACAGCACATTACCTTTCATGAATGTAAGTACAGGGCAATTTTCCATCCCTAACATTTCTTGTGGCTACAAATATCTTTCTGATTTTAATTAACCTCCAGTGTGACTCCTTGAGGTCTGAAATAAGGTTTTCAAATGCTTTTAGAAACCTGAATAGAACATCTTACGTTTTGGACCAAATCTCTTCGTTGCACATCTACTCAGGTTTCTAAAAGCATTTGAAACCCTTATTCCCACACCGTTAATCAATTGCTCTTGATTATTCTTGTTTTTATTGAGTAAGTAAAGGGAATGACTAAGACAGGTTTGTCTCCCACTGTAGGCATAACATCTCCATGCAAGAGACTCTAATAGTCGAGCTATTATCTAACGTACAATAGAAATGATAGTTTAAAGTCCATAGATGTCACAACACATGGTGCAACATTGACCTGCTAGGAAGTACATCACTTCCAATTTAATCCTGTTTATAAATTGTATTTAGTGTTACTGTTCCTATATGGACAGCAAATATATCACACACTCATTTAACAGGATATAATCACACAACAATGTGCAATGGTGGAGACTGCAAGATCTCAATCCATTGCCATTAATATATGAACAATTCACTGCTGACTTCTTAAACATTATTATGCTTGTATATGTAAGTAAGTTTGTCATGTCAAATAAGTATGGCATGCCACGTATCTTTGTACGCATGCTTACTGATTGAGAAGAGCCATATATAAACCAGCCACACCTTTTAGGGTTTGCATAATACATTGTAAATTCTGTCACTTGATACAACTCAGAACCTGCAGGAGCATACATGGCAATGAAATTGAAATGAAAAGGAATTGAAGTTGCCTAAAGTAACAATATGATCAAACCCACAGAATGACCTTAGAGAATATCTGGAGATCACAATTTGTCACAAGAACTTCTTTTCACAGAGAAATTTCAGATTCAAGTAGAAAACCTCAATCTTAGAAAGTTGCTTATTTGGGACCAGAAACCAGAATCAGCTGAAATTATTATAGATTACATTACTGCATTGAAGAATTTGTTTGAATGCTGTACTTTTCAGAATCAGAATCAGGTTTAATATCACTGGCATATGTTGTGAAATATGTTGTTTTGTGGCAGAGGTCATTGCAATGCACAATACTAGGAGAAACTATAAATTACAGTAAGAAGTATATATATAATGTTAGGTTAAATGAATAGTGCAAAATCTGCAAAAAATAGTGAGGTAGTTTGGGTTCATTGCCCTTACATAAATCTGATGGCGGAGAGTAAGAAGCTGATCCTAAAATATTTAGTGTGTGCTTTCAGGCTCCTGAACCTTCTCCTTGACGGTAGCCATGAGAAGTGGGCACGTGCAGGATGACGGACATCCGTAATGGTAGACGTTGCCGTTTTGAGGCATCGCCTTTTGAAGATGTCCTCACTGCTGGGGAGGCTGGTGTCCATGATGGAGCTGGCTGTGTTTACGACTTTCTACATCTTTTTCCATTTCTGTGCAGTGGCCCCTCCATACCAGACTGTGATGCAGCCAGTTAGAATGCTCTCCATGGTATGTCTGTAGACTTTTCAAGAGTCTTTGGTGACATAATGTGTCTCCACAAACTCTTGTCACCAGCTGCTCAATCATTAGCAGGAATATACATGTATACATCCAGAAGCTCAGTATAGCACTGAATCTGAGGCTATTCTTGTGAAATATTGGAGGCTGTTGGTTAGGTCTAACGTGTAGCTTCTCATTATAGTCCCAAATTAAAGCCACTAATTATTGCAGCCAACTACACAAACAGACTTGATTGGGAAAAAAGATAAGCCTGAATACTCCAAAGTGAACTAGAAGAAGTATTCTATGTGAACACTTTGCAATTAATCCTCAATAAGCTTCTAAAGCAATATGCAAATCTATTCAAAGAATAGTACACCAACAGTAAGAAGCACAGAATTCACAAGCACATCAAGGCAAATATCGGACAAATTTCCACAGGTGTGTGACTCAAGTAGAGGAATTGAGGAACTTGAATGACAGAACATATTGGTTAAAACTGCACAGAGTGATTGGGAAGGATCTGTTGTTTAATTGGTTAGTTCCGTTGTTTAAAAAAGGCTCAAAAAGTAAGCCGGGAAATTATAGGCCAGTAAGTTTGACATCAGTAGTAGGTAAATTATTGGAAGGAATACTAAGAGATAGGATCTACAAGTATTTGGATAGACAGGGACTTATTAGCAAAAGTCAGCATGGCTTTGTGCGTGGTAGGTCTTGTTTAACCAATCTATTAGAGTTTCTCGAGAAAGTTACCAGGAAAGTGGATGAAGGGAAGGCAGTGGATGTTGTATACATGGTCCCCCGTGGGAGGTTAGTTAGGAAGATTCGGTCGCTAGGTATACATGGAGAGGTAGTAAATTGGATTAGACATTGGCTCAATGGAAGAAGTCAGGAAGTGGTAGTGGAGGATTGCTACTCTGAGTGGAGGCCTGTGACTAGTGGTGTGCCACAGAGATCAGTGCTGGGTCCATTGTTATTTGTCATCTATATCAATGATCTGGATAATAATGTGGCAAATTGGATCAGCAAATTTGTTGATGATACAAAGATTGGAGGTGTAGTGGACAGTGAGGAAGGTTTTCAAAGCTTGCAGAAGGATTTGGACCAGTTGGAGGAATGGGCTGAAAAATGGCAGATGGAGTTTAATGCGGACAAGTGTGAGGTATTGCACTTCGGAAGATCAAACCAAGGTAGAACATACAAGGTAAATGGTAGGACACTGAGCAGTGCAGTAGAACAGAGGGATCTGGGAATACAGATACATAATTCCCTAAAAGTGGCGTCACAGGTGGATAGGGCAGTAAAGAGAGCTTTTGGTACATTGGCCTTTATAAATCAATGTATTGAGTACAAGAGTTGGAATGTTATGGTGAGGTTGTATAAGACATTGGTGAGACCGAATTTGGAGTACTGTGTGCAATGTTGGTCACCTAATTACAGGAAGGATATTAATAAGGTTGAAAGAGTGCAGAGAAGGTTTACAAGGATGTTGCCAGGATTTGAGAAACTGAGTTACAGAGAAAGGTTGAATAGGTTAGGAATTTATTCCCTGGAGCGTAGGAGAAGGAGGGGTGATTTGATAGAGGTGTATAAAATATGATGTGTATAGATAGAGTGAATGCAAGCAGGCTTTTTCCACTGAGGCTAGGGGAGAAAAAAACCAGAGGTCATGGGTTAAGGTTGAAGGGGGAAAAGTTTAAGGGGAACATTGTGGGGGGGGGGGGCTTCTTTACACAGAGAGTGGTGGGAGTGTGGAATGAGCTGCCAGATGAAGTGGTAAATGTGGGCTCACTTTTAACATTTAGGAAAAACTTGGACAGGTACATGGCTGAGAGGTGTATGGAGGGATATGGCCCAGGTGCAGGTCAGTGGGACTAGGCAGAAACATGGTTCGGCACAGCCAAGAAGGACCAAAAGGCCTGTTTCTGTGCTGTAATGTTCTATGGTTCTATCTTTTTTTTTGTAGTGTATATAAAACCACACCGTGAAACATGGACGTGCAGACCTTGAGTGATACATCGAGGCACTACTCTACAACAGGACATGGTCCTGCAATGCTGCCGAGAAACAGAAGGTTGAGGTTGTGTTTACATCTAGTTCATCCCCATTTTGGAGCGAAGCTGAAAGAAAGGCAAATGAGAAAAAAAGCGAACATCACAAACCGTGGTATACAGGGGTTCAAATTATATCATGATCTTCATGTGCTTCAGGAATAACTTTCCTAAAGTGAGTAGGATAATTATTAAAGAAGAGTGCATCACTTTAAGTGAGTGCAGCATTAACGGCATCTGTTGACTCAGGATCAACATAAACAATCTCAATGGACTGTTGCTATAAAGGTTAAAATGAAATGCAAAATCTAGTTACTAATAGGATTTATTTGTTTCACTTTCCTTTCGAACGACGAATGGTACGTGAAAATCAGTTTAAAGTAGCGTTGGGCCGTGTGTACATCATGAGCAGACCCCAGCACCATTTGCAGGATTTGTGTTTCCTGCTAATACTTTGCACCCTCTGAACGGAACTCCACCGTTCTCTAGGATGTCGCACGGGGTGCTGCTGCTTTATATGAATTAACAGCCGGTCTCACTATCCTGCTACGGTTCGATCTTAGGACAAGTACTGCCCCTCAGAGAGCGACAGCGCAGTTTCCCAGTGTGGATGCTCTGCGGATCTGCAGATACAGAAAGTAGTGTGGGGTCCTGATTCTGTTAGTAAGTGTCAGCGCAGAAGAGCAACGAGCACAGCTACAGGGCGAGATGGATGCACTTGCTGAGAGCTGAAGTTCCAGAGGGCAGCACGTCACTTTACAGTACAGGTGACCTGGGCTTCAGTTCCTGGCGCTGCCTGTAAGGAGTTTGTATGCTCTCCTGTGACCATGTGGGTTTCCTCCAAAGGCACACCGGTTGGCCATTGTAAATCAATAGGTACGTTTTAATGTCAGAGAAACGTATACAATATACATCCTGAAATTCTTTTTGTTTGCAAACATCCATGAAAATAGAGGAGTGCCCCAAAGAATGAAGATAGTTAAATGTTAGACACCAAAGCCCCCCCCCAGCTCCCCCCCATGCACAAACAGCAAGACAACAACACCCCTCCCCCACCAGCAAAAAACATCGGCGCCCCCCACCGACACTCGAGCGTGCAGCAAAGCGTCGATAGACAGAGACTTGCAGTGCCCCAAAGACTACTCGTTCTCCCGGTAATTCGACATACTCTCTGTACTGCAATTAGGCTAGGATTACATTGGGGGATTGCTGGAAGGGACTGTTCTGCGCTGTATCGCCATAAGTAAACAATGCGAACAGAGCTGTCAGGAATTAACGATCAGACGAGGATAGTTACGATAGCTTGCATTGCCTGCTGTAAGGAACAGGGTACAATTTCTGCCGCTGTTTATAAGGAGTTTGTACGCTCTCCCTGCGACCGTGTGGGTTTCCAACAGGTCCTCCAGATTCCTCCAGCATCCCAAAGACGTATGGGTTAGGGTTTATGAGTTGTGGGCATGGTGTAACGGTGCTGGAAGAGTGGTGACACCTGCGGACAGCTCGGCCCAGTTGCTGATTTGACGGTGCAATTGATGCATTTCGCTGTTTGTTTCAATATACAAGTGACAAATAAAGCTAATTGTTTAGAGGTGGAATAAAGCATTCAGATTGGTAGTTAGCATTATCACTGCTGACAGAGTGGAACTGTGACTGCCACTCGACCCCCTCCTTTTGAAAGGAGCTGGCAGTTTTCAGGTCAGCTGGCCCGACCTTAACCCTTAATGGGTCCGGATAGCATGGCTGGACAAAGCAAGAGACTGTGGGCTTTGTGTTTACATGGGGGCATCAAGTTAGAGTCAGTAAATTAACTTAGACACAGCACTGGAATAGTTCATAGAGAGAAAGGAAGCAATCATTAACCTGTGACTCCAGTCTTCAACGGCAGCACCCAAATAAAGAGAGGATTCAAGTTCATAATCAATGATCAGCCCTCACATCTGCACACGAGCTACAATACTGTAGAGTCACAAGACATTTCCTCTTCCCTTCCTGGTCAATTTTACCCATTTCACCTTCCACACTCTTAGCACCAGTGTTTTTTAACCACTGTGAGGGCCCTTCCCAGAAATGAGGGGCGGAAGACCGGCAGCCAGAATGAGGCACGCATTCATGTGACAATCACTCATCCCTGTGGTGTAGAAGAGGGTTCCAACAGATCTGCTGTAAATTGTAAGTCTCCGGATAATTTGCAAGTCTCAGCCATTCCTTTCAGCAGTTGTGCTTCATCTCCCCATGACTCTGCCCATCGTGCATACAAACAAATGTGAAAAGCCTATTTCATTTCCCTTTGTACCATTCCTACTTTCTGAGTTGCTTGACACCAAGTCGTTTAGGTAGCACATAAAACCAAGCTGATAGCATTTTCTGCTGGCTGCTCATGTAGCCAAGGGCTCTGTACACCACAAATGATCAATTTTAATTACAGTCTTACCCATGTCAAATTAAAATCTCATTCTCTTTAATTAAACTCACATTCCTTGTAAGAAGAGTTTAGAAACTAAGTGAAAAATGGATTTTGCTAAATGGTTGCCATTTCTTCTCGGTGATGAACTCTGCATAGTAAAGACAACTTTGACTATCAACAGCTTGGCATTTAAATCTAGAAGTGTAGTAAGTAAGTCTACCAATGATTTTACTGGTCAATTAACTTAGCCTCTATAACCTATAACTTGCCAGTTATGGTTTTGACATGCCAGGGATTAAAGTGTATATTTGTACTTGGCTACAATTGTTTTTACAGCTCTTACAGACCATTTCACCTTTGTTTCATGGTGGCAAAGGGAAAAGTAAAACAAGGACATAAGGAGGTAATACAGGCTGCTTCATGACTTTGAAGTGAGCTGCATGTTAATTTGTTCTAAATGACTGATAATTTCTATAGTCTCTGCACAATGTCAGAAACCTCCCCCACCCAAAAAAAAATCAAGACTTAAAATAGCTCAGAGCCTCTCCACTGTTTCAATGCCACCGTTAAACGCTGGTCATTGTTGTACCTTGGACACTTAATACGCTCACTTTCCTTGTAAGAGCCTTTGACATAGAGTGCCAAATTAGAGCAGTTTCAAACAGGTTTGCATCACGCTAAGAGCACCTTAACGCTTGGTTCAAACTGACACAATCATAAGCAGAGTTGATTTCTATATTCCATTCTGTTTATTTGGATTTGGAGGTAGAAACCACATGTGTGCACACACAGTATCCTTAAAAATGTGGCCAACCCTTTTGCAAAGTGATAAAGGTTATAAAAAAGGTCAAATTTGACAGTGTCTGTCCAGTGGCATTGCTTAGGAAAGCAAAAGACAGAAGGAGAAGATCATACTTTTGTGCCCACAGAAAGTGCCCACTTTCTGCCCATTCCACATATCACCCAATTCCAAGAATCAATTGACTTCTGCTGACAGAGCATCCATGGAGCTCGAGGTTAGAACGTTTCAAAAATCTCTGGTCCTTTACTCAAAAAGTTCCATCTTATTGCTCAGTCTCATCAATCTACGCCACAATGAGATCACCTCTCATTCTTTTAAATGCCAATTAATGAAGATGAACAGATATCAGAGAATGATGTGGCATGCTGATACGTCTACGAGGGTTGTTGCATATGCAATGGATGCAGAATAAAAATTGTAGTTTCATCTATTTTAAAATATCACAATGAAGTGGTTCTGTATAAACATTCAAATTCCTACTTTCATAGGTAACAATCCCAATTTAAATACGTATACCTTCTCCTTGACAGCAGATTAATATTTTAAATGCTCATCAGCAAAACCCCTTGAGAAATATCAACTTGCAGTGTTTCAAATTAGCTTCCTAGTGTTTGGGTCCAGCTGTACTTCTTCCATCTCTGATCAATATTACTTCAAGTTAACTACAGCCTGGATACACATACTGCCACTCTATTCCTCTGCAAAAGCCTGACATGCTCATTAATCACACTGCTTATGCTGTTGTAATATACATTCATTCATGATAGACAATACAATCCACACAGACTAATCTGTGGGAAAAATTCAACTGGGAGATGTTAAAAGTTGAAAATAGCTCAAGCTCACAAAGAACTTATAATTCAATGTTCAAATATCCATTAAATTCTGAATAATTTATCAACAAGGCATCATAAATTTGTTGTGGCAGCTTCTCTGAAATCTTAGAATGAGTTTTCAAAACATTGTTAAGTAATGATGTATGCCAGCCAATGTTACTTCCATCATTTCTCCATCGGAAAATGCACATCTCAAGAATTGTAAGCAGCAAGTAGAAGGAATGTGTGATAAATTGTACAGCACAAAATGGAAAGGGCAGAGGAATCTTGGAGAGGATAAAGAGGAAATTCAGGAGACTGTCAGTGCTGGGGAATTACAGCTACGAAGGAGAAACTAATCAGGATGGGATTCTTTTCACTAAACGAAAAGAAATACAGCAGAATTTTAAATGATTTGTACAAAATTATGAAAAACCAGGACAAAATAAACAGGAAGGTCATGTTCTTTGGAGATTTCTCTGTCCTTTCCAATTGCTGTCTTACAATTTATTACATATTCCTTCTGATGACAATGAAAAGTGTTAACTGGAGTTATATCTTGATCAATCCAGGTTAGAACTGCAAATTTCCCTCCCTAAGATTAATTCTTCCTGAACAGCTCTCAGAAAACCTCTTAGACATATTTAATGAGATTAGCTTCCTTGTTCAATAAAAATATTAAAAGTTGTTAATGCTGAATTCAAAGTTCTCAAACTATCAAGGCAGCATATAAACTGCCATTCTTAGAACTGGTAGTCAAAGTTGACTACCGGTTCGGTAACATAAACCCTGCACTTACTGGAGGCCACTGATGAAAGGAATACAGGTCATTTGGATGAATTTAAATGTTTAACTGATGAAAGAAAGTTGTGCAGAATCTTCCAAAGGGACACAAAATTGGTAAGACAAAAAGACAAGGTTTCTGGAACACACTATTTAAATTTCAATCACATGCATTAATGGAAAATGACCAATTCAATTCAATGCACCCTTGTGTGGTGCAGTGGTTTGTCCAATGAGATGGGTCTGGAACAGGAATACTTTTTCATTTCTTAGAGGAGTTGGAAACTGTTACTTGTTTGCATACTCTAAATTATGCTTCCATCTTTCCTCACATCTTACAGGAAACTAAATCGGGTGGATATCAGTTTACCATTGGTGTGTGGAGGTCTGGTGTATGCAAACTTGGTGCAAACTTCTGGTTGAGCAGAACTGAGAAATAGTTGGTGTTGAAAGAATCCTCAAACACAACTTCAGCCTTTAACCTTTTCCCTTCGAAGGGAAAGAATACCTCCTGTGTCTCCCGACTGAGTCAACTCAAGAAAGGGGAGTAAAACAACAGTTTACACTGTTCTAATATGAGGGCAATTGTAATGGTGTCAGCACTGTAACTTCACTTGAAGACAAAATCCTATCGGTCCTTTATTGAATAGAATGACTGGGACAGATCTGTAGTTATGAAAGAAAACTTCAAAGAAGAATACATGAGGAAGAAAGGAACGACTTAAGTGAATAATTTATCTGCTCTAACATGCTGCACATGGGATACTTACAAAACTTATTTAGATTAGAAGATGCCTTTCACACATTAAATAAAAAGAAGTGTTTGGTCAAAGCTGAAGGGAGGGGTGGGATATAGTGTCATTATTTCCCTTTGTGAAAGTTTATCTGCAACACATGGAGTACCTACAGCACCCCTTATCGACCTGCCTGTGTAGCAGGAGTTACACCACAGGTTTCCTGCTGACTCACACTGTGAGGAAATGTCCACTTTTACATAATGAATCCCTACAGTAATGGGCATCAGATCAGTAGCTCAGCCTGTCTGCAGATTGAAAGCATAATCCCCCCCCCGTCATATCTAGGAATATGAGCCTTGCTGGAAAGACCCAATGCTTGTTGGCTGGCCATTTTCAGTGGCCTTTTTGAGAAGTTGGGGGTTGTGACTACAAATTTTTTTTTATTTCTATAAGGATGCATTAAAGGAAGATTACAGTAAGTTGACTCAACACACAGATTAGTTTGAGCAGTACTGCCAATGTGAATGATTAAAAAGCCACATTCACAATGTGGCCATGTCACCACAAATGTAACTTCTTTCACTTGATGAGAGGCATTAGGTCAACTGCATGCACATGTTTCCCTCAAGGCTCTTTGCAGCTTTTGAGAATGAGTCAAAACTGGCAGGAAGAGCACCAGAACTGGAATAGGGATGTGATTGAGCACTCAGATTTCAGTCTTCATGACCACAGTGAAACGACAGCAGCATGTCACGTTAGCTCCTGACCTTTCTCCTTCTCTTCCGCCCTTTTATTTACTTTGCACTCTTTTTATTTCAGCAAACCTGAAAATTAAACCCGTGCTGAAGTGTTGGTATCATGAGTTTTGCCGGGTAACTTAGGTACACAGTCCAACCAAGATAAAAGGAAATAGCGCGAAGCTTTCAAATACGAATACTTTGTATGTATTTTGCTGGTAATTTGTGAATAGCTTTTATGGATGATAATGTGGATTATCTAAGATATAATATTCAAATAAATATTAAGCAGTTCATCTAATATAGAAACAATCCCGTATTTTAGAATGGTCTATTTAATTAAAACTATAAAGATGTGTCTCTGAAGAGAAGCTCATCTGAGTGAAATAATGTGATTTTTATGTGACCAGTATGCTGTTGTAACATCTTTGATGGAAAGGATGAGCTGCCTAACTAAATTACAACTTGCATGACAGCGGAATCCAACTAAAACATGTCATAGGTGATTTTAGAAGTTAACAGATGGATTTATAAATTTTTAATTTATACGTCTGTGTGAACTCTTTGTAATAACTTCACAGGACCTGAATTATTCACAAAAAATATTTAAAGCCATTCAACACAGAGTTAAATTAGACAGTATTCCTTTCAATACTTTTGAGTTTCCTGAAAATGGAATTATTAAATGGATTCATTCGAAGTCTGTAATTCCGCTGTCAACTGAGCTGCTGCATGTCATGTAAATAATTATTGAACATAAGCATCGGTTCTGTAATAATAGCTCAAGTGATTTCAATGAGCAATGTTTAAAGAGCAGTTAATACTACAGTAGGAAAATGTGAGCCAACTATTCCTCACCAGCAGGAATAAAATTGACTCGGAAAATAAAAGAATAGACCATTGGAGCTTACCATCCGGATCAGAAAGAGCAATCCAGATATCCCACTTGCCATTCTTTCCCATATCCTTGCAATATTTCCTTTTCCACATATTTTCCCAATCTCACTGAAAGGAATTATTGAATCTGTACTTACCACTCTATCAGGCCTTGCCTTTCAAATCTTAACTGCTTGATGAAGGCATATTTTCCCTCACGTCACTCTTGATTCGACTGTCTATCACTGTAAATCTTGAAATGATTTCTCTTTATTTATACTTCCTAATTTTAAGCATCTTTATCAAGCTTCCCATGGGGCTTCTCTGTGCCAAAGAGAACAACCTCAGTTTGTCCAGTTTATACAACCATGATTCTTAATTTCTGGAACTATACTATTAAATCTCATTTGCACCCTCTTCAAAGCCCTCAAATCCTTCCTAAAATATGAGTCATCTAGCTGGGGCTGTTTTACAAAACATGTAATTCAACCTTCCAGGCTCTCCTATTCTAGGCCCCAGTTCAGGACAGAGTACAAAATGTGTTATCAATTAGAAGACACTGCTGAACTCCCCCAGCATTTCTGTGTGCTGCTTTATCGATTATTTGGGGACTACTTTGTTGATCTCTTAAAAATTGTGCATGAGTATTCTCACGTTCCCACTCCCACTTTAGGACAAAGAAATAGGAGCAGGAGTCGGCCAACTGGCCCGTCAAGGTTGCTCCGCCATTCAATAAGATCCTGGCTGATCTGACCTTGGACATCTCCATCTACCTGTCTTTTCCCCACAACCCTAAATTTCCCTATTATGCAAAAATCTATCCAACCTTGTCTTAAATATACTTACTGAGGTAGCCTCTACTGTTTCATTGGGCACAGAATTCCACATTCACCACTCTTTGGGAATAGCAGTTCCTCCTCATCTCCATCCTAAATCTACTTCCCTGACCCAGATGCTCCAGATGTTTCTAAACATACTCTACTGAGAAAGATCTTTGCCCAGATTCAGGCAGTATTGATCATCACCAAATTGGTAGGCCAGAGGGCTTGTTTCCTCGCCGTTTGTTTACTAAGTCCTTGTCACATGGCATATTGCCCTCAGTTGTGGAGCTTTGTAGGAAATTTGACGCAGGAATTCCTGGATGGCATTTTATTAGCACTGTGGTAATCATGGGGCAATCAGGCAATGCATACTATTTATTTGTATTCCAATCACAAACAAGAGAAAATCTGCAGATGCTGGAAATCCAAGCAACGCACACAAAATGCTGGTGGAACTCAGCAGGCCGGGAAGCATCGATGGAAAAGAGTAAACCATCGACGTTTCGGGCTGAGACCCTTCTTCAGGACTATTTATTTGTAATGTGCTTTCCAATCTTCCTGGTCGAATGAATCTTCTTGTGTATCCTGATCCAAGCAGCTTCCAGCTGTCTTGTCTATCCTGAAGCCATCACTCAAACTGCATGCCCTGCTGGGCTTCACAGCCCTGTGTAGGCATAGTGCTCACACTTAGGACGGGGCCTTCCTTGAATCTCAGAGATTCCTTTGTATTCTAAACTGCTTTCCATTGTTTCCTTTTCAACTCCTTTTGCTGCACAGTGTGGAGGTGGAGCACGGTCATCCGAAAAATCACACACAGCCACACAGAGCCGTAGAAATTCATTGCACAGAAGGAACCGTTCCTCCCGGTGAAAGTGGACTTTTGGCCTAACCCCACTTCCTTGCTCTTAGTTGACAGCTCTTCGATTGCTCATTAGTAAGGGAGAAAGCAGAGTGGGGGGTGGGAAGTGTCATCTCCAAAGCCATGATCTGCTTAGAGAAAACAGGGGTCCATTCTGATAGACTGCCTCTCTGATGAGCAACATCCATGCAGGCCTGACTGAATCTGCTGTCATCTTTGACCTCAAGCTCATGCACAACCCTGGAATGCTGATTAGAGTCACGGTCGCTCTCAGGCAGTCGCTGCAGACGAATGGCACATCTCACAGTCACCTGCTCACCGCTGCCTTCACTCAAGCCCCACATTCTCGAAGAAAAGACTTTGGCTGGTTTTTGTTTTGGTGCACAGGAGGGGGCAGAGTGAGAATAGCTACCATTACACACTTTGCAAATCTGCAAAGTTCAAATATCTATGATCAAGGATCAACTTCATAAGCTATATATATATATATACACACACAAATGTTTATAAGCGAATATATATGTGTATTAGGAATTCGCACTTGTATACCACTGCTTTGGATAGACTTTCCTGGCATCTCCAGGCAGGAGCTCCTGCTGCATCCCTGGTGGCCATTTTATGCAGCGCACTGTCCTCTTGCAAGTATTGCTCATCACCAGTTGACTGCCAGCTCTCTCCTCTCATCTTTGTAGGTCCCATTCTTGATGCCGCAGTTCTGACCAGTAGTTGGAAGAACACTACTTGTATTGTGAAAATGTCCCTTTAAGGGATGGCTCCTGAGGTCAAAGCTGCAATTGCAAGCCCTGCCAGCTGGAATGTCATGCAAAGGATCAACAGAATGCTGCACTGGTGCTAACAAAGGCATGAAACCAGACAACGCAGAATAAGAATATTGTCATCTTTATGACTTCTAAAAAATATTTCAATTCTATCAGACAAAAAGCAGAACTATTTCTAGGCAGGTTTTTAGCCTATTCTTTCTACCAAAGTTCAGCAGCTGGAAATAAAACAAAATTCCAGTCTGATTATTTGGTGAGACTTTCGTTTCAGGGTGGAACATCAGCACTGAGCAATAAACAGACAGTAATGCAAACAATGGCTTATGTGCGATACTTCAATCACGTTGAATGTTCACTTACATCATTTTGGGGATTCAGTTTTTTTGAAAAGTTCATATATTGGAGAGAATTGGGAGAACAGACTGCATTGCATAGAGGAATGAAATAACTCCATGAACCAGATTGCACTCATACTTACATTTTTTTTGTTCAGACTGTTTTTGTTATGAAGTTATGAGATAGTTATATGACAAAGTGATAACCTTTCCTGATGATGCTACAAGGTGGTTTGTGGCTGGACTCTAGTTCCCGTTACGATGTGTTACTGATTTCTGGTCTCTCCTTTTCTTTGGTTGCGATGTTGGGTGATTTTGATCGACTAGCATGCAGATAATGAACGATACAGAGCTTGTTTGAAATAAGTTAAGCTGAACTGAATATGCCTGGACCCTTTCGATTTTGTGTTTTATATTCTTTGTTCTTCTTTTTGCTGTATGTGCATGGTGGCGGGGGGGTGGGGGCAGGAGGTGTTTGATGTTTTTCTTTGAACGGGTTCCAGGGTTTTCTTTGTTTTGTGGCTGCTTGTGAGAAGACAAATCTGAGGGCTGTATACTGCATACATACTTTGATAATAAATGTACTTTGAATCTCTGAACTTTGAATTGCATGCATTTATTTGAGTCTGCATATAATGAGGTCAGCTCATGAATTCATATGAGTGCGGATAAAATGAGGTCAGCTAATGTCACATCTACACTTTATTCTTAAAAATGATTTAGGTATTGCAAAGGGTGTCATGTCCAAGAGTATCCTAACCGGTTACATCACAGCTTGGTAGGTAAACACCAATGCCCAGGACCAGAGAAGTACACAGAACATGGTGGACACAGGCAGTCCATCACAGGCAAACCCTCCCTACCATTGAACACATTGAAAGGGGGCGCTGACAAGAGAAAGCAACATCAATCATCAGGGACACCCCTAGCCAGGCTAAGCTTTCTTCTTGCTACTACCATTGGGTAGGAGAAACAGCAGCCTTAGGTTCCACACTACCACATTCAGGAAGTTCTTACCCTACGACCATCAGGCTCCTGAATCGGTGTGGACCACTTCAGTAACCCTAACTCTGAGCTGACTTCTCAATCTACAGACTCACATTCATGGACTCTACAACTCGCCCTTTGCGCTTATTTATTTACTTTGCACAGTTTGCCTTCTTGTGCCAACTTGTCTACAACTCGTCTTTTCAGAGTTATCTTTTTATTTATTTAATTTGCACATTTTGTCTTCTTGTGCAATTTGTTTGCTTGGCAGTCTTTATTCGTGTATAATCTTTTCTCTAATAAATTCTATCATATTTCTCTATTTTCCTGTAAATGGCTGGAAGAAAACGAACCTCAAGGTTCATATCTCATATGGTGCCATATGAGCAACACACCCAAAATGCTACAGGAACTCAGTGGGTCGGGCAGCATTGATGGAAAAGAGTAAACAGTTGACATTTCTGGCCAGGACCCTTCTTCAGGACTAAGTGAAATCATTTTTTCCTCAACCTCCCATTAATCCTACTAACTTTATGAAGGGTCTTGCCCTGAAACAGGCCTTAATCATTTCCAGCATCTGCAGATTTCCTTGTGTTAGTGATACGGTGACACATATATACATACACTTTGATAATAAATTCTTAGAGAGAAACCAAAACTATGCAATCGAGTTGCTGCAAGCTCATGCCCAAGACTATTGTCCTCCCTCTTTTACTGAAAGCTGTGCTTAAAGGTTTGAAGGCTGGTGCTATATCAGTCTGAGATAACGACTGGGATCTCCTTCCCAGACGCAATATTTCAATGGAGCTGGATGACATGACAGTCCAATCGTAATCAATGTTCCTTGCTTCAAGTGGACTTTGTCAGCGGGTTTAGGTAGATTCTTATGGATTGCCAACACTGCTAACATTGCCAACAGCAGGTACACCTTGAAGAAAGAACTGGCTCCACCAGCATGGAATTCGGGAAGGCAAGTTGCACAGCGATCCCCATGTGGGTCTGAATAAATGCAGGTGAATTTTCTTACAGAGTTCATCAGGCTTTAATGCCTGATGATAAGTCAAGCATGACATAGAATGGCCTGATCAATTAAAATGTTTTAAAGGAATTACTCAACTGAATATTTAGCCTGACTGTTACAAATATATACTGTCAATTCCACTGCATAACATCACCAGGAGTATTTTAGATATGGGTTCCAACAGTTAACTTGTAAAAACTAAACCTAAGCACCATTGGATAGAGATGTGGGTGAGAGGGTGTTGATAATTAGGCACAGTTCAGCATTCAGACACTCCCCTTTAGCCCAGTAATTCACATTAGAGGACCCTACAGGCAAATTTACTGATTGTTACATTGATAATGACGAAATCTTTTAAAACACCAGGTTTAATCGAGGCTCAGGAGAATCAAGCTGGGGGTAAAGAACTGCAAAATGAATTAACTGCTGGCCAGAGATGGCCTTGGTGCAGCGTGAGTGAGCTTCACTGCATTTCCAAAATTTATTTAACAACAATAATTACAGTGCTCCTGGGTGCAGCTGCAGTCATATTCCATTGTGTAGGAAATGTTATACAGTGTGGAGGCCCCAGAGTGCCATTTTTATTTCATTTAACTGTTATAACCAAGTTCCTGGTGATTTCAAGCAGGAGCATCGATCAACTGCTGCTGGATAAGTGAGCGTTTGGTTCAACAGCCAGAGGGACCGGTATCATAGGTCTCTCATTTTATCCTCTGAGAGCTCGCGATAAGCGCAATTACTCAAGAGATTATTATTGACAGAAACCTAGTTGCCACCAGCACCCAGATAATGTAGAGTTCAGCACAGTGCTTTACAGTACCAGCAACTTGGGTTCAATTCCCATGTACGTTCTCCCACGGTTGTGCGGGTTTCCTCCCTCATTCCAAACACGCACCGGTTTTAGGTTAATTGGTCATTATAAATTGTCCCATAATTAGGCCAGGATTAAATTAGGGATTGCTGGGCAGCATGGCTCAGGGGCCTTCCATCTGCATATGTGCATTCTGGCACCTCCATTTATTGTAAATAGTTAGCATGTTTGCAAGTTGATCACTGTCACAATGAGATGAGAAGAAAATGGAAGATAACATAGCCACGTGAAAGCACTTCAGAAGTCTCCATGCACAAAGGTGCCAGCTCCCTGTCACCCTGAGCCCAGTCCTTGAGCACCAGATAAGACAGAGGCGGCCAAAATGTGTGCTTGGTTTTCCAGAAATTAAATTAGCTCACTGGATATTCAGGAACACCATGAGACAGACAGACAAGCTAAGTCCTTTAATCCACACACCTACCAAATGAAGCTCCGTAGAGGGAGCCTCACCTCTCACAATTTACCCTTGAAGGCAGCCGAACCTGGCACAGTGACATGATGCAAGCGTAATGAGAGACCATTTTCGGGATGCATGCTGGTATAAAGATAATATAAAATTACAGTCATATCAAAGCACAAGCAAGACAACAACCATTCCATGCATGGCAACCTCATGTTGTCATGAGCCTATTTCTATTCACTAGAATCATTAGCCAGGTATTCCACTCATCTTCATTCGTGATTTCCCAGTGGACAGGTGGACGTGATTTTTACGGCCTATATGCAACTGTATTGGACGTTTCCCATGGGCTGCTTTAGAATAAAACTCCTCAGGTTTCAACAGTTAATTTTCAGACTGCATAATCTTATATGAAATCAATCATGGGAGGAAAGAGACATGCATAATTTTAAAAATATGAAGGTTTTTCAATGTTTATGTCTAGATCCAGCAGCAAGTATTACTCATGAACAGTCTACCTCTATTTAACAACAGCAGCTGACTAGCTCACCAAGCAGAAAGAGAGGAGGAAATTAGTCTGACACACACCACATCAGAAAGTGCTGTGGTGCAAAGATTGAAGCAATTGGCCCGTAACAGTTTGTCAAGTCTGAATGGCTTTATTCGTTGCTGTTTCCCTTGGCTGAGTGGATGATCGATGGTTGTCATCATAACGTGTGTGGATTTGGTCCAGTGGAGACACAAGAGGCTGGAGATTCAGCACTGATCCTACATGTAATATATCTCTGCTGATTCCCTTCACATCAGCCCGACTGACATCAGAAACTCAGCTGTCATATGGATGGGGTTGGTGGTGCTTGAACGGTTAGGGGGCCCTTTAAATTCTACTATCAGCTGACTTTAGCAACTGTTTATTTTAACAGCAGGATACCACAGAATATTTTCAAATAATTTTAGAAAATGGAGATTAGAACAGAAGCTGTAATTTCCTTATCATTGGGAAAGGGAAGAAAGAATATTTGGGTTAGTGACTCTTGTGGATGAAATTAGCTGACGGTAGAATGAATGGGAATCGTTTTTCCCAAAAAAATAATTACACTAGATTTGGAACAATTTCCGGGCAATCAAGACACAGCAATTTTCTTGTTTATTTTAAGAATATAATAATCATATAATTAACATAATGTGACACGTAAGTTGTCTAAGAGTTGCCTGGCCTGAATATCCCTGCACACTATAGATTTTGTGCTTTATATTCTGTGTTTTCACTCTTTTTTATGTGTCATTTATTTCACATGACTGAACTGAATTGACTTTATTTCTTACATCCTTCATATACAAGAAGAGTAAAAATTGTTACATGACGTTGCAATTTATAGTAATTTGTAATAAATAGTATGTACAACAGGATAGTCAATATAACATAGAAATACAATTGTATCAGCATGAATTAATCAGTCTGATGGCCTGGTGGAAGGAGTTGGTCCAGGCTTTTATGCTGCGGTACTATTTTCTGGATGGTAGCAGCTGGAACAGTTTGTGGTTGGGATGACTTGGGTCCCCAGTGATCATTTGGGCCCTCTTTACACACCTGTCTTTGTAAGCGTCCTGAATCATGGGAAGTTCATATCTACAGATGTGCTGGGCTGTCCACACCCCTCTCTGCAGAGTCCTGCGATTGAGGGAAGTACAGTTCCCATACCAGGCAGTGATGCAGCCAGTCAGGATGCTCTCAATCGTGCCCCTGTAGAAGGTTTTTAGGATTTGGGGGCTCATACCAAACTTCCTCAACTATCTGAGGTGAAATGCTGGAGGAACTCAGCAGGCCAGGCAGAATCTATGGAAAAGAGTAAACAGTCAATGTTTCGGGCCGAGACCCTTCATCAGGACTCAGACAACCTGACCTGCTGAGTTCCTCCAGCATTTTGTGGGTGTTCCTCAGGGTTGAATATTGCATACGTACTTTGATAATATATGCACTTTCAATCTTTGAATTAACATCAATCATATTGATAAGTCTATGTTCAATTGCTCCCAGACCTGGACTTAGACCCAGGTTCAAACTGATTGAATTGAATAAGGTAAAATTAGATCTGCTTCACTGTGTGAAGGTGTAGTATATTGTTTTTATTTTTAAAAAAGTTTGAAACAGCCAGGTTAGGCAGCATCTGTGGAAGGAGAAGAAGTACTGTTCTAGTTTGAAGATCCTTTGTAAGGAATGGAAAAGTGAGAAGCAAGTTGCAAGTAATGGTGGATGGATCAATCCGAGGGAATTTCTCAAATGCCATGCGACCAGATGGAACTGTGCTGAGGGTGTTATTGTGGAACAGCTAGTAGAGCTGTTACCCCACAGTGCTAGTGTATTGGGTTCATTCCTGGGGTGTTGTTGGTGTGGAGTTCACCCCAGCCATGAATATCCATTTACACTAATCCTTTGTTAGTCCCGCACATTCTTGCCCCAGATCCCGCCATGCACTTACGCACAAACTGCACCAGCCGATCAACTGACTGACGTGCACAGCTCGAGCAGCAGGGAGAATGACTGCAGCAAAGAGCAGGAGCACACCCAGGCCGCAAAACTCTGAGGCAGCGGCTGCCACACACCTTTTTGTGGGAAAGGCCTGGGGCTCGAGAACCAATGAGATGGGTTTAAAGTATTGGGAGAAAGACTGAAGAACACCTGGAAAGATCTTTTTTTCAGATGGTGGTGAAGGTTTGCAAGTCACTGCCTAAAAGTGGTAGAGGCAGAAACTCTCCATGCATTTAATAGTATCTCAAGTACTTGAAATGCAGTAACCTACACGTTAGAAAATTGGACTGGATATCTCTGCTTCAACCTGCGTGGATGGAATGCCGAATGCCCTCCTCTTATGCTGTTAGCTTCAACAAATTTATCTTATCACCACTTTGGCTTCTCTCATAATTTTGTCCACAATCTCAACTGGCAGCAGTCTTAGCAGCTCCTCTGAAATGTATTATTCAAAGTGTTTTTTTCTGATTTATTGCTGTAAGAGAGTTGCACAACTGCTTTTGTAGAGAGGCTGCTGTATTTTATACATAGTCTCCAAAACCCTAATCTGTGTTACAGCCAGCAAGTGTTGTCTGGTTGCACAAACAATGGTGCTGCTCTCTGAGGTGGTGATATGCACATTGCCTATACACAGTCTAGCAATTCTAGTACTACTGTCATTGACGAATAACTTCCCTCACACAGGCAGAAAACTAGGAAAGAGTTTCCAGGCCTTCGCATTTTCTAATCACGTATGCAACTGAAACTAAGTACATTCATTACACTGGACAACAAAGATTTTGCTTCCTGAATACCTTTCTGTATACCTTCTGGTAGGACTGGAGAAAATCGTGTGGAAGACATTCCAGGATGTTGTTGAAAAGTTATTTTGCAACTACAGAGCACCAAACTACATGCAGCTGGCTGACAACACGCTTCAAGCATACAAAACAATGAAGTGCAACATGTCACCAAAAATTACTTTTCTGCATTCCTATTTATACTCCTTCCCTGCAAATCTTGGCACTGTCGGTGACAAGAATGGTGAAGAGTTTCATCAGGACATTGTGGTCATGGAGAATCGGTATCAGGGCTTCTGGAATCCATCAATGCTGGCTGATTATTGTTGGACACAAGTGAGAAGCCTCAGACACTGAATACAAATGAAAATCATCAACAAAACATTTTAGCTCAGTTGAACTATTGCAAAGTGTCAGCACCATTATGCAATTAAATGCATTATATTCAGTAATAGTTAATTTCTTGTTTCTCCAAATTCCTACATGTACAAGTAATCAGAAATTATATTTGTGTTCAGCTTCAGCTTCAAGTTATCATAAACAAAAAAAGTAATTCTGAGGAAGCAAAGCTTTTGAAAATAAAAAGTTTTCCAGTGTTGGATAGATGATGTATTTAAGGCAGAGGGTTTATAGATCCTCGATTGGGAAGGCAGTTAAGGGTTATGGGAAGATGGCTGAAGAATGGGGTTAAGAATATCAGCCATGATTGAACAGTGGAGAATCTCAATGGGCCAAATGCCTATCTCTGCTCCTATATCTTATGATGCACAAGATCTGTAAGGATCCCAGGCCACGAGCATGTGATTAATAAATTATAAAGGGTGTACAGAGGATTTTCAAATAAATAGTCCCAAGGTCCGAGGTCTTGGTGATGGTGCAGGTCCCAACCCAATCGCCCTTGACATTTTCAACTCACGTTTCACCTTGTGAAGTCCTTACGAGATATAGCATTGGATTCATGCTATAAAGATACAACATTTTGTAGTAGTTCATGCTGGAAAGATATCAATACGCTTCCTTTTAACAGATACTGGCACATGACAGTTTCCGCATAAAATCCTAAAAGATGGAGGAATTTAGATTTCCAGTAGAAAATGAATTATTTTGATAGATTTTGCTGACTATTCCAATTGTTGATAAATGACAAAATACAAGTTGTTAAGCTATAAACTGAAGTATTCCCTCACCACTGGGTTACACTGATCTGTGCAACTTCTATGCTACATAAAAATATTTATAACAAAGCTTCTTTAGTCAGTGAATCGTGGTTGAAAGTTTAAACAGACTACTCTGTGCTCGTGCTGGCACCAGTAATACTAATACTCTGTGAGGTCTTGGTGAGTCATGGTGTCTTTGGGTTACTTATAAGCTTGTATCAAGATTATCTTCCATCTTGGGACACAGTCTGACTTTTCTTGAAACATTAGATGCTTACAATCATTATATTAGAATCTGATGCCAGAGAAAGACTGACTGTTGTATGTTGTTGGTCAAAGAGGTCTAGATGAGATTGAGTACATCGTTCAATGGTCTGGGTATATTTTGTTGGTGGGCATATCTAAGCCACTAGCCCATACATACTGTATGTTGTATGGCCAGTGAGTGACATGGCCAAACCTTAATAACACAAGCAAGAGAAAATCTGCAGGTGCTGGAAATCCAAGCAACACAAACAAAATACTGGGGGAGTTCTGCAGGCCAGGCAGCATCTATGGAAAAGAGTACAGTTGACGTTTTGGGCCGAGACCCTTTATCAAGATTTATCTCCAGTCCTGATGAAGGGTCTCAGCTGGAAATGTACTCTTTTCCACCAATTCTGCCTGGTCTGCAGAGATCCCCCAGCATTTTGTGTGCATTGCTTAATAACAGTTTGTTGACATTGGTACAGAGGAGGAGCTAAATGCTGGTGAATGCTCTCACCGCGAGATGTTGCACATTGATGATTTTGGAAGCCTCCAGTTTATGTTGGCTATGGCAGATGAGGGCGTTATGTGAATAGTGTCATTATTAGGTGTACATCTAATGCCAGGAGATTGTCAAACTTGTGAATAGTGCACACAATCCCAATCTCCTGGTAGATGCCCTTCTACCCAGAAACGATTCCTTGGGCGATCTTTTCTGAGTTAAATTGATTTTTACACAACTTGGACATGAAAGGAAAGCACTAGCCAATCTAATTTCTAAACACCCAGTTTCTATAGAACTGTAGAAAAAGAAGTGATTTGGAACTTCATCACATTGAATGTATATCCATACCCAAAGCTGAGATATTCAACGAGGTGACCAAGAAGTGGAATTATAATGGAGGAGAAAGAAGTGGAGAGAAGTGAAATTTACAAACTCAGCAGGTTGCTGAAGTGTTCAGAGAAACAGAGTGTGATTGTTGTGAAGGGACTTAAGTATTAGAATGTGGCCTTTAAATTGAAGATGTTGGAAAATCGTAAGCCAGTGAAAATCCATGGGACCAGAAGATGGAAAAAATGGCTGGGTTTATGCCCAGTTAAACAACTCAACTTCAACAGCAGCAGTCTGTTTTAAGATCAGCTTTCCTGTCAATGAAAGATGACTGAACTCACACTTTCCTTTTAAAGAAGATGACTCAGTTGCAAGCGGTACCCTAGAAATTATTTTCAATTTTCCCATTTCTATTGATTTACCTGAGTGAAACATAACCAATGTTAAATAAACTCTAACAAAATAAATGATCAAAAACTTAAAAACTAAAGAACATAGCAGTATCTTTAAAAGGAGAAAGTCAGAATGGCAACCTAAATTTAATTTAGACTGAAGCCAACCTAGACTTGGAAAATTCAGAGAAAGTCTTGACACAGTGAAGATGCAAACCATGGAGGATGGTTCATTTGACAAAGTGGATAATCGAATATAGTATTTTTTCAACAGTTTGATAAGTGTAGAGACTTCTTCTCTCAAATATTTTTTCTTGTCTAAATCAAAAATTTGTGTGCTAGGGCAACAGGACAAAATCCTAAAATGATTCTTCTTAAAGGGGCACCAGACCCATTGAAGCTCACACAAAGAACATTTGATATCCATAGGAAAAGGATAAAGAACAATTTTGCATGACCTTGAAAACAGAAATTGTAAGTGCAATTATACTGGAGAAACTTGTAGTTTCAGATTTTATTAAACTCTTTTATTTTTAATAACTGTATGGCCAACAGAACACAGACAAAATTTGCTTTGTGCAAAGCAACATGTTTGGTTAATATGCCTATTCAAAACGCAACTCTAAGTATTTAATTTTTTTCTCAAAATCATTTACCACACCTATCTGCACCAAAGGTACTGAGCACTTATTGTGTGATTACCATGGTAACAACTTAATCGCTGCAAATTTGTTTATCTTTATGATAAAATTAAAAACTGCACAAGTGGACTCTCGTTGTGATCTTTTTTTGACCATCATGAGAAATACAGTGATCCTGCGGGGAGGTGGAGATGTAGATCAACATAATCCTAGGAAAGAAGAGACATGGCTGTGAGCCTGGGGGCAGGAACTAAAACTCAGAAGATTTTGCATGGGGAGAAGCAAATCAAATTGTGGTTCCAATTAGTGACATGCTATGGGAACCATCCAAGCTTCTGTTATCCTGCATTTATAAGGAACTTTAATTATAGATCTCTTACACTCCTAAAATGTTTGCAAACCCCCATCATGAAATAATTACTGAGAGGTGCAGGCAATAATGTGTGATGTTATTTTGCAATTAGCATTGTGGTGTTCTCATCTTTGGATTACAGGATAAGTAAAATAATAATTTATTATATTCCTTGAATCTTGTTTGCTAAATGTACTAGTAAATGAAAACTAAGACCAAGATAAAGATGGTTTGGTACTACTATTATAATGATGAATCCCAGTGCCTAATTAATGTTGGGTCTAACCCAGCTCCCTTTCACCACTGAACCTAGGAGCTGGTTTCTGTCTACTTCCCTTGACTCATCAAGTAGTTGGAAGTTCAATAAACCAGAACAGATGACATTAAAAATGTTATTGTACTCTCTCTGACACTAAGGGAAGGAATGCTACTGCACCAGAGTTCTCAGATGAGAACCTGGAGAATGCATGAAATACATCAAATGCACATTGTCACCCATCCAGAATCCATCTAGCAACTGTTGCCTGTTCGTCAAACGCAATGTAGCAGCAGGGATAAACCTTCAATCATTTTTATAATCAACGTTCAAAGATCAAAGTTCAAAGCAAATTTATTATCAAAGTACATATACGTTGCCATATTCATTTTCTTGTGGGCATTCACAGCAAATGCATGAAACATAATAGAATCAATGGAAGACCAAACCCAACAGGACATACACACAATCAATGTGTAAACTGGGCAAATACAAAAACAAAGAGAATAAAAAGAAGTAATAATAATAGTTTTTATAATTAATCATCTTTCTATACATGGACAATGTGCTCCTTCATCTGTAAAGCCAAAGCAAATAGTTCAAATAGTAGAACTGTTTTTGAAAGATATAAACATGAACTTTGGATTAAATGGCTGCAGAACCTTAAAAATAAAGAAAGGTACAATAGATCTAATAGAATACAAAACAGAGCAGCAGGGTACAATACAACCGATGGATGAATATGAAACCTAGAAATATTTGGGGTATCAACAAGCAAGGAAAATACAAGTTTGTAGATAACAGAAAACTTCTGACGAAATTTACTTCAGGCTTAAGAAAATCTGCCAAACAGAGCTGCATGGTAAAAATTTAACAAAAGCAATAAACACTTTCGCTATACTCATATTATTGTATTCTTTGGGCATAATACCCTAGTCTGACACTGATCTGGAAAATTTTCAAAGAAGAGTAAGAACCGAAATGACAAATTTTAGAAAACACTACATACACTTAAACATACTTATATTAACACCACCTAGGACAGAAGGAGGAAGAGGAAAGGCAGATATAAAAAAATTACAAAACAGTCAGATGAAATTACTAAGGATATATTTTCATCAACAAAAGTAGAACTTAGTAATCTATGTGAGCATATGCAATTCTGGTAAGAAGTACACACCACTCAACTGAAATGAAAGCACAACTCAAAAACTTAAAGAAATGATCACTATTGAAGAAAAAGTTAACCAATGGAAGAGCATGGCTCTCCATGGAAGACATTCCCACAATCTGAGCAGACTGGATGTCAACAAGGAAGCATTGAACACCTGGCTCAGAGTTGGAGAACTCTTTCCACAAACAGAGGGGGGTTCCTTGTGGCAATACAGGACCAGGTGGGTAACACAAAAAAAGTTCTCAAGAATGAATAATAAAAAACAAAATCAAGATGATAAATGCAAAAATGCCATGAGAAACTAGAAACAATCCAACACATTACAGGACTCTGCAGCAGCTTAATTCAATCTGATTACTTATACAGGTGCAATCAAGTGGCAAATATCATTCACCAAAATCTTGTTTTAAAATACAAACACTTAAAAGAAACCATATAATAAACACAAGCCAGATCTGGTGTTGGAGTCAGAGTCCCACAAATGATATTACGATCTATCCATTATTATAGATAGGACAATGCATAATTACTGTCCGGATATAATATTACAGGATAAATAACTTACTTAATGGATATAGCCATCCCCAAACACACATAACTTACAGAAATCAGTAAGTAAACAAGACCAGAAATATGCTACGTTAAAAGAGGAAATTGAAAGACTTTGGACCATGAACAAGGTATACATTGTCCCGATAGTAATATCTACAACTGGTGTCATCCCAAAGTCACTACACAATAGCATCAAACAATTAGGCCTACACAGTCATATTTATGTAAATTTCCAGAAAGCCGCAAAACTAAACACCACTTTGTCCAAAGTTCATTATAATTAAGAAATGAGTGTGATTGACAATGCCCGCACCTCAGGTTTTACCAGCTTGAGCTGAGAGAAAAAAATTAAAATAATTATTAATAAATAAGCAATAAATTTCAAGAATATAAGATGAAGTGTCTTTGAAAGTGAGTCCGGTTCAGTGATGGGACGAGTGAAGTTGAGTGAAGTTCTTTCCTCTGCTTCAGCAGCCTGATGGCTTAGGGGTACTAACTGTTTCTGAACTGATGGTGTGGGTCCTGAGGTGCCTGTACCTCTTTCCTGATGGCAGCAGCAAGAAGAAAGTATGGCCTAGCTGGTGGGGTGCTTGATGATAGATGCTATTTTCCTGTGACAACACTCCACGTAGATGGGCTCAATGGGGGGGGGGGGGCGGTTGCTTTATCCATGATGGACTGGCTACTTTCTGTAGGATTCTCCATACAAGGGCATTGGTGCTTCCATAACAGGCTGTGATGCAACCAGCTAATATATGTTTGCCACACATCTATAGAAGTTTGTCTAAGTTTTAGATGGCACGTTGAATCTACGCAAGCTTCTAAGAGAGTAGAGGCGCGACCTAATAGCACCTACATGCTGGATCCAGGCCAAATCATCTAAGAAGATGTCACATCCAAACATTTTGTCTGTACTTTCCCTGTCCTGCCTTTTGCATTTGATCAGATGCACTTCCTAATGTTGGCAGTCACCATTTCAAACAGGATGTGAAGGGGCATGGCTCAGTTGATATTTATTCCCAATATAAGTTGAATTGGCACTGGATCTAAAGAGTTAAATTTTCCCAAGCTTCGATGAAAGGACATGGTCAAATTGATTGACTCCTAACATCTGATGTAAATAGTGACTCCATCAGAGAGAGAGAAAGCATCTGCTTACCAGGGGTGAGTGGGCAAGTTTGGAAATCAGGATCAGAAATCAAAACCTGCAGAGCAACTAATGATAGGAAAAGTTTTTTTTCCATGTCAGCTTGAGTTGGATCTGTTCACTTTGATGGGGAAAATATAATTGATGGCAGGGTTGTATTTCCAATTTTTGTGAGACATTCACTCATCAATGGTCATTTGTAAGCTGAAAGGACAGTTTTCCTGAGATGGTACCCCTGAGGTGCTGGACTGCTATCCTTAGCCATTTACCATAATCCAGTTCACAAATATTCACAACTGAGAGTAGCTCCATGTTAAGTTAACTTCCAGGGTTTGCTTTTTTTAAGAAAACTTTATCAATAAATCATAAATTTATAATTTCTCATTAAGTAATAGTAATTAGCTGGACCCAAGAAAAGTGTCCATATACATTCAAACAAATCAAAGGAGTAACAACATATTGCTCATATAAAATTTATCCCCAGCATGTCCTTTTTTTTTCTGTCCTCACTATTTTTATGGAAGTTGGAACTGGAACACACATTTTTAGTGATAATTACAAAAATAATTTTTTGGTTCATTACTGTCAAAGAGATGTCTCGGCCCTGAATCTAGACTGTTAGTTCCCTTCACTTTCTGAGCATGGTATACAATTTGTTTTATGCCATTTTATTGTTATGTCTCCCATCCTTGGTGTTACTTTGAGACTAAAAATGCTTTGTTTCAGCACAAAATGAAAAGCAGTATCAGTTCGACCAGAAATAATTTAACCTAGTCAACCACATTCTTGTTTGAATTTCATGGGTTGCATTGCATTGACTAAATCCAGCTGCAGGAAGCAGCATGTGTGATCCTCGCACATCTGCATTTACATAGGCCAGATGCAGAGCAGTCCTTCACAACCTGGAGTCCAGGTGCGTGGTCCTGCTGACATCCCAGCTGCATGTAGAGAAGAATGGGGGTGCCACCCTCTACAATGTGCCGGACAGAGGGTAAATCTGGAAGTATTTTTCCTTTTGATATTTAGTCATTTAAAAATAATTAAGATTAAAATAACCTAACAAAAACACAGAAAACACAAATAATTATAAGCATACAATGAAGGTAATATAATTTTAAAAGGGTAGCTTACTTCCTCTGGTATCTCCTAATCTGTCCATTGGATTTCTCATTTACCCAGTTGCTGACTCTTCCAACAGGGTGCTGCAGATTTTACCATGTGTGCTGTAAACCAAAAGATCTGGTCTCTGCAAAGATATCAAAGTCTTGGACCAGCATTTCACAGCACACATGCTGAAATTAATCTCTGAACACATTAAGGTCTTAGATTTCCTTGGGACATAAAAAGGAGGTCATTTCACCCACTGAGTCTAAGCCATCTCACAAAACATTCCTGTTCACCCATGCTCTGCATTTTCCTGTCAAATCCCTCCAGTTTCTGCCTCACACCTTTCCTTGCCATTCTGATCCATATTTTACTAAGGAAAGTTGTTTTTGTAGTTAAAATAGCACCCAGTCCTATTCCCAAAATCCAATAATGATAAATGGAAAAACTTCATTAAAATAACTTGAAAACCCAAACCAGAATGTTAATAGAATTTTTAGCCAAAGAGCTCATAATTTAAACCTGACTAGTACAGGGAGGCACAGTTTAGAAGTTAGGACATAGTAAATGTACTGATGATCTCTCCCTTGGGCTACAAGGCCACAGTCCCCCAAATCTGGTAGCACAGGTAGATTAGCTGGTGAAGAAGGTATATGGGATGCTTGCCTTTATCAGCCAAGTCATAGAATATAAGAGCAGAGGCATCATGCCACTGTTGTAGATCGATGTTTAGGCTGTACGTGGAGTATTGTATGGAGTTCTGGTCTCATGCTAAAGGAAGAATATGATTGCAGTACAGAAGGCTCAATAGCATAATGCATGGATTAGAGCACTTCATTTATAAGAGAATTTGTTTTCTATGGAGCAGGCGAGACAAACCTGATAGCCATACACAAAATTATGAAGAGGATAGATAGGGCAGACAGGAAGAATCATTTCCTCGATGCAGGTGGGCATAGGCAAAAGGTGAGAGGTAGAAGGCTTCAATAAGATATGAGGGGGAACCTTTTCACCCAGAGAGTGGTTGTGATCTGCAGCACATGGTCCAAAGTGGTGGTGAGGGGCAGATATTCTCATAACACTTAGGAGCATCTAGATAAGTACTTGAATCAGTAAACCGTAGGAGACTATAAATGTAAGTGGCACTTGAGTAAAGTACAAAGGTTGCCACCAAAGCAGGCTCTCCACGACTCCATGAATCTCCTAAGCCTTATATGAGGATAAACTACAGAGAATACTTCAGCTTTTTGACCTATCCATTGCATAATCACCAGTAATACATTGAACAAAGAGCTAAAATTACCTGATTGTGCTCTGCTGTTTTCACAAACTTGCTGTAAAAATTAACAATTTGTTGCTCTTGTTAGAAATGACTCCTCTTTACTACTTTAGACCATTTTGGCATGACAAGGCTCTCAAAACGCTATTAGATTGTAGTTGATAAAGAAATTGTGTTTCATATTTTATGAGCTTCTTCTGCACCCTGCCAGTGAGTGATACGCTGTTTTATGATGGTGTCGGTCCAAAACAAATCAGTATAATTACGTCATACATTTGCCGATCCATTCATTGTACTGGCAAGAGATTTAGCAGGTGAAGTATGAGGCTACATAACAGTAGAGATCAAAACAAATCAAGACAATGAACTCTGATACTGAACAATGTTTAGTTCTCACATTTCTCCTGAGGCCAGAGTCAAAAGTTAGGCACAAGGAACATAATGAAAATGTATTGTTGCTTGGAGGAATTCCAATTCTATGAAATTTGGTGTGCAGATTTGCCTGTATTCTCTAATAACATAACTACTGAATTATTTCTAAGACTGCAGGGATAAACATTTGCTGATCATATTCCTAATTCTCTAAGTACATGATTTGTGTTTTAGAAAGATGGTGTAACCCATGAAATAATTTGTTAGGCATCAGTTATCCAGGCTTTCAAAGTGAGGACTTTAATGTACAGTGCCTATCAAAAGTATTCACCCCCTGGAAATTTTCATGATCGCTGTGTTTTAAAGCGTTGAATCACAGTGGATTTGATTTGGCCTCATTGACAATGATCAACAGAAAAATACTGTTCCGGGTGAAAGTGAAAACAGATCTCTACAAAGTGATCTAAATTCATTACAATTATAAAACACTAAATAATTGATTACATAAGGATTCCTCCCCTTTAATATATATGACACACCATATCATGGTGTACAGCCAATTGGTTTTAGAACTCACATAATTAATGAACTGAAGGCCTGTTTTTGGAGACCTGCGTGCAGTCAAGGTGTTTCAATTCTAGTAAAAATACACCCGTATCTGGAAGGTTCAACTTCTGGTCAGTCAGTATTCTGGCCAAGACTACACCATGAAGACATAAGAACACTCCAAGCTACTCCATGAAAAAGTTTATTGAAAATCACAAGTCAGGAGATGGATACAAGTCACTGAATATCCCTTGGAGTACAGTTAAGTCAATCATCAAGAATGGAAAGAATATGGCACAGCTGTAAATCTGCCTAGAGCAGGCCGTCCTCAAAAACTGAGTGACCATGCAAGAAGGGGACTAGCGAGGGAGACCACAAAAAGATCCTGGAGGAGTTACAAGCTTCAGTTGGCTGAGATGGAAGAGACAGCGCATACAGTTGTTGCCCGGGTGCTTCACCAGTCACAGCTTTAGGGAAGGGTGGCAAAGAGAAAGCCACTGCTGGAAAAAACTCACATGAAATCTCAGCTAGAGTTTGCCAGAAGGCATGTGGAAGACTCTGAAGTCAGCTGGAAGAGGGTTTTATGGTCTGATGAAACCAGAATTGAACTTTCTGGCCTTCAGAGTAAACGCTATGTTTGGTGTAAGCCAAATGCTGCGCATCATCAAAAACGCACCATCGCTACCATGAAGCATGCTGGTGGCTGCATCGTGCTGTGGGGATGCTTCACTGCAGCAGGCCCAGGAAGGCTTGTGAAGGTGGAGGGTGAAATGAATGCAGCAAAATACAGGGAAATCCTGGAGGAAAACCTGATGCAATCTGCAAGAGAACTGTGACTTGTGAGGTTCGTATTCCAGCTAGACAATGACCCCAAGCATAAAGCCAAAACTATACAGGAATGGCTTAAAAACAACAAAGATAGTGTCTGGGAGTGGCCAAATCAGTGTCCAGACCTCAATCCAATTAAGAATTTGTGGCTGGACTTGAAAAGGGCTGTTTACTCACGATCCCCATGCAATTTGACAGCAGTTCTGTCAAGAAAAACGGTGAAAATTTCAGTGTCCAGATGTGCAAAGCTGATTGAGACCTATCCACACAGACTTAAGGCTGTAATTGCTATCCAAGGTGCATCTCCTAAATACTGACTGGAAGGGGATGAATTCTTAGGCAATTAATTACATTGTGTTTTATATTTGTAATTAATTTAGATCACTTCGTAGAGATCTGTTTTCACTTTGACATGAAAGAGCCTTTTTCAGTTGATCAGTGTCAAAAAAAAAATAAAAAAAAAATTAAATTCACTGTAAAGCAGTACAACATGGAAACTTTCAGGGGGGGGGTGAAGACTTTGCATAGGCATTGTAATTATGAGTCAACATTGTGATTTATGTGTAATCTAAATTATTCACTCTTTAAAAAGGTACCAGCACTGCATAAACCCCCTTGTTACATACAGGCACAGGGGTGTAGTAATCTAAATTAAATTCAGATGCCTCCTGCTAGAAGCAATAGTTTCTCCTCACTCAAAATGATAGATACATCCAATATTGTCATCTCGATAAAATAAAGGCATGAAACTTGTAATAGGCTGACCAATAAACTGAAAGTGAACCTGCTTCATGAGCTGAATGAGTAGAGGGAGCTCATTGCTAGGGATGGGGAGGGTGGAGCTGATGAGAATGAGGGGAGAATGCAAGATTAGGTTATTGCTGTAAATGGCTGGTGGACGGTCAGTGTGGACTTAATGGGCCAGGGAACCTGTTTCTATTTCTTTATGATGATGCTTCACTCTGGTAAAGAAATCTATTGTTGGCCATACTTTTGCACATTTGACCTGTTTCTTTTGCATTAGGCAAATGCCTATAATTTCAGGAACAATAGCCTTAACTTTCGTTGTTCTCTGTACCCTGCAGGTGCTGCATTCAGCGATATGCAATGTTCTATACTCACTGTAAGAAGCAGCGTTGGACCCTTCACATCTGTAGAAATGCTGCTTTACTGATTGCATCTCCAGACTCTTACAGGCCTGCATACCCCCCATCCTTCGCAGTGTAGTTTCACTGAGTTCCAGATTTAAAATGTTCAAGCTCATGTTGTCCTTGTAAATCTCCAATCTGACTGAGTAACCCTTTAACCACTGAAGTCGTAGGAGCTAATGTAACTCCCCATGCATCATGGAACTGTCAGTTGTTAATGTGAGCAATGGGTCACTCAGAAATGAAGTTGTTCTATGCAGTGGTGTGGTTGGTAGCACTGCCACCTCAAAGCCCCACTGATTCTGGTGCAATTGTCCATATCGAGTTTGCTCAGTTTTACCAGGACTGTGTGGGTTAGCTCTGGTTTCTTGTCACATCCCAAAGGCATGCAGCCTGGTAGGTTAACTAACCACAGTAAGTTGCTCCTAGAGTGTAGGTCAGTGGCAGAATGTGGAGATATTGCTAGCAATGTAAAAATTAAAGAAAAATGAGAATAATCGGTGCAGGTGGGTGGTTGATGGGGCAGTCTGGATTCAATGGGCCCAAATGCCTGTTTCTGTGCAGTAGGCATTTAGCAAAAAGCAGAAACTGTTTAGGAGTGGTAAGCAATCTTGATCAGCTGAGGCATGCCCTCTGCTCTCACCTGGCAGGGCAGAGATAATAGAAAGATTGTACCAGCAGATGCTCGATGGTATCACTACTGTATAGTGAGGCCAGACTGCCCACCTTGCTGAAAGAATTCCAGCAAAGCTGGCCACACTCTCTGGCAACTTAAAACCAGTCACTTTGGACAGATGGGGCTTGTCAGCTGTGGTTAGCAGCTCATCCGGGACAAGAAAAACTCTGACCTCAAACCTCCGCTGCCTTGTGGCTGTACCCACTCATGGGGAAGGCTTAGGGAGTAAACCCTAAAGAAAAAGACAGAGCTGGAGTCATCAAGGCAGTCCTGTGTTAAGTTTGATGCTGACTGGAAACTCCTGCGATGCTGCTGGAGCTAAACTGTATTGGTTTCTGCTGTCCCTTTGGGTTCATCAGGTGTGTGGAGTGGGGGTGCGATCTGCTGTATGGACAACAGCTGGCTCTCCATATTGCTCTGCCCTGACTTGTGTATGACAGCTACAAACTACGTCAGTCCCTGCTGTCTCTGGATTCATCAGCTGCGACTGCTGCATGGCCATTAGCTTGCTCTACGTATCTTTCTGGCCTGGTGTGTGTATGACAGCTGGAATGCAGCTTCCATGGTCAATCCCAAACAACTGAGGGCCTCCTGCCAGTACATTTCAGGTACTCACCACTCTGGGTGAAAACGACTTTCATCAGATACCTTCTAAATATGTTACTTCTTTCACTAAATGTATGCCCTCTGTAAGTATTCACTTCTGATAAGGGAAATGTTTCCTGCAGCCTATCCTATCCGTACTTTTCATCATTTCATATACTTCAGCCATCTCCTTCTCTCCTGAGAAAACAGACCTAGCATTTCCAATCTTCCAGGGAAGCTAAGAGCCAAGTGTCTATTCTTCTGAGGTACAGAATGTGGGGCCTGGGCTGATAATGTCAGTGGCAATGCAAAATATATACTTCCAATGTTTTGTTGCATGTCTCACTCATCAAAGGAGAGGGATTTAACTTTTCCATTTCAGACACTTGGCATCACTATTCAGAAATTTCTGAAAGAAAGTAATATATTTAAATTCGGTGTAAAGTTCCCTTTACTCTTCCTAATAAAACAACATTATTGCCGACATGATATTTCCCCAAGCAGCCATCAGTAAAGCTTCTTGAGTTTGGTGTTGTGACCCATACCCTATCCAAACTGCCTTGAGACCCATTTACCATAATCCTTTCTGCCTCCAGGTAGAAAAGATTTCAATCCTTTCCGTCTGGGCTGGATTTGGAATGATATTCCAGATATGACACACGAGTTATTCATTTACTCTGCTATCTGATGCATAGATTTCACTCCAGTGGGAATACAAAGTGAAATGCTTGGATGCAGAGAAGGAACTGTCAACCTGATGTCCTAGGAATGCACACAAGCAAATATTCAAGCCTAGTTCTTCATGCATCTTAAGGGAAATAAAAATAAAAGCTGATTGAGGCAATTGCTTTCCTGATCTTTGGAAATTTTGGTTAGTTCGAGCACTGGACCCCCTTCAATTCACCTTCTGACACAACCGATCGACAGACGATGCAATAACCACAGCTCTGCACACTGTGCTTACACACCTGGAGAGGAGAGATGCTTATATGAGAATGCTGTTCTTGGACTACAGTTCAGCAGTCAACACCAGAATTTCCTCCAGGATTGACACAAAGTTGAGAGACCTGCCTTGTGTAGCTGGATTCTGGACTTCCTGTCAAATCGCTGGCAGATTGTAAGAGTGGGCTCCCTCACCTCTGCCCCTCTGACTCTCAATACAGGAGCCCCTCAGGGCTGTGTACTAAGGCTCCTCCTTTACTCTCGGTATAGCCATGACTATGCCACCACCCACAGCTCCAATCTGCTAATTAAATTTGCCGACGACACTACATTGATTGGCCTAATCTCAAATGATAATGAGGCAACCTACAGAGAGGAAGTCACCACCCTGACACAGTGGTGCCAAGAAAACAACCTCTCCCTCAACGTTGCAAAAACAAAGGAGCTGGTTGTGGACGACAGGAGGAATGGAGACAAGCTAGCCCCTATAGACATCAATGGATCTGGGGTTGAGAGGGTGAACAGCTTTAAGTTCCTTGGCATAAATATCGCCGAGGTTCTCACATGATCTGTACATACCAGCAGTGTCGTGAAAAAGGCACAACAGTGCCTCTTTCACCTCAGACAATTGAAGAAGTTTGGTATGGCCCCCCAAATTCTTTTTTTTTAATATTTTATTTATAATTTTCTACAAACTATAATGAAGAAAAGAAAATCAATAATATATAGAAGGATCGTTGCCATATAAACAAAAATAACAATAATACATGTCTTAACAAATGAGCAAGTCACCCATCGTAAAAAAGGAAAAAAAAGAGAAAAGAAGAAAAGCACCCAATCCATCACCTATCCAACAAGCCAACCATTATATGAGATACACCTTTATTGCCCTAGAATTACATATTGTAATAAAAAAGGGGGGCAGCCTGTTACCTGATCAGAAAAAAACAAAAATCAAAAAAAAAGCTGGAAATGTAGGGTCTGATTATCAAGGGAAAAAAGAACAAACACTGTCAATCTAGGTGAGAGTTATGAAAATATTTGAGAAAAGATCCCCACACCCTATGGAACTTTATGTCCGAATTAGAAAGTGAGTAGTTAATCTTTTCGAGATCTAAACAAGACATAATTTCCCTAAGCCATTGAGCATGGGTAGGGGGAACTACATCTCTCCATTTAAGGAGTACTGCTCGTCTGGCTAGAACAGGGGCAAAAGACAATGTTTGTTGTTTAGCCGGGGTCAAATGCTTGTCAGGGTCTCGAACAATACCAAAACGAGCGATCAAAGGATCAGATTTCAAATGACAATTTAATATAGAAGATAAAGTTAAAAAAACATCTTTCCAGAATTTTTCCCGAGTAGGACAGGCCCAATACAAGTGGAAAAGGGAGGCCTCACCTCCTTTGCATTTGTCACACCAGGGACTGATATCAGGATAGAACTTCGCCAATTTGGTTTTAGACATATAAGCCCCGTGGACGACTTTAAACTGCAGGAGACAATGACGACCACATAAAGAGATTGAATTGATGGATTCAAGAATTGAATCCCAAACCTTGTCGGACAAAGAAAAACCTAAGTCATGCTCCCAAGCAGTTTTAATTTTATCACAAGGGGCTCATCTGAGAATCATAAATTTAACATGAATAGTAGAAATTACGCCTTTGGCCAAAGGGTTCGTTTGAAGAAACAAGCCTACAACATTTTTATCAGGTTGTTCAGGAAAATGTGGCATTAAAGGGCTAATAAAATGTCTAATTTGAAGGTATCTAAAAAATGAGTATTCAGTAAATTAAACTTTATAGACAACTGTTCAAAAGATGCAAACCGATTGTCTATAAAAAGATCTTCAAAACCCCTGATACCTCTCCTACACCAGTCTTGGAATGTGGAATGCTGCATAGATGGCTGAAATAAATGATTGTATAGAATAGGACCATAGAGGGAAAAACTATAAAGACAATGGTATTGAGCCCATATTCTCAGAATATGCCTGATTACAGGATTAATAATAAATTTTGGCAATTGGCAAGGAAGAACAAATCCAAGTAAAGCTGGAATTGATAATTTCTTATAAGCGTTTAATTCCATTGCCACCCATGTTGGACAACCAGACCGATTATAAAAGTAGGACCAAAAGATAATATTATGAATATTGGCTGCCCAATAATATGAACGAAAATTAGGCAACGCCAAGCCACCTTCTCTTTCAGGCTTTTGGGGATGAGCTTTATTGAGTCTGGGCTGTTTACCCTTCTGTAGGTATGATGAGATAATAGAATCTAAAGAATCAAAAAAAAACTTTAGGAATAAATATAGGTAAAGATTGAAATAAGTATAAAAATTTAGGGAGAATATACATTTTAATTACATTAATTTGCCCAATTAAAGACATGGACAGAGGTGATCTCTAATAAGATGTGCTACTCTCTGTTTTGTAAAATTTAAAAGATTATTGAAATTCTCATCTAACAGTCAATTATAGTTCCTTGTTACGATAATACCAAGATAAGTAAAACAATTGTTTACTACTTTAAAAAGGAGATTGTGAAATTCTAATTCTTGAGCTTCCTTATTTATCGGAAAAAGTCCACACTTACATAGATTAAGTTTGTATCTGGATAGCTGACTAAATTTATTGAGAAGTGAAAACAACAAAGGTAAGGAGTTGGTCGGGTTTGATATAAAAAGTAACAAATCATCGGCATATAGGGAGACTTTGTGCTCAAAACCGCCCCTCCAGATCCCAGTCAGTTCAATACAACTGCGAAACGCAATTGCCAATGGCTCGATAGCCAGATCAAATAACAGAGGGCTTAATGGGCATCCCTGTCGGGTGCCACGTTTAAGATCAAACGGTTGGGATTGCTGGGAATTAGTCAAAACTGATGCAATTGGATGGGAATATAGTAACTTAATCCACTTAATAAAATTATATCCAAAATCAAATTTTTCTAAAATTGCAAATAAATAGTGCCACTCCACCCAATCAAATGCCTTTTCGACATCAAGAGAGATAACATGTTCAGGGGTCCCTGATGAAGATGAATATAGAATATTAAAAAGATGTCTAATATTGAAAAAGGGAAGGCGATTTTTAATAAAGCCAGATTGATCCTCAGAGATAATTAAGGGTCAAATAGTCTCCAGCCTACGGGCCAAAACTTTAGTTAAAATTTTAGCATCTACATTTAATAGAGAAATCAGCCTGTATGAAACACATTCTAATGGGTCTTTGCCTTTTTTCTTTAAAAGAATGATACAAGCCTCATCAAATGATGCAGGCAATCTAATTTGTTTAAAAGAATCAGAAAAAACTAAACTAAGTTGGGATAAGAGCAATGAGGAAAATGATTTATAAAATTCTGTAGAGAACCCATCAGGACCCGGAGATTTACCAGGCTGCAAAGCAGAAATAGCAGAGGATATTTCCTCTAAGGATAATGGCTCATTCAATTTATGTTTAAGATCAGAAGAAAGTTTAGGAATATTTAAATTTTACAAAATTGTTATCCGACAACAAGGTCGGATTAAAACACCAGTGTTTATTTACTTGAGGGAAGCCAGGGAGAACTATGGACAATATAAGTGGGGCATGATCTGAAGTCAATATACTCTTATAGTCACAAGAACTGATGGATGGGATCAATTGATTATCAACTAAAAAATAGTCGATTCTAGTAAATGTATGGTGAACTTGTAAGAAAAAGGAGTAATCTCTTTCATGTGGATGAAAGAAACGCCAAATATCAGATATTCCATAATTAGAAAGAAAAGATTGAATAAATAAAGCAGATTTACTTAATTGTCTAGGGATAGAAGAAGATCTGTCCAAAACTGGATCCAGCCAACAGTTAAAGTCACCACCCAATATAACAGAGTATGAACTTAGTTCTGGCAATGAAGAAAAAAAAACATCAAAAAACCCTACATCATCCGAGTTAGGAGTGTAAAGGTTGGCTAAGACCACCCGCGTATTATAAAGTTTCCCCGAAACAATAATAGAACGACCATTAGGATCAGATATCTTATTATGAAGCTCAAAAGAAACATTTTTGTTTATAAGAATTGAAATGCTCCTCGCCTTGGCTTGAAAAGTTGAATGAAAGTGTTGTCCTGCCCATCGTGCCATAAGACGAGAATTATCTGAGTGACAAATATGTGTTTCTTGTAAAAAGACTACCTTTTTAAGATGTGCGAACACTCTCCCACTTTTAACCGGATGATTCAAACCCTTAACATTCCAGCTGACAAAGTTCAATGGACTAACCATTGAACATAAGAAAAAAAAGGATAGCAGGCATTAAGCCATATCTGAAATTTATATGTAATTCTGGGGCATAAGTATAGAAGAAAAAAAACAGGATGAAATTATATCCTGTATAGTACAAATATGTCAAAATTCCATATATAATATTAGCATTGGAGTTCCCACCCACACCCTCTAAACCTACAACAGGAAAGCTGCAAATATAAAGCAGCAAGCTCTCCCCGACAAAAACTAACCCCCTACAGGACTTCCAATTAGGTAGCATCTTAATTAACTCCACTCCAACTGTTGATACAGTAATGGAAATAAACACCAAAAAACTTTAAGAGTTACAAACAAAGATTTACCTTAACAAGAAAAGACAATACATTCAAACTTTGTAAATCTTGAAGTATAATAATGGTCTAAAAAAAACTTTACCCCAACCTTCCCGCTTGAGTTGATAAACCGAAAAAAAGATAACCTATAAACTCAGTTATACAGAAAAAAAACTTTAACATCAAAGTAAGTAATCCAACCGAATCATAAAAATAAGAAAAAAACCCACAAATAGCATCTTGAAACAGGAAAAAAAAACACCAAAGAAAAATCCATTCAAGAGGAATTTGATCCAAACCCGAAACTGAGCTTAAAGGTACAGCATCAACTGCTGCTTAAGGTTAAAATAATCTAACCGGAGAGAAAAAAAATCATCACCTTTAAAGAACTAAAATTATGTAAGATAGAAACTAAAATTGAGAAAATGGAAAAAAAAACTCTTCAGTAGGACAATGCAACATAATTAAGCTACTAATTAAATAGATGCGACAACAGCTACATTTTAAATTTTAAAAAGAAAATATCAAGATTTGTAGAAATTGGAGACTGAAGTCTGAAAAGAAAAACAAAAAACCATTCAAAGACATCGTCACTTCACGAATCGATATCAATTTTTAAATGCGACACTGACTCCATTTTGAAATAAAGTCTCCAAAGACCTTTAAGAGGTGTCTAATTACATGTTTCACAGTCAGCTCTATTTAAGGAAAATGAAAATGCCCATACTGAAAAATAGAAATCCATTGTATCGAAATATGAGTTAAATGGATAATGAAAAAAATAGAAATAAAGATTAGAATATTAGAAAAAAAATAACCGTTATCTAAACAGAAACGAAAAAGGCTGAAAAGAAAGAAATATCATATTATATCGTATCTGAGGAACTCGAGGTAGCAGATAGGCTATCAATGAAGGTCTGCACCTCTGCAACCGAATCGAAACGTTTAAAATCGCAGTTCCTAAGGTTGATTTGGAGCTGGGCTGGATAGGCAACAGACGGATGAAGTTCACATCGTAGAGAACTTTCATTACTCCTCTGTATTCAGTACGTTGACTCATAACTTGAGGTGCATAGTCCTCTATTAAACAGATAGCATGACCTTTATATTGAAGCATTTAACATTGGCGAGCTTCTTTAATTAGTAAATCCTTGATTTGGTAACGATGGAAGCGAATTATCACTGGACGTGGTCTCTGGCCAGCTGCTGAGCCAGATGTAAAGATATGGTGTGCTCGATCAGTCTGGAGGACTGGAAAGTATTTTGCTTCCAAAAATCTCACATAGAAAGTTTGAGAAAAATTCGACAGGAGATCCCCCTTCAACAGTCTCAGGCAAGCCGAGAATTTGAAGATTTTGGCATCTACTCCTGCTTTCAATGTCCATAACTTTAAGAGTTAACTTGCTATTATGCTCCTTTAGGGTAGAGCAAACTCTTTGCAGGTCTTTACAATGACGGTCTAGTTTCTCCGTGACGTCTTCAACATGTGATAAACGTTGAGCATGATTCTCCAGTCTAGAGTTGATTTTATCCAGTTTCAGTTCCAATGAACTAAATTGAGAAAACATATCTTGTCGGGTTTGTTCTAACAGTGACACAATTTCGCTCAAGGTTGCTCCCGATGGAGTGTCTTTTTTCGCCAATTTAGTAGGCTTAGATACACTCGTTGTGCAGCCAGCAACTTCAATAGTAGGAGGAAGAGTAAGAAATAAATGCAAGTATATGAAATGGAGCCGAGCAATAGTTTTAGTGACTTAAGCTACCGCCATCTTAACTGGAAGTCCTGACCCCCCAAATTCCAAGAACTTTCTACAGGGGCACAATTGAGAGCATCCTGACTGACTGCATCACAGCCTGGTATGGGAACTGTACTTCCCTCAATCGTAGGACTCTGCAGAGAGTGGTGCGGACAGCCCAGCACATCTGTGAACTTCCCACTATTCAGGACATTTACAAAGACAGGTGTGAAAAAAGGGCCCAAATGTTCATCGGGGACCCAAGTCACCCCAACCACAAACTGTTCCAGCTGCTTCCATCCGGGAAACAGTACTGCAGCATAAAAGCCAGGACCAACAGGCTCTGGGACAGCTTCTTCCACCAGGCCACATGACACACTGTATTTCTATTTTATATTGATTGTCCTGTTGTACATACTATTTATTATAAATTACTAAAAATTGCACATTGCACATTTAGATGGAGACGTGACGTAAATATTTTTACTCCTCGTGTATATGAAGGATTAAATAATAAAGTCAATTCAATTCAATTTAATTAATTGTTGTCATGGCTGAGCACAACGAGATCACAGCACTACTCTGCTCAGTATAAACAGCAAACTGGCAATTTGATTAGTATACACACAATGACTACATTTAAAATAATGTCTGAGCTGTTCAGAATGACATCTACATTATAACTGAATGAGAAACAAATAATTCTGAAATGAAAAGAAGTACTGGCTGCCCCATTGAAGTGTTGCAGAATAATTAAACAAGGTTGATGTCCATGTATTGCACTTGGAGATTCTCCATAGTGCTAGGAGCTATGGGTGGGTGCACAGCAGTCCTGGGAACAAAGCTGTTTTCCAGTCTGGATGTCCGTGCAGATATATCTCTGTATCTCCTGCTGGATGGCAGGAGACTGAACAGGTGACCTCTGGGATGAGATGAGCCCGTCTCTCCCTGGTGTACAGCTACCTTCAGTTTGTAGCCTAGAAGCAGGACACTTACCGAAGTCAGTGTGCATCCTTCAAGTGCAGGTCTGCCTACTCAATTCACATGGATAGCTTTCCATCATGTGTGGACTCTGCTACCCTTCATTGTATCAGCTCAAAAACAATCTGCAACAGCTGGTAAGAATTTTGCCCTTTCTAGTTTTTCACATGGCCCTGCATCCACTCCAGGCAAAGCCAATCACGTCCTTCAGCCTCTCGGGTGATCGCTAATGTTACATAAATCTTACAGCAATTTCTTACAAAAACCAGTCCACAGCAAATGTGACTTGAGCATTCAGCACCAGGCAACATTCTAGCAATCGAGCTCTAAGGGCCCTCGGTGTGGAATACATCAGAATTTGACAATCTGTTGTAATGGAGTTGGTAAAGTGATCAATATTCTTTGCCAGTCTCAAGCAATGATCTCTACCAGATTCAGAACTCATGCTTGTCAGCATTTGAATCTATATCCCAGATGCTGTAATAAAATCAGTAACTTCACAGTCAGTTATGAAGTAAATTTCAGTCTCTAAGACAGTATTTAGACCACATTAATCTGCTGGCAATGATATTAACAATCATCTTTATCAGAAAGGCTGGCTCTGTTATAGGAGTCAAACTGGACACACTGGAGGCTGTGATCGAACAAAGGACCCTACAGAAAATCCTGGCAATTCTGGACAATGTTTCTCACCCTCTGCATGCCACCTTGGCTGAACAGAGGAGCACTTTTAGTAATAGACTAAGACAACTGCGCTGCTCCAAAGAGTGCTTTATGAGGCCATTTTTACCCTCGTCCATTAGGCTCTATAATGAGTCAACCTATAGCCAGGAAAGTGATGACTCCCTCCTGTTAGACTGTTTAAGGTAACATTTTAAAAATTCTTTCTTACTTCTCTTTTAATATTTGTGTATCCGTGCACTTGTAATGCTACTGTGATGCTGTAATTTCCTTTGGGATCAATAAAATGTCTATCTATCTATCTATCAACTGCTCAGATCCTGTGAAGGCATGGCATTCTCAGTGCAGAAGAAATGAAAAACTCATAACTTAACCTCTCATTGTGGCAAATGGATAACAAGTGGAGTCTGACTTCAAATCCTACTCCTTCCCCAAACAACTACCATAGGCTAATTTTCATGCTGGAAACCAGTAAATTAGACAGCTTAACTTCAAAACAAATGCCAAATGGTATAAAATGAGAGACATTAAATAGGGGCCTGCTTTATCTCTCTCACAATTTTCATTATTGTTCACTTCTACAGTGATGAAATGTGGGAATAGTTATCTGACAGACAGCAGATCCAACATTTTCCAAAGTCAAATTAATTTCCATTCAGCAGATCCAAAATTTTCCAATGTTAAGTGAACCTCAATTCAGTGAGTATTTAACTAGTCTGTTGCAGTGGATTTCACTTTCAGTTCAATAGCCAACCTGTAGAGAGAGACTTTAAATTTAAGACATGAAATCTCACTTTAACTGCCTCCATGATCTCACCCTATTTATTTGTGCAAATCCTTTTCTATTCTAGAAACTGCAGGGAATTCTGCGTTTCTCCGATGCTGACCCCCCCGTATAGCCCTCAGTCCCTTGGTGCTCATAGTATCTCCGGTGTGCTAATTACTAAATAATTACAATAATTTTGTGATATTAACGCTAAGTGCACTTTTGTGAAGATAATGCCTTGAGAATTTATTTTAAAAATAAATGAATTGGATCATGTTTTATAGTTATTTAATTACGCTTTATTTTGATAATTAAGTGATTTTAATGCTTTTTTATGTACACTGTCATGCTTGCTGAATTGACTTTTATTTTGTTTTTTTGTCTATAGTTCTTGTTTTTTCTCTGCTGCTTTACTACAGATACTATTTCTGTTCTAATTTATTCAATGGAGCTAGAACATTGCGACTTTGATTTGCTTTAATGGTGGCGTTCAGTTGGAAACCATTTTTTTTGTTCTTGGTAACTCAGAAACCACGGGGCTGGTTTACATTTTATTTCTAATTCAGCTGTTTTTAAAATGGAATTTTCTGAAGTAGCCCCTGCAGGAGGAAGAGCCTGTCCTGGACACAGGTTACAGCAGATGAAGAGGTCCCACTTCACACGACAAACTCCAAGTCCTGAAGTGTGTTGGGAGGAGGGTTACATTTATTTTGGCCCTAATCTCTGCTTTGGAAACACAACATCTGCTTCCCTTTGTGAGGAGACTGATTAGTTGCTGGCAGAAGACAGCTGACAGCAGGGTTCAGAATGAAACCTTTTAAGGAAAGATAGAGAGTGCAAGGTGACAACTCCTTACTTGGGGCATTCCTTACTCTGACAGTGAGGCATATTAAAACTAAGGATACTGATTCTTTGCAAGTTCAAAAGCTACAGCAGTTAAAATGGAATCTTAACTACTTTCAGAATTTTATGATTTAATCATTTGTCTAATTGCAGGGGCCACTTGACCTTTGGTTTGTTGTGCAAGGGCTAGCTGAAACACTTGCTGTATCTTTTACACAGTTATTATTTACTCCACATGGCATGAATTAACACTGCGACATTGAGCCTTTCATAACAGCACATTGCTTTATGGAATGGCTCTAATGTTATTCAACCAGTAGTTCAACACAGAACGTGCAGCCAACACTCTGCTTTGTGGCACAATCGCTGCGGATAATGCAATAAACTTTGCCCATATATTGACAAGTCATGGGTTGGATAACTTGCCTGTTGAAGAGCAGGGACAACTAATGTCCTTGCATGAAGCAACACTAAACACAGTCAGAAAGAACAGAGACCATAGAACCTTCGGCCCATGATGTTATGCCATCTTTTTAACCTACTCTAAGATCAATCGAACCCTTCTCTCGTACATAGCCCTCCATTTTTCTATCATCCATGAACCTAAGAGTCTCTTGAATGTCTCTGAAGTATCATCACTGCCCCCAGCAGAGTGTTCCGTGTACAGTGTTCCACTCTGTGGAACGAACCTACTTCTGGCATTCTGCCTATACCTTCCTCCAAATAAATGAAAGATATGTCCTTCTCAGATTTGCCATTACCATCCTAGGGTATATAAAGATCTGGTACACTCAACAAAATATATATTCCTTATGTAAAGTCTGTAACTTTTACTACCTTAACTAGTGGTAGAGAGTGGGAGGGAGGTTTTGGAGATGAAGATTTCACACATACCTTGCCATATTCTAATATGCCTACTATTCAGGTTACCAGGTTAAGCAGTATATTCGGAATAGTAACATGGTTGGCAAAGTTAATGGCCTATAAGACAGCAGGGAGCTCTTCGCTCTGAATGTAAGACCTTGATTGAATTTTCCCCTTAATGGCATTAAAATCGAGCGAGCTCACTAAAGCAGAGGCAGGGTTAGACCGGTATCTGGTTGGTTTTAGTGTCATACTTTATTTATCCATTAAATCTTAAGCAGTAAGGGTGGCAAAGGTAAGACGATAAGACCATAAGACATAGGAGCCAAATTAGGCCATTCAGCCCATCAAATTTGCTCCACCATTCCAGCATGGCTGATTTATTATCCTTCTCAGCCCCATTCTCCTGCTGATGATGCGAAGGTAGATGGAGCATCAGGTAGTATTGAGGAAGCAGGGAGTCTGCAGAAGCTCTTGGACAGATCAGAAGAATGGGCAAAGAATGGCCGTGTGGAATACTGTGTTGTAGGTGAATGGTCATACATGTTGGTAGAAGGAATAAGGGCATAGACTGTTTTCTAAATAGGGAGAAAATTCAGAAATCTGAGGTGCAAAGGGATTTGGGATTCCTTATGCAGGATTCCCTAAAGGTTAGTTTGCAGGTAATCTCCCTGTAATCTTTGACACCCTGGCTAACCAAGAACCTATCAACTTCAATCACTGCTTTAAATATGCTCAGTGACTTGGCCTCCACAGCCACCCATGGCAATGAATACCACAGTTTCACCCCCCTCTGGTGAAAGAAATTCCTCCATCTCTGTTCTAAATGGGCGTCCCTCTGTTCTGAGGCTGTGCTCTCTCACCCACTATAGAAAACATCCTCTCTACATCCACTCCATCTAGGCTTTTCAGTATTTGAGAGGTTTCAATGCAATTCCACCCCCCCCCCCAACCCAACCCATTCTTCTAAATTCTAGTGACTACAGAACCAGAGCCATTAAATGTCCTTTCATTCCCGGCATCATTCTCGTGAACCTTCTCCAATTCCAGCACATTATTTTCTTAGATAATGGGTACAAAACTGCTCATAATACTCCAAGTATGATCTGACAAATGCCTTGTAAAGTCTCATTATCACATCTTTGCTCTTATATTCTAGTCCTCTTGAAAAGAATTTCATATTTGCCTTCCTCACCACCAACTCAACCTGCAAATTAGCCTTTAGGGAATCCTGCATAAGGACTCCCAAGTCCCTTTGCACCTCAGATTTCTGAATTTTCTCCCCATTTAGAAAACGGTCTATGCCCTTATTCCTTCTATCATGGTGTATGACCATTCACTTACAACATGCCACTTCTTTGCCCATTCTTCTGATCCATCCAAGAGCTTCTGCAGACTCCCTGCTTTCCCAACACTACCTGATACTCCACCCACCTTTGCATCATCTGTAAACTTGGCCACAAAACCATCTGTTCCTTTATCGAAATCACGGACATATAGCTTGAAAATTAGCGGTCCCAATACCGACCCCTGCGGAATACCACTGGTCATCAGCAGTCAGCCAGAATAGACTCCCTTTATTCCCACTCTTTGCCTCCTGCCAGTCAGCCAATCTTCTATCCATGCTAGTATCTTTCCTGTAATACCACGGCTCTTATCTTGATAAGCATCCTCATGTGCACCACCTTGATGAAGGCCTTCTGAAAATCCAAGTAAGCAACATCCACTGACTCTCCTTTGTCTATCCTGCCTGCTATTTCCTTAAAACTTCCAAACGATTTGTCAGTCAAGATTTCCCCTTAAGAAAACCATGCTGACTTTGGCCAATTTAATCATGTGCCTACAAGTACCCCGAAACCTCATCCTTAATAATAAACTCCAACATCTTCCCAACCACTGAGGTCAGACTAACTGGCCTATAATTTCCTTTCTTCTGCGTCTCTCCCATTTAAAAGATTGGAGTGACACTTGCAATTTTCCAGTCCTTTGGAATCATTCCAGAATCTAATGATTCTTGAATGATCATTAATAATACCTCCACTATTTCTTCAGCTACCTCTTTCAGAACCCTATGGTATAGTCCCAAGAACCGTCTCTTTAGTAATAGCAATGAGACTCACTTATACCTTCTGACACTCTTGAACTTCCGGTGACTGCTAGTCTCTTCCATAGAGGAGACTGATGCAAAATACTTATTCAGTTTGTCCACCATTTCCTTGTCCCCAATAATTACCCCTCCAGTGGTCTAATATCTACTATCACCTCTCTTTTATTCTTTATATATCTGAAAAACCTTTGGTATCCTCTTTAATATTAATGACTAGCTTACCTACATATTTCATCTTTTCTCTCATGGATTTTTTAGTTGCCTTTTAGTTTTTAAAAGCTTTCTAATCCTCTAACTTCCCACTAATCTTTGCTTTGTTATATGCTCTCTCTTTATGCTGTCTTTGACTTCCCTTGTTAGCCACAGATGCCTCCTCCTCCATTAAAATACTTCTTCATCTTTGGGATGTACAGTATCTATGCTGTACCTTCTGAATTGTTCCCAGAAACTCCAGCTATTGCTCTTCTGCCATCATTACTGTTAGTGTCCCCTTCTTTGGCCAGCTCCTCTCTCATGCCTCTGTAATTCCCTTTACCCAGCTGTAATACTGATCTTCATCTTCTCTCTCTCAAACTGCAGGGTGAATTCTATCATATTATGATCACTGTCTCCTAAGGGTTTCTTTACCTTAAGCTCCCCAGTGAAATCCCCTTCATTACTTAACACCCCATCCAGAATAGCTGATCCCCTAGTGGGCTCAACCACTAACTGCTCTATCTAAAAAGCCATCTCCTAGGCTTTCTACAAATTCCCTCTTAGGGGATCCAGCATCAACCTGATTTTCCTCAATCTATCTGAATATTGAAATCCCAGAAGTCAGTAACATTGCCTTTATTAGAACCCTTTTCTACTTCCTCTTGAAATTTACATCCCACATCTTGGCCTGTTTGTCACTCCCATCAGGGTCTTTTTACCCTTGCAGTTCTTAACACCACCTACAAGGATTCTACATCTTCACATTCTAGGTCACCTCTTTCTAAGGATTTGATTTGATTTCATTTTTTACCATCTGAGCCACCCAATTCCCTCTGCCAACCTGTTTGACTTTTCAATACAAAGCTGATCCTTAGAGTTAAGCTCCCAATAGATACATTTAATGTCAGGGAAATGTATACAATATACATCCTGAAATTCTTTTACTTCGCAAACACCCCTGAAAACAGAGGAGTGTCCCAAAGAATGAATGACAAGTAAATATTAGAACCCCAAAGCACCCCCCCAACAAGTTCCCCCTCCCACGCGCAAGCAGTTGGATACGAACTACACAGTTCTCAACCCTATCATCCCAGTTCTAATCTCTCTGCCAAATTAGCAATCATGGACAGGTGCAAATTGGAAATTATCGTCACATTTTCTCATTAATAATAGTGTGTGGATATCAAACCATAAGAGCATATCATATAAATTTTCATCTTTGGTGAGGGCAGTTCATGTGCAGCTTCCTTAAGAGAAAATCAAACATAATCTTATTATCTAAATTTTGAAAAAACTCTTCTCAAATTTTCTTCATTAATAAAATGAATACCATTCCTTCCAATGTAACATCCCTTTTCTTTGTAGCTTGTATGTTTTTCAACTATTTAAATGAGGCATTTATGTTGCATAACTTAGTAGTTTAGCAAAGGAAATACGACACCGATTATGTGGCTGAGCCCAATAAGGAGCACATGCTTATGGATGTGCCCCATACCTGTGATTGTTAGCGGGTGAAATGTATGACTGTGGTTATTAATTTCCGTCTAGAAAATATACACATTTTCTAATGTCTGCAATAATTTGAGATTATACTTGCAAATCGCTTTTAGAATTACATTTGACCTGTCACTGATTTAAACTCAGTGTTTCAGCTCTACCATGCCCATTTCTGCTCATCACGTACAGAGAAGCAGGGGCCGCTGATATGACAGCCACTGCCAAAAATTCTCAGAGCAACTCTGAATCTTCCTTGGAGATAACGAAGCAGAGCTTTGACTTAATGACTATGGGAGCACAAATGCCAGAAATGCACATTTACTGCTCGCGGGGTTTGGGCTTGGGCTGGGGTTAGGACTATAGACCAATTGACAGATGTCATTCCCTGCCAACGTTCTCATGGTAGAACAGGGCTCCAGAAATTCTGGCTGCATGTCATACTGCAAAAGAAAGAATTAGATAGTGAAATGCTCCCTTCAAACTGAGCTGAGAATTAACAAGGGTCAGAAGGGTGAGTACTTGCAGTGTCCGATGAACTACCAAAGATTGGGAAGAAAATTGTCGAGAACTTAGAGAGTGGCAAGTTGGGTGAAGATTTTAAATTATTCCTTCAAAACAAGGTCGGAAAGTATTTTTGTGAGAGTTTGCAGTACTCAGAGTCATTTCTTTTGCTGCTCTTCGATAAGGGAGGAAGTTTTATCTCCAAAGTCAGGGCAGAGAGATAGAGCAGGGAGATGATTTAATACTTAAATGTTGACAGTTGTGGGTTTTTGCTGCTGACCAGTGGAAATTGTCTTTTGTTAATTTACTTTTTCAAAATCCAGTTAATCTTGAACAGCTTTAACTGATTGCCTTCTGAGATCCATTGCTCTAATGAAAAGAGATTTAGTTTTTTTATACTTGTTCTTCATAATCAAATCCTTTTATCCCTGGTATTATCCCAGTGAACCTCTCCAATAATTTGTAGAGGATTACCATGAACTCTTTGATTTTCCACTTCTGCTACCATATGAGAAGAAAGCCAAGGAACGTCCTCAAAACTGCTCCCAATACAAAGCCACAACTGTTATAGAGCTGTTTATTAAGCAAGCTTATGTCTTTGCTTCTTGAATTTTTCATGACAAATTGGGGGGAATATTAACCCTATGCCCTCCCAATAACCAGGGAAGTTGTGAAACCTCACCCCCAAAAGCTTCCAAGTCAACTCTTTCTAGTTATACAACTTAGTTTATTTACTGTACATGGTATAACAAAGGTTTACATCTTGGAATTAAGCAAAATTTTTAATTTGACCATGTCTGACTGTGGATTCTGATCTTGAGAAACATGGAAGTTAAAGGAAGAGAAGACAGCTTGGACCAGGAGGGCAGTGTAATTTCATCATGTACCTGATCCATTTCATTCCTATTACCTTCTCAACTTGTTTAGATACTTCAATATTGATGCTTCCTGCCTGGACTCTTCAATCGCACCCCTCCTTCCCTTCCCATTTCACCACCTAACAATTCTGATCTCCTCAAGCCCTGAGAATGGTCTAGTCTTTCCTTCCAATCTCCTCTCTCTGACCCATCCTATTTCCTTTGAAGATTAAGATAAATATGACCATTACTTACACAAACAAGGAAACCTACAGTGAAATGCGTTGTTTGTATCAACAGCCAACACAAGCCAAGAATTGTGTTGGGTACAGCCCACAAGTGATGCCCACAATTTGCTAACCTTAACACTAACCATACGGCTTTGGAATGTGGGAGGAAACCAGAGCATCTGGAGGTAATCCACGAGGTCACAGGAAAAATGTACTAACCCCTTACAAACAGCGGCAGGAATTGAACTCTGATCGGTGATCTCTGGTGCTATAAAGTATTGCACTAACTGCTGCACTACTGTGTCATTAATGTTCTCTCTAAGCTGTGAGTGTGTGTGTACTGCTACACTACTGTGTCACTAACATTCCCTCTAAGATGTGCACATGTGCACACGAACACATTTTTTGCTACTAGTGCACAAAGGAACTTAGGCTGCTTACAAAAGTTTATGGTTTCTGATGCGGGCAGTGTTGACAACATAGAGTTTGCAAAAATTTGTCAGCAGGTTTTACAGTAAGGGCGTGAAGCACAAAAGAACTGCTAGTTCATTTAAAGCAGAACAACTTAATGAAAGGGTAGAAACAGTTGCACCAAAGCTCATGAGGTCAGGAACGTGCATTTACGAGAGATACTTATGTACAGTACAGAAACTGATGTTACCTGTGTAGATTGTCGCAATGCTGGAGAATTTGAAAGTGGGAAGAAGTGGAGTGATATTTGGAAACTTTACTTTTTAAAGCGCTGTTTAGCAAGCAGATCACATATGGACAGTGTGCAAAAGCTCCAATAAGAAAATCCTTCATTACCCGCTAAAGGCCTACTATGTGTGTTTTGTGAGAGTGCAGATGAACAAGAGCAAAAACGATCAAACCTAAAGGAGATCAAGGTTCTTATTGACAGCTGTAAAAATGAATACCTCTTTATATAAAATCCAGGATGCAGATGTTGTTGTCATGGGGCAAAAAAATTGCACAGCACAAGATGTTTGCGCACACTGTCCATTACAAATTAGAGGGAACATTGCGTTTCACCTTTCCCAACTTCTCTGATGTCATTCTCTCTTCCATGCTTTTCTAATGCATCCAACGCCCCAAACACTTACTTCCAATTCACCCAAGAACCATTCAGTCCAGGTTTACAAAGCTTGATCACCTTAGCTACCCTTCCTTGAACCAATTCAAGTGATCGGGTAGCGTACTCATTTGTTAAAATTGCAAGCAAAGGAAATGTATTCAATTATTAACCAATATGCTATGGGGATGGGGGGAGGGGTAGAAATAAACAGAACAATAAACTTTCTTAAGCCAGTCAATACAGTACTTTATTAGGCAATTTGGGCTGGTAGGAGGAAATAATGATGTTCATCCTTGGCTATTATGTATTATCCCACATGGTTGGGCAAGGAATGTACATGCATTGAAGCCCTACTGATTGAATGAAGTGGAGCAGCAGATACTGTTATGGATGAATATTTGCCTACATACAATCTGCGCAGTGTCCAGATAACCTTATTGACCAAAGAGCAGTAAGAAAAAAATTGGCCTACCCTAAGATTGAACCCCTGTCAGGTAGTGCAGATTTTGTCAATATAATTAAGCAGTCTATTAATGAAAAAAAAAGATGTAACGGTACTTCTGCTAACTTGGGGAAGGGTTAGGATGGCACTTGAGGGAGTCGTACTTACAGGGTGGTCTATGCATACAGATGCTTTGGGGGAACTGAGGTCTGTGCCTGAGACTTAACCCATTCACTCCTTTTGCATTTTATCAAACATATACATTGTTTTCTTTTAATTTTTCCTGTTAGTGTTAGATTTTATGAACTATTTTGATTTTGTGAGGAGTGGGGCTGTCGGGATGGTGAGCTGCAGGTGGTTGTTCTCACTTGCTCCTGTGTGGTGACAAGCTGCCAGTCAGACTTTGGCACCTTTGACCTCAAAATGGACAACATCTCTTTGCGTATTTATAATGTCAGTATTTAGCACCTGTTGCTGTTACCAAATAGCTGACTTACTGGACTTCAGATCACTTACAAATTTCTCCTAATAGGTCCTTCAATGTGATTCTTTTCCAATCATGGTAGAAAAATACTGAAAATCAGTTAATTCAATTTGGAAGTAATTTATAAGTCTGAATAAGAGGCTTAAGGTTTCGAGTCTATTGATCACTCTGGGGAGTGGGAATCTCAGCTCATTTCAAATTATTACTTGTGGTTGAGTAAAAGATTGAGTCTGGGAGGTTTTCAGGTGCCCTCCTGCCTAAAAAGGGTAAGTCTCATTTTCAGCCAATTAAATGCAGAGAGACTTAAAGAAAGCAATTCCCTGCCGGCATCAAAATGCTCACAGTTGGCTCCAACGTCAACGATATACCAGTCAATAAACTTCCCTGGAAATTACGTAGTAAACCTCCAGAATATTTACTCTTTGGAGCTTCTCACCTCTGATTGTTTTCAGGTAATTTGCAGACAAGTCATGTTAAATCAAAGAAATTAATTAATTAACCATGCATAGTTTGCCTGTAAATGTTATCACTTCTCATTTTCTAAACTGGGATTAATTTACATTGCAAGCTTATTGCAACGGTTCTAAATCAATGTTTTAAGGTCATACAGCAATCACTACACCTTTGGGCACAACGAGACAGAGTGTTATCATCAGCTTGTTTAATTAAATAGAGGTGTTGGTGAATTCCAAGCGTTCCTTGACAAATGCGAGAAAATACCGAATTATTAAGTTCTGCCGCCACGCAGGCGCAGGCAAGTTGTATGTCCTTCAGTCTTGACAACAACCATCTGCACCTCCCTATCCCCAGTGAGGGCTTCGATTTATTTTGTAGCTGAGCATTCCCTAATGCAACCACAGGCCTTCAGCTGATCTCCACTCGAAGCTACAGGAAGAGATCGGAATGCTCCCATGGGCAGGAATATGCCTTGTGAATTGGCTTTGCTTTAGTTGTGACCATAGGTGTTTATAGCCTGAGTCTCATTATTTTAGATAATGTTTATTTTAAAATTTAAATTACATGTTAGCAAATCATGCACAGCCTTGAAATGAATTAATTACATTATTCCAGGATTTAAAAGTCATATCAAATTTCTGTCTCCATTAATTTAACAGAGTCCAAGTAGCCAGCTCTGGGATTTACACCACACAACAGAGAGAAGAATTTAATACAACTCCACGAAGCAATGCTATAAAACAGCAATCATTCAAGTTCCATGCAAAAAGTATTCAGCAAGTGGTGTCCTTCTTGTTAATAAGTTTCAGTTCAAGATGTAGCACAGGTAGGACACCTACCACTCAGCACGCTCCACAGGTTCCACCCAAACAGTCTCAGTGTTGTTGTCACACAAATGACGCCTACTTTAATACCCCTTTAATCTATACAAACACCACCAGCTGCATGAAAATTAAGTAACAGCTGCTGGATTAAAAGCAGAGACTTTTGTCTTTTTAAAAAAATGCTCAGAATCCCAAAGATTTCTTTTCATTATTTGCTGTCCTTGAGAAAGCGTGGATGTAAAGACATAGTACTCAGTGTTACGGGTAACCTTTCCTAAATGTTAACACCTAGAAATTCTTTATCACCTAAAGTATCCAGTTAAGCCTGCACTGTACCAGGGCATCATGCCAGCTTTGTATGAGTGTTCTTCCATCATTTTCAAACCAAGGGTAACCGTGTGCAGTGAAACATACGTCATCTACAGTATTCAGAAAGGGTTTTCCACTGTTTCCACAGCCAAGCACAATGGTGGATCTGAGATCAGAGACCTGCACGGCGGTGGTAGTTGCAGGGTAATAGGAGAATAGCTGGTCAATTTTTAAACACAGAACGTAGAACAGTATGGATCAGGACACCTACCACTCAGCACGCTCCACAGGTTCCACCCAAACCTGTGAAAGTAGGCCTTTCAGCCCAGAGAATTGTGCTACCCCACAATCAATCTTACCCTTTTCTCCTACACGGCCCATAACTCTGACTACCTCTTTTAAATTTTCCTACCGTATCAGCCTCAACCCTGGCAGGGTGTTCCTTGCACCCACTACTCCCTATGTAAAAACCCTACCTCTTGCATCTCCTCCAAACTTTCCTCCACTCACTTTAAATGGATGTCTGTCAGTATTGGCCACTGTTGCCTAAGAATAAGGTAAGGTAGTTCTTCCTGCTAGAAGATAGCAGGCTTGTATTCTTCAGCAACAGGTACGATCAACTAATACAGAACTCAGATCTCAATTTGCCAATCCAGTTTTCAAAGTACTAGTGAATTTAGTTCAAATGATGTGTAACTGTCTCGTGCATACTGAGGCCCTAGAATAACTTTTCCAAAATTTATTTTTCAGTTTTGTTCAATGGGTCCAATTACTCAACAAATGCAGGAAGTAACTTTGAACCAGTTTTCACATATAAAGTCAAGCTATTACAGCCAACATCTTGGGACATAACAAAATTAAGCTACATGAAAGGACTTATTATGAGGGCTCACCTTTGCCATAGAACAATGCCAACCCACCGCCACCTCTATTTCCTCAGAAGGCTAAGGAAATTCTGCACTGCCCAAGTGATTGTCACCAAATTTTATAGATGCACCATAAATGAACACAGCATGCATGGTGTGTCAATCGCTTCACCCAATACTGCAAGAAATTGTAGAGTTGTGAATACAGTCCAGTTTGTGATTAAATCAGGCTTGCCATACATTGGCTTTCCTACACTTTCCACTGCCTTAGGAAAACTGCCAACATAATCAAAGGCTTGTCCCACCCAAGTGATTCTCCTTTTGTGCTCTTTCTAAACAAAAGTTGGAAAACACATACTACAAAGCTCAAGGGTAGCTTTTATCCTACTGACTCCGGAGCAGACCTCTTGTACAATAAAGTTGGTCTTGCTCTCTCAATCTATCTTAAAGTTCAAAGTACATCTATTACCCAAGTATGTATATATTATACAACCTTGAGACTAGTCTCCTCACAGCCAGCTTCAAAGAAAAGAAACTCCAAAAGAACCATTTTAAAAAGATAGTCAAGCACCCATTGTGCAGAGGCAAAAAGTACAGAAATCATGTAAACAATAAAAGTAAGCAAGTGGCATTCAGAGCTGAAATGGAGCCAGGCATCGCTGCAGACAGAGATGCAGTTCAATGCAGAGCTGAGCAAACATCACAGGACCATAGGCGTGCAGCCAGGGATCACTGCAGCGAGACAACCTGGGCAGAACTCACCATGGCCCCTTGTATCTTACTTGTCTATCTGCACTGCCCTTTCTCCATAAATGTAGCTGTAACACTGTACTGTGCATTCTCTTATTGCTTTTCCCTCCTCACTACCTTGATATACCTCTGCTTAGAAAGATTGGTCTGGATGGCAAGCAGAACAAAGCTGGACACATGACAAAAATAAATCAATTACCAATTAAAATTGCCAATTACCTATCTATTGACCTTTCAGCCAAATAGAAAGACAAGATGTAATTCATAAACACAAGAAATTCTGCAGATGCTGGAAATCCAGAGCAACACACACAAAATGCTGGAGGAACTCAGCAGGCCAGGCAGCATCTATGGGAGAAATAAACAGTCAACATCTTGGGTATGTAATTCATGTTGAATATTGTCATTTAGTAATGGAATTTGCTAATCATGTGACATTATACTGATAGATGGTCTCACACCCAAAATAGTATAAATTTTCCTTTACAGGACTCTATCTATTAAATTTGCATTCATGGGGTTCCGTTGCCTCCTCATAATCTTAAGCAACCATTTGGTCATATTTGTTCAAGAAAGGTTAAATAAAAACTAATATTTTGATTAATTGTGCAGGTATCTAACTAGTAAATTAAAATATTAACATTTATTAGTCCAGTATTTTTCTCTTGGCTGGATTTGTTTTGATCTATTGGCTGTCAATTGGCAAAGTGGATACATGTACTATCAATCATTCAGGTGTACTGGAAATCTGGTTTCTGTAATCACTAATGATATTGCTTATCTTGACAGTTTGATGAGCAAGATAAAGCCTTTCTGCAACTTTGAATAAAATTAATCAGTAAGGGGAGTAAAATTGGTTATTTCAGCATTTGATTTTCATGATTGCTCTTTTAATACAGTTTAGTTGGATGTCTTTTGATGAAATTGGTTCCATTCCCAAAACCCCATCCCAAAATTGGAACTCACATTCCTGCTGCATTGTCTTTCAAATGACAACTGTGTTATTTCATCACTCTTGCAATTGCAATGTGGCAGTCATATGGGGACTGTTCCATTCCATTTAAACCAGCTGTTGGGGATTTGTCAGACAACATTCTCACTGGATACAGGGCTCAAAGTAAGGAGCCTTATGCCACCAAATCTGATAAGCTCTTGATCTGATTTTTTTAACTTTATAAAATAAATAAAAGACATACAGTATACCTCATACAAAGGAGAATCTGTGTCATGTTTAACATTAATAGAATTATTTAAAAATTAAACCTTTTGTCATTCATCTGACCATTCTTACTTCAATGATCAGCTGTTTCCTTTGGCCAGCAACAGCAGTTTCTCCTGTTTCGGAACTGGCTTATTTGGCATTTGCACCTGAAGCCTACCTTTATGCCAAAGTTCTGCCTATAACGTGGGGAGATTACAGTACACTGTTGAATTGCTGTCCGAGGTCCAATCAGGAAATTTAATTGTAGGCACATTGATTTGCCTTCATTTTAAAGGTACAGATTTCAAGAGGGATAGTTGATTTAAAAAAAAATCAAAACATTAAGAACATGCAAGAAGGATTTCCTATTTTTATACTTTGGTTTTCAATTGCTGAACATTAGGAAACTAATACCCATGACATACTTCCCAGCTGTTACCTTACTGCAAAACATGAATGGGGTGTTATTTAAATGAGAGGCCACATATAATTTTTGTCATAAATGTTTTCCTATTGAATTTCAAGTAAGAGGCTTCTAGGCAAACTTGTCAGGTCCAGTAAGTTAAAGTACTCATTAACACATGGTGACTTGGTAAATGCTGCAATCTGTTCTTAAAATAAGTTTTCCAATTTACATGCTTCTTGTTTAGAGACCTTCTGGTACTTTCCAGATGAATTTAATCAAAGTCATTCATTGTCATTTCCACGTAACAAGACAAACCAAATAAAAATACATTCCCCACCTATCACTGCTCCTACACATCTCATCTATATTCTTCTAGTAACATTGAATGATTCTGATTGAATGCTATTATTTCATTAATTAGATAAGTATAAGAATAAATCTCACTTTCACACTTTGCCACAGCACTGGTAGAGGAGTAATTTGTTATATTACAACACCAGCTCATCTCACAGTTCAAAGGTACAATATACATCCTGAAATTCTTTTTCTTTGCAAACCTCCACGAAAACAGAGGAATGCCCCAAAGAATGAACGACAGTTAGATGTTAGAACCCCAAAGACTCCCCAGCTCCCCCCTCTCATGCATAAGCAGCAGCAAAGCAATGATCCCCCTCCCCACCAGCAAAAAAAGCATTAGTGTCCCCCACCAAGCACTCAAGCATGCAGCAAAGCATCAATAAAGACACAGGCTTGCAGTACCCCAAAGACTACTCATTCACCCGGTAATTCGACATACTACAGGCTCTCTCTCTCTCTCCCCCCCCCCCAACAAGGGAAAAAGAGACGTCCCCGTTTCAGTAGGGTTTCTATAGCAATTCATAACATTCTTTGCTTTCTAATATTTCAATTCCATTAATTCACCAATTCATTTAGCAATTGTTTCATGCATTAATCTTCACTCATCTTTTCCTTTACTCCTGGAACTTAATTTTCCATCAAATTCAACTTCTATTCACTTGTAATTAGAAGTAAAGTTACCATTTTAAATCTGCAAGAGCATAAGGTTACAGTGGTGGACTCGTTACAAAATAAAGAATAATGAACTTCTGAAGTAATTTTATTATGTTAATCCAATTGATAAATTAAGATGATTGCACAAAATTGAAGCTTGATCCTCTTAAAAGTATTATACTAATACTCAGGAGTATTAATCATTTATTATAGACTATTATTATATGGTGCTAAATTATGGGCTGGCTCATTCAATTTTACCTTTGTTCTTACATCAGTTAGGCAGCTAACTTGTTTTGTTTGGCTAATGTCATCACATCATCACTGAAAAATGACTATAAGTGGCCAATGAGGTTATTGGGAGCAAGATGGAAAACTTGATGGTGATTACAGTTTAACAAAACCGCAGATGCTGGGAAGCAGAAAGCATGGGAAGTGCTTGGCAGATCAGGCAGCTTTCCAGTTACATTTTTTCTTGGAAAGCCGCATTCAAGGACTAACAAATGCTGCTGCCTGGGCAGCAAACTTAGATCTAACATAAGGATCTGTCTTGGGATTGCAACAACATCAACATTGGCATGGAACCAATTCCTCAAGAACATACATCAGATTATAATTCCCTCTAAAAGTAAGAGTCTCTCAATTTTGCAAGGTCTTGTACTGCAGAAACCGAAAGAAAATATACAAGAACAGGTAAACAATGGAACACTTAATCGCTGATACATGCTCAAAGCTTCCCTAAGTAGATAGAAGCTTTTCATATGTCCACACCCAATGTCAAAGCTGGGTTTCAGAATCTGAACATCAATACATAAGGTGCTACAATCATAATATGAGATGATGACAAACAAATAGGGAATAATTCAATACATCAGTGAAAACTGACACAGTCTGAATGATATCCAACAGTGGTTTACGTTAGATAACAGTAATGCAAGAAATGTTTAGGCATGGGCATAAGCTGATGCAGTCTGAACGATATTCAACAGTGGGATGTGTTAGATAACAGTAATACACAGAGGTGTTTAAGCACAGTCTGAATGATATCCAACAGTGGTTTATGTTACCATTATGTTAACAGTAATGCACAGAGGTGTTTAGGTACAGGCATAAACATTTAGGGCAACATTTAGATAGATTATCAACCTCATATCAAACTTATTTAAATAATCTTTGACATTATTTCTGATACTTTCTAGAATAAACTGCAAACAGGATTTATTTAATTTGTGGTGAATATTGTTTTGCTGTTGTTAGTAATTGCACCAGGCTCAGACAGAAGACATGCGTTTTGCCATGGAGCCACCTGATTTGAACTTCAGATCATTTGTACCACATGACTCGATCACTGTCACACTGGATTTTATTTCCATGCATATTACAGGGAAACAGAGTATCATGCTTCCCAAAGAGTTTATTGGCCCCTATCATCCTTGGGCAAAATTCTGTTGATGTGGATTGAACACAGCAGGTGTCAAGCCTGCTGTCTGACAACAGAAGGAATGTGCAACCTACGCTAATCTCTTTAAGCATATTACAAAGCTGTCCTATTCCCTCATTGGATAAACTGGGACCAAGCGTTCACAGCTCTTGGAGCCTTGTCAACAAAAGGGAAGGCTCCCTTGAGACGGTTTCTATATGCACTATGCACACTACATAGTATCAATCATACTACGCGATCAATATTACATTACAAATTAATTCCAGAACACTTAAAAAGTACATCCTGTTGAATTCAACTTCTTGGCTGATGACAGAAAAATAGGTGAAAGAGCAAATCTGTGATAAAGATAATGTGATTCTCCAATGGGATATAAAAACGTTGAGTGAGGGGGCAAACATTTTGCAAATGGAGTTTAATGTGGAGAAGCTATGGTGATGCACTTTGACAAGAGGAATCAAAAGGTAGATCATTTTTTTTCATCAAAATGGAAAGAGACTCCAAGTGAGTGACGTACAGAGGGATCGAGGTGACCCTGTGCATGAATCTCTAAAGATTAGCAGTAGAGTTGGAATGTACCTGACAGAGCAAATGGCATATTGATCTTTATTGAAAAGGGATTGGTCTGGAAATAAAGAAGATCTGTTACAAATTGTACAGAATTTTGATGAGGCCATATCAGGACTAATTTAGTGAGAGATATAAATGTTGAGGTCCTCTGAAAGGATAAAACAAAGGAATTCAAAGTTGCTGACCCTCTCCACCTCTGATATCCTGAAAAACTGCCTGTGGTGCCATAACAGCAACCTCTCACTCAATGTCAGCAAGACCACAGAGCAGATTAGTAACGTCAGGAGGAGAAAATGAGAGGTTCATAAGCCAGTCCTCGATTTTCAATCTCCCTCCTATATGCTGATTCGTCACCACCTTTGATTTGGCCAACATCAGCGGTGTCATTGGCAAACTTAAATATGTCATTGGACCTGTGCTTAGCCTCACAGTTGTAAGTGTAAAGTGTGTAGATAAAGGAACTAAGCACACGGCCTTGTGGTGCACCTGTGCTGATGGCGATTAAGGAGGAGATGTTGTTGCCAATCCAAACGGAAGTGACGAAAATGAGGATCCAATTGCACAAGGAAATATTGAGGTCAAGGTCTTGCTTGAAGCTTATTAAGGGGATGAGGATTAATGATTTCAGCTGAGATGAAACAGAGAAGACAGAGTTATTCTCAATGTGGCAAAGCAAATTGAGCAGAGACTTGACAGAGTTGTTCAGCTTATGATTAATTTAGGTGTGTTATGTAGAGGGAAACTGTCTCTTTAGCAGATGCTTCAAGAATGAGGGACTGGATATTGAATTTAAGGTAAACTGGGATGTGATTATTGTTTTTAGTTAGAAATAAGCTTAAGGCACAATTCTAAAAATGCACTACAATGTCTTAAAAGGGACATGAATGAAAAATTATTGACAGTGACAGGGTAAGTTGAGGAAGTGATTAAAAAAACAGACAAAATTTGACTTCTTACAGATTGAGGGAATGAATACAGGAGCAAGGATTTCACTGTGAATCTTTACAAAATGCTAGCTTGACTACACCTGGAACACCTCTGGGCTTCATCATCTGGACAAAAATGTGAAGGCTTAGAGGGTAATTTAGAGGAGATTTACTCCACTGATTCCAGAGGGGAAGGACTACCGTTATGTAACAGTTTCTTCCCCCAAGCTATCAGACTCCTCAATACCCAGAGCCTGGGCTGACACCTTACTTCCCTGTTGTCCTGTTTATTATTTATTGTAATGCCTGCACTGTTTTGTGCACTTTTTGGTAACTATATGTGGTAACTATGTGGTTTTGTGCAGGTCTTGTAGCTTTAGTTTTTGGTCTTGTTTGTCTGGTGGATTTGGAGCTCCTTTCCGGGGAACACGCTAAGACGGTAGCGCAATATTAATATGCAGCAGCCTGTCCGGACTCTGGATTGGGGATTGCCAATCGTTATGTGTTTTGTCATATGCTTTTGTGATATCATTCTGGAGGAACATTGTCTCATTTCTTAACTGCATTGCATTTGTGGTTTCTAAATGACAATAAACTGAATCTGAATCTGAATTTATAAAGTCCTGGGTAGGTCTGTAGTCTAGTGTAGTTGTTTTTTTTCTCTGTGTTGTTTTTTATGCAGTTCAGTCTAGTTTTTGTACTGTGTCATGTAACACCATGGTCTTGAAGCACATTGTCTCAATTTTACTATGTACTGTACGTAGCAGTTATGGTCGAAATGACAATAGAAGTGACTTGACTTGACTTGCTGTGGAAAGGTTTGCCCTAGAGCTGAGGAAGTTGAGGGGGAATCCAATAGAAGTACTTGGGTCATGAAGGGTCCAGACAGAGCAGATAGAAAGGAAATGATAGATTCACAAGGTATGGAAAAATGCCATTTAGACCACAGAAACCCACTTACATAAACCCACTTACATAAAACTTGCTTTTATTCTCCCCACTTTTCACTCAACAACCACTACCCCCACCCCCACAGCTTTGCACTAACTGAAGTTCCACCAGTCATTAAACGACAAGCCTGAATGCCTTTGGGGTGTGGGAGGAAACTGGATCACACAGGCAAAAACATGCAGTCACAGCAAGAACACGCACATGAAGTGGCGCTGGACGTCAGATTGAAACACAGGTCTCCAGGGCTCTGAGGTAGCCTCAGGTACCACACGGTAGACTTATTCAGAAAGTCAGAAGGCATGGGATCCAGGGAGGTTTGGCCAGGTGAATTCAGAATTAGCTTGCCTGCAGAAAGCAGAGGGTCATGGTGGAGGGAGTACATTTGGATTAGAGGGTTGTGACCAGTGGTGTCCCACAAGGAGCAGTTCTAGGACCTCTACTTTTTGTGATTTTTATTGACGACCTGGATGTGGGGGTAGAAGTGGGGGGGGGGGGGGGGGGTTGGCAAGTTTGCAGACAACACGAAGGTTGGTGGTGTTGTGGATAGTGTAGAGGATTGTCAAAGATTGCAGAGAGACATTGATAGGATGCAGAAGTGGGCTGAGAAGTGGCAGATGGAGTTCAACCCAGAGAAGTGTGAGGTGGTACACTTTGGAAGGACAAATTCCAAGGCAGAGTAGAAAGTAAATGGCAGGATACTTGGAAGTGTGGAGGAGCAGAGGGATCTGAGGGTACATGTCCACAGGTAGATAGGGTAGTTAAGAAAGCTTATGGAGTGTTAGCTTTCATAAGTTGAGGGATAGAGTTTAAGAGTCACAGGGCAAAGATGCAGCTCTATAAAACTCTGGTTAGGCCACACTTGGGAGCACTGTTCTGGTTGCCTCACCATAGGAAGGATTTGGAAGCATTGGAAAGGGTACAGAGGAGATTTACCAGGATGTTGCCTGGTTTAGAGAGTATGCATTATGATAAGGGGAGGAAAGTTCAAGGGGGATATTAGAGGAAAGTTTTTTACTCAGAGAGTGGTTGGTGTGTGGAATGCACTGCCTGAGTCAGTGGTGGAGGCAGATACACTAGTAAAGTTTAAGAGACTACTAGACAGGTATATGGAGGAATTAAAGGTGGAGGGTTATATGGGAGGCAGTGTTTAAGGGTCAGCACAACATTGTGGGCTGAATGGCCTGTACTGTGCTGAACTGTTCTTAGTTCTTTGCTCAACTAGCTGTATCGCTATGCCACCCCTACTGCTCCTTTGGTGCCAAGGATCAGTCTGATGACCCTATGATTCCATTACCTAACCTGCAAGTTCTGTGAGAGAAACTTACTGCATTCTCACTAAATGAACTTCAAATTTGTTGTGGCATCTACTTCAGTTCCTCAGGGGGTTAAATCAACATCAAGGAAATCGACGTTATTAGCATACAAGTTGAAAAATGTCAGCAACTGACAGAATAGACTTGAAAGGCTGAAAGAAGCAGATTACTCCGCTTCTAATTCGCTTACTGCCAGGAGCCACAATGCTGAGGCCTTTTTTGATTTTCTCTTCCTCTTTCAGTCTACGATTACTAGGACTCAAGCAGGTCTACATGGCCCATGGCTACACATGCACATGTCCCTCTGACTATACCATCTCCTGAAAGAAGGTTCGTCTGCCCCAACAAATAGACGGCCATATTACATGGTAGATGAAAATGGGAAGTCTGAAAAAAACAAATCTTACACTTAAATGGACTAGTTTCCAGATCCGGGATATCCCTGAACTCTTTTTTGCAAATGAAACACTTAGTACCCTTTTGTATTGTGGCGACTGCTGTGAGGGAGGGAAGGTCACATCTAGTAGTTGCATGGTAAGATTTTTCAATAAATAATGTGGTAATGGAGAAGGCTGGATGACAATCAGCATACAAGCTTGAACTCTCCTTAAATGATGGCTACCTGGGACAGCACACAGACCTCAGATCATAAATAGCCAGCGGGTCCACTGGTGGTTTTCTGGCTGAGCTCCACCATTAAATCCCCAGGAAATCAGTGCCAATCCTGCACTCAACTGTACTGGCACAGTCGGTACAGGACAAATGAACGGCTGCAAAGAAGGCTCCACAGTGGTCAGATATTTAAGTTGGTTTGATTGTCTTTTATTTTTAAAGTAACTTGGAATTTTTAAATTGCTTATATCTATTTTGATAGTTTTTGTAAAATATTTTTGCAATTCAGAGACATTCAGAAGAACTGAACTCCCCAGTTATCTGTCAAAGACTGAATGGAGTTTTCAGGGCAGGACTTGTTGGACTTATCCACAGAACCAGTAGCATAATTCAAGGTTTGCCTCTGCCCTAATGTGTCTCATCTCTGGGACTATCTTGGCTTGTAAGACTGGCTTCTAGTTCTATAGAAGGAAGTTCAAGGAAATGGCGAAAATGCACAGTACATGAGGGCATAGAGCCCCCTGTGGGAAAATCTGGACCAAAACTCAAATCAAAAGACAGTACATCTGATTGAGTACATCCACAGCGTTGTACTGAAGTGTTAGCCTAGGTGTTGAATTTCAATCTCTGCGATTAGAATTGACCCATCAGCATTCTAACACTGGGGTAAACGTACTGCCCAGGAGCTAAGGTTAATAAAGCATAAACTGTAAATACATTGGCAATGGGCATAAGAACATAAGAAATAGGAGCAGGAGTAGGCCATCTGGCCCATTGAGTCTGCTCCACCATTCCATAAGATAAAGGCTGATCTGACCATGGACTCATCTCCACCTACCTGCCTTTTCCCCATAACCCTTAATTCCCCTACTATGCAAAAATCTATCCAGCCTTGTCTTAAATATATTTATTTAAGCTTCATTGGGCAGAGGGTTCCACAGAATCACCACTCCTTGGGAAACGAAGTGCCTCCTCACCTCCATCCTAAATTTACTCCCCCCATTCCTGATGGGTCACAAAGGTTTCTCCAATGCTCTCAGTAAATAAGTGACAGTGATATTGTCATTACTTATGTTTCTGAACTCTCAATGTTTTTGAAATGCAGCTGTCCTTTCTGCTCTACTTGCCTCTTGTTTGGTGCTGCAATCCAATGATGCATCAATCTGTTCAGAAGTAGTTAAATCCAACCTCTGCCAATGATCATGTTACACGGTAGACTCTCATTATTACAAGTCTGCAACACAAAAACCCTCGTGGTTCCAGTCGCAGCTGCACTGCAGCCAGTAAAAGAGGTGAAATGAGGTCGGGTACATTTTTACCATGTGGGGCGGCTCAGGTGGCACGTATGGTATTGCTCACTTCAACATCATCCAGCTCACTTCTGACCAAGAGTGTGGCCCCAAAATGTATTGGTTAATGTTAGAAATCAAACCAGGTATGGATCAGGAGGCTCTGAATTAAACACCATTACGATGATACCAGAACAGAAGCACAACTCAAGAAGTGGTGATCTCCTGGGATGTAGAGCCAAGGGCAATTTGGTTTAGTTCACTGTTAGCAGTGTGCATGGACTGAATTGTTTACTAAAGGACTCCGGTGATTTTCAGTAGATATTTTCAAAGGTGAAATTTCTAGCTTTGTATTCCAGGTTATCTCAGAGTGCAAGATTATTTCAAGGTTTTTCCACTGAAGTTGGGTGGGTGGGTCTATAACAAGAGGTCATGGGTTAAGGGTGAAGGCTGAGAAGTTTAAGGGAACATGAGGGGAAACTTCTTCACTCAAGAGGGCCTTGAGAGTGTGGGATGAACTGCCAGTGCAAGTGGTGCTTGTGAGCTTGATTTCAATGTTTAATCAAAGTTTGGACAGTAGGGGTATGGAGGGCTATAGTCCCAGTGCAGGTTGATGGGAGTAGGCAGTCTGAATGGTTTGGCATGGAATACAAGGCTGAAGGGCCTGTTTCTGAGCAGTAAGTTTCTATGACTCTAGGATGGGAATGTGAAGGTGGTGCTGGATGTGGTGGGGGTGGGAGAGCATTGAAGGAGATCTTTGCACTGAACTATGACCAGGGTAAATAACTTCACAGTGTTTATAGTTGGCCCCTTACTGTGTGCCAGCTGCAAGTCACTAACAAATGTGAACTTAACAGCTGTAGTGTAAGTGAGGCTTTGGACACAGGTTTATTGCTGTTGAGTAAATATCAATTTACTTAACTAACTAATAATTCTGTGCATAGTGGCACTGGCAAGAGGTGAGTGATCAGTGTTTATCAAAGTGACTCCTAATTGGGGGGTGCTTGCATCAAAAACGTAGCGATTAGCTATATTGCCCTTCTTTCCATTATCTTAGGAACATTTTTACTTCTCACTAGACTGCAGCTTTGGCACAAGTTAGTCTGACAATTGCCTTTCAACAACTACAAATAGAATTGCCTCTACTTAAAGAGGGTTTTAAACCACCCCAGAGTGCTTCACACAGATGTAACCCATCAAGATATGGTATGAGCTGAATAAGGATGATTTGCTTCAATACAGTGCACACCATTATCCGAGAAACTCCTGGAGCACTTGATCTATTTATTTAACAATACATTGCGGAGTTGGGCCTTCTGGCACTTTGAGCCACGCTGCCCCAACAGCCCCTGACAAATCAGATGAACCCTAACCTAATCACAGGACAATTCACCGACCTGCCAATTAATCTACCCGGTAGGTGTGGGAGGAAACCCAAGGACCTGGAGAAAACCCCTACATTCCACAGGGAGACTCCTTACAGAACAGCACCGGAACCAAACTCTGAACTCCGGAACTCCCAGAACTGTGATATCAACGGGCTAACTGCTACCATGCGCCCACTTTAGACTCAAATAAGTATTCTTCAAAGATGGTCTCTTTTATATGACGTACGGTGCCAATGTGTAAGCCACAAGCTCTCGAAAGCAGCGGTGTGATTATGATTACATCAACTGTTGACGTCGATTGAAAAATAAATATTGGCCCAGGTATCAGGGATAGATTTAATTAGTGCCATGGTACATTTTATGTTCAAATGAAATTGCAAACAGAAAGAATCACAGAATACTGACAGGAAGAGGCCATTTGGCCCCTTGAGTCTCTGCAAGAGCAATGCAACTGTCCCAAACATGCTGTGTGTGCTCTTCACACAACAATCTGCAACTTCTTTCCCAAGTACTGGTATAACTCAGTTTGAAAGTCAACATTTGCCTCAACCACACTGTTGTGCAAACCATCCAAGATGTTGACTGCCCAGTATTTAAACAGTTTTTCCTCATCTTTCCCTTGGTTCTTTTAACACTTTATCTTAAATCTGTGCTTCCACCCCACCACCACCACCCTTTCTCAACTTTCACCATTGGGAAAACTATTCTTTTCATATACTCTCATTAAACCTTTTGTTCTTTTGGAAATCTCTATCACATCTCTTTTCAACATCCTCTGCTTCTCTAACTCATTTTCCTGTAACATTAGCCCCTTTCCTCTGAAGCCGATCTGATAAATCTTGTCTGCACCTACTGAAAGATATTTACATTCTACCTGAACCGGATACAATCCTCATAAAGAGTTCACAACCATTGCTGAAAAATAAACAGAAAAAATTGGGAGCACTCAGCTAGTCAGCAGCATCTGTAATAAGAGAAACAGAGTTAATCCTTCAGAATTATTCATCAGAATCTTATTTATTCATAGGTACTGACTAACGTGCGAATATTTCCAGCATTACTTATTTCAGAGACCTATCAGCAACATTTTTTTTGCCTCTAGTTCATCATAACTATCTTGCTTTTGTACACTGCTGCCTCTATTTGTGAAGCTTAGGACTTTTTATGATATGATATGTTTTTTTACATCAGCTTCCTTAAACTTTTTCATTACTTTCAAAGGTTAATGCACACATAAACATTGCCCCCATTTCAGAACTGAACATAATATTGCTTTTCCTTGCCCTTTCTGCTAAAATGTTTCACTTAAATAGCTTCATCCTATAAATTTCCACAGCCACATGCCCACTCATTCCTCTGCCCTTAATGTAATCTCTCAGCTGAAAACTGGCAGCCCAGAGGGTGCAGGACTCAATCACCACTACACCGCAGCGTCTGCTTCAGGACAAAAGGATGCCAACTGTGCTCCAGCTGACGCACTCCTACAGAGATAATAGGTATCTAAAAGCTTGATCAAAGAGCCAAAAGAAGTATTTAAAGGAAGAAATGCACCAATAGGTTTATGGAGGGAATTCCCAACCCTAGCAGCTGAAGCAACAGCATCAATAGCGTAAGAATTAAACTTAGGGGTGATAGTTTGTGTTCATGTTGCACTTCGGCATTTGAGCAAATGAAGTGGTTCAGTTTAAAGTCCGAGAATGTATACAGGATACAACCTGAAGTTCTTATCTTCACAGACATCCACGAAACAAGAATTCCATCAAATGAATGACAGAACATCAGAACTCCAAAGCACAGATCAAAATTGGTAATGGAGGATCAAATTTTGAGTGGCTTGTTAAATCAAGGTGATACAGGGAAATTATTAAACATCCAGAACATGATTTGCATTGGTTCGCCCTGTATTCCGTTCTCATTCATCCTTCATCTATCACCATTAATACATAAGAGCATGTCAGTGCTGTTTATAAGATCTTGCTTGTGAACATGATGACATCTTGACTGAACACAGTAACTGGAATTAAAAGCAATTCATTGTTTGAATTGCCATGAGATATCATTATGTACTTTTAAAATTTAATGTATTTCCCCTTGTGTAACTATGGAACGCATTGCTTATTTCAATCTGTTCTCCCTTGCTGAAGTAGTGTTTGAATGGGAAAGGTGAAGCGTAGTTGGCTGGCCTGCTTTAATGTTGCTTCAGGTAATTAATATTTTCCTTGATCTGCACTGTTTAGATGTGTAAATAAAGAACTAAGTGGGGATAAAGTGCCACACAATTGCCAAAAAGCACCATGCGACAGTTAGGAAATTTACTGTTGGATTACTGTGATAATTCTGCTTAACACTGCCCTTGAGTTAGCCTTACTATGAAAAACACAGATGGTTCAGCCAAAGTGCCACATGGCCTTAAATCAAGTTAGAGCAGCAGACTGTCCAATGGCAACGTGCCTCTTCCTACAATTAGTGAACTGTGAGAGTGACAGACGAAGAGGAAATTGTACTTGAACTTTTCAATTTATTTTGATAACTGTCCCAGGTACAATGCTTTACTGGTGCACTCTAAGTTATTACCCTCCTCGACAGTCCTTATAGAACACGATATCAGATGGAATTCTATCAAAAAGAAAACTGGATAAATAAATCATTGGCAGGCTGGAAGAGTATTAGGTTACCTTAAAACATTCACACTTTGAAGAAGACTCTCATCACCTGTTGCTGATGCAAGCAGTGCAAAAAGATCTTCGTGATGAGATGAAGGGAGTCTTGCTCCCTCAACGTTTGCCATTTCTTTGCTACAAATATGTTACTACTGACATCCTTCAAAATCGGTGAATAAAAAGAACCTCTTTTCTCTGCAGGTTTCTGAACCAAATAAAAAGTCAATTATTTTTTTCCTGCTGCTACCTCAGGTCACTCACTGATGCCAGGTACGTTGCAGTCATCCCTCAGTATCTTGACCCAGTGATTTTTCTTTATGTGTGTTTTTAGAGATTATTATCCTGGGAAAAGGCACTCCTATAGTTCATTAAGAGCTTGAGGAGATTTGGTGTGTCACTAAAGGTTCTTACACATTTCTCCTGATGTCCAGAGGTAAACATTTTGATTGGCTACATCACTGTGTGTATGGAGGCTGCAAGGTGCAGGATTGAAAAAAGCTGCAGAAGGTTTTAGACTTGGCCAGCTCCATCACAGCTACAAGCCTTCCCACTATCAAGGACATCTTCAAAATATTAGATAGGTTTTTACACAGTTGGGCAATTAAGAGTTAAGGGGAAAAGACAGGTAGATGGAGCTGAGCTTACAGATAGATCAGCCATAATCTTATTGAATGGTGGGGCAGGCTCGATGGGCCGGATGGTCTACCCCTGCTCCTATTTCTTATGTGTTTCCTGAAGGAGGCAGCATCCATCACTAAGGACCCGTGCCCTCTTCTCATTACTAGCATCGGAGAGGAAGTACAGGGGACTCAATATTTCAGGAACAGTTTCTTCCTCTCTGCCATGAGTTTTCTGAATGTAAGCTGAACCCATGAACACTATCGCACTATGTCTTGTGTAATTTTTAGTAATTTTAATGTCTTGCACTGTACTGCTGCCACAAAAGAACCTATTTGACAACATATGTCAGTGATAATAATCTTGATTCTGATTCTGGAATAGCTGCACCCATTTCTACCTTTTTCCCAGTTTGATGCATTTGTTATCAGGATTCATCAGAGGAAGACCAGGACTAGGAATATGAAAAATGGTCCCTTTCCCTTTGTAAGCCCAGGGATATTAATGTCAAAGAGACACACACTCGTAAACTATAGGAACAAGTCCTTCAGCCTTTCTGGTCCGTGCCAACTTAGATGTCCATCTTAGCTCGTCCCATTTGCCCACATTTGGCCAATCACCCTCTAAACCTTCCTGTCCGTATACCTGTTCAAGGGTCTTTTAAGTGTTGTTAACGCACCTGCCTCAACCATTTCTTCTGTCAGCTTTTTCCTTATACAGCCCGACCTCTGGGTGAAAGCATTGCTGCTCAGGTGCTTACTAAATCTCTCCCCTTCGCATTAAACCTATCCTCTCATTCTTGATTCCACAACCCTGGGATAAAGACTGTGTGCATTCAAACTACCTATGCCCCTCATGCTCTTATACGTTCTATATGATCTCACCTCATTCTCCAATACATCTATCCTTGACTATTCAGTGAGCCCAACTCTTTTTCCACACATTGGTACTGCACAAGGCATTGAACGCATTATAGTTCAACCAGAATGTCATTTTCTACCTCCGCCACATTGAAATTCAGATTAATGCCAAACATTTTGAAGGCTGACCTGTTCAGTCTGAAGTGGAAGACATTGATAGAAGTTGTCTCTAGCCTTCCAAGCAACAGCGGCAATTATGAACGGCCAAAGAAAGGAAACTAAAGACATATGCAGTAAGGATACTACAATAATCATTCATTACTTTAATCTATGTGCACACAGGCAAAGCCTAATCAGCAATAGTTTTGTGAAGGAAGAATTCCTAGGGTGCTAATGAGATGGCTTTTTGGATCATTATCATGAGTAACTAACTAGGAAACAGGTTATCATTGACTGGGTATTGTGAAAGGAGAAAGGGTTAGATAATAACATTTATGAAGAGTGGCCATAACTTAATTAAATTCTTCATTGACACTTGCTGTTTATAGAATTGTTGAAACAAGCAAGGATTGATTTGGATGTTTTGAGAAAGGTTCTGGATGAAAATGTAGATTGGTGGGTTAGTTTGCTTATGATACGAAGATTGGTAGAGTTGTGGATAGTGTAGTAGACTGGCAAAGAATACAGCACAGTATAGATCAGTTGCAGACATGGGCAGAGAAATGGCAGATGGAGTTTAAACCAGATAAATGTGAGAAGTTGCATCTCGATAGGGCAAGATCCTTAACACCGTTGCTGAGTAGAGAGCTCTTGGGTGTCGAAGTTCATTGCTCCATGGAAGTGACTACGCAGGTCGATATGGTGGTTAAGAAGGCTTATGGAATGCTTGCGTTCATTAATTGAGGCAATGAGTTCAAAAATCAGGAGATTATGGTGCAACTTTATAAACCTCTAGTTAGGCCCCATCTGGAGTATTGTGTACAGTTCTGGTCACCCACCACAGGAAGGATGTTGAGTCTTTGGATGTGCCTGGTTTAGAGGGCATGTGTTGTCATGGGAGATTGGATAAACTGGAGTTGTTTTATCTTATAAACATAAGAAGCGGAGGTTGAGGGGAGATCTGATAGAGGTTTACAGGATCATGAGAGGCATAGATAGAGTAGACAGAGAGCTTCTGTTCCCAGGGCTGAGATGTCTAATACCAGAGGGCATGGATTGAAGGTGTGTAGGGAGGGTAGGTTTAAAGGGAATGTGAGGGGTAAGTTTTTTACTCAGCGTGAAGGATGCCTGGAATGGTGTAGAGGGAAATACTTTAGAGGCTTTACAGCTACGTTTAGATAGGCAAATGAATATGAGGAAGATGGAGGTATATTGACGTGTGTAGACAGGAGGGATTAGTTTTATTGGGGGGGAAGTTTACCTTTTAGCTGGCTCGGCACAATATTGTGGGCTGAAGGGCCCGTTCCTGCGCTGTACTGTTCTATGTTCTACATTTCAATGTGGTAGCAGCTCACATGATCTGAGAATCCTGAGTGGGATTTCACAGCAGTTGAAAGTTGATCCAGCACAGACAACGTTCAACAAGACCGATCAGAGGAGATGGTTTATTGACTTCAAAGGCAGCAGGAAAGAGGACAGGTTTGGTGTCCATATAAATTCCAGACCCAAGACACTGTGAAGGTGGAGAGTTTTATGAAGCAAAGGAGGACTAGTTTCCTGTCTACATATTCAGGACATGAAGAAATGTACCAAATACAATGCAAATTTGTAGGTACTGCAGATGTTGACAAGTTCCTATTGGCTCTGAATTACATTTAAAGAGTCTAATTTTTGAAGAGGTGATGCCAAAAAAGGTGGTGATCCTGAAAAAGTAATACAGGGAATCCTCAAATCATGTAGATGCTCCATTCCTAAGAACAGTCCATAGGAAGATTACACCATAACCTGAAACCATCTGTTGCTATATCTACTCATGTTGTATCTCCATACGCTAAGTATAATTCTTGCATTTCCTTGAATAATCAGCCGAACACTACCCATAATTAAAATAGTGGAATATATACTGCATCTATTCATAAATAAACCTCACAAAACACTTTATTATTGTTATTACTAGATTGAAAATGCTTTAAAATGCAAGAGAGAATTTGTGTAAAGCTGGATGTCCAAAAGTCAGGCCATTCTTAAACCAGGTCAATGTACTTGAGGTCATGGAAACAATGATGTTGAAGTAACAATCACAGATCACAGAACAGGATGTGAGACTAGGTGTATGTACATAAGGCAGAGCTGGAAATGTGAACCATTGGTATTACTGGTGCGCTGAACTGGACACTTCAGTAATGTCATGTCCACTTTGTAGTGAGGCGCTCAGTGAAAAAGAGACAGAGATCAGGAAGATCTGCAGTTGTTTGAATTTACAAATGTTTATTAGTACAAATAGTTAACAATTTGTATAAATGGTTTGATGCTTTTGTTTTTTAAGGAAGATATGCTCCCTGTATGGCATCTACATATAACATTTTATGTGTTACATATGTAGAATACTTTTAAGTACTAGTTTGTGTCATATGATATGATTCTAAATACATTGTTGTAACCAGATACTTAAGTTTAGTTGAGAATGACTTCCTTCCTTAAACTTGCCTCTATTTATTTGTTTGTACAGTCACAGCACAAAGACTACATTGGGCACAGGAACTTCACAGGTGAGCTTCTCCCGCAAATTCTCCACTTCAACGTACTTGACTTTAGTTCTGACACGTTCTTCTGTGCTACATTACCAAAGAGGTGACTGGAAACTCCAATGGACGATTTTTATAAGGGTTACATTGAATATATAATGCATGACTCTGTTCTTGCCAAGGAGAGGGCTGTACAGAACTGTCCTTTAGTAAGCTGCAAGCTGATTCTTGGGACTCCCTGTTGTGTACATTACAATGTGGAAAATATTGTTTATTGTGTCCCTTTAAAATAAGGGTAACATTATTAATTCAGTTTTGATCGATGCCAAAGCCATCCTGTTTGGCATGAAATAAAAGCTGAAGGTTAGTCACAAACTGAGCATCAACTGTACAACAGAGCTTGCTGCCTGTGACTAATCACCATACTAAACCGGTCCTCCCATGCAAAATTAATGCAAGTAGAAGTATGTGCTCTAGCATCACAATATCGAGCCACTTATTAATTATTGTGGCAAGCCATGGCCATCTGTCAGATCTGCTATCTTCCATGGAGCAGCCGGAGTGGGGAGTCGGAGAGGGTGGAAAGTGGTGGAAATCAACCGGAGGTGTCACTTAGGAATACCATGGAGAATGAAGGACTGCTGCTCCTTGGTTTTGTCTTCTTGCATTCAGCCCATGGCAGGGAAATCCTGGAACTCTGCTGCAAAATGTGGAACCTAGACATAACACAGACTCTGGCCCCAAATACTTGCACCAATGCAATTAATGCTGGTTTTAGATGCTGATTGGAATTGCTTTTGAAAAGAGTTTTGCAGCCGGTATTATTTTGCACATGTTGCAGACGTTTTTGGAATTCACTGTCACCTTCATCTTCTGGTCCTCGGGGCTTAGCCCAGTAAATGAAGAGTGTCAAATGACCCTTGTTCTGGCAACACTAGGACATACTTTTCAAATAAGTTGCCTACTTCTTTTAATAATAATCTTGCATTGTGTCAACAAAATATTGGAGAAACTAACTTACCATATATGACAATGCCAAATGTGCTGCCTAGGAGGCAAAGGAACAGAAAAATCAAGATGATTTAATTGTTCAGTGTCACGCATTGTCCCCTTCAAAAGATCAATGTATATGTGGATCTCAAGGGAGTGAAGGATGGAGAAATGGTGCTGAGATTTAAAAAAACAGGCAAGACCTAACTGAGAGGCAGAACAAGCAGAAAGAACTCTCAGCCCAACACGTTGACTGTATTCTTTTCTACAGATGCTGCCCGGCCTGCTGAGTTCCTCCAGCATTTTGTGTGTGTTGCTCAGATTTCCAGCAACTACAGGCTTTCTCTTCTTTCTATTTCTTCCTGCTTCTATTTCTAGTCTTTCTGTAATGGTCAATTCAGAATTTTAGCAACCTCTCTTGTTCTGGGTACAAATGAGCTCTTCACCCCAATTGTGATTTCTACCTATGCTTCAACTCAAAGGAAATCCAAATCTGCAAGTTGCTAAATAAAACACTTGGGCAGCTGGGCAAGAAGGGTGTATTTTCAGCACAATACTTCACACACCTAACACGTGCGTGAGCTAACAGGGTGTGACGCCTGATGCATTCTGCGTTCTTAACGGAATATCAATCAGCATCACAGTGATGGGAAAAGATCCCTCAGGAAAGTGCTTACAACATATCCACTGTGCAGACTCTTTGAGGTTAATTGCACATGAACTTTGTAAAGGTAATAAGAGGGAAAAAAGGACCTATCTTGAGAACATATTGAAACATTTTTTCATAATTGACACAGCACAGTTTTGACACACTTCAGGAGCAACTAATTACCGGTAAGGTTAGACCAGTGATAATATAAACATCATAGATTACTTGAAATGATCATAGTCAGTCTAAGCGGTAAAGAAACACTAGCTTCAGTGTACACAGTGGCAGTTAATCACCCCAATGTTATTTTTCTTCTTATTACTACAATCGCAAAAAATATACACTGTATTTTAAATGTAGTGTTTTGAACTTTCAACACGCTCATTTTAACATGTTTAATCAAGGCTGCAAGGTGCCAAAGTTATAACCTTAACATTTTTCCCCATGACCTCAACATGCCCAGAAACGTTTAGATGAACCAAGGCATTATGATAATGCCAATTACTCTACATAGGACTGAAAAAAATTTCATCATACTTACATTCATATAACTAAAATCTGTAGTTACTTGCCAATAAAGTAGTAAGTAATGTACCCAGATGTCTATCTTACAGGAAATAAATGGGGAAGTAAATGTTGGGTATGTTTTTGAAGCAAAGTTCTCTTTACCTGTCAGGAAGTAGTTGGCTCAAGGTTCCATGCTGTGTACCATGTAAAGTTGCTTTTGTTCGAGAATGTTGAGGGTCTGGAAGTCACTGAGAAACCAGAAAAGGCGGAATGCTTCAAAAATGCCTGGCACTGGACAGGTCTGGGATGTGGGTTAAACCAAATAATGTTCCTTTTATTTCTTATCTCAAGGGAGTTCTGTCCATTCTTAGTCAAAATACTGTACACCTAAGCTATTTAAAAGACCATGGACTAAAGAATCGAAGCATAAATAACTCGTAAGGGGTACTTCGGTGGTTTGGAGAGCTTTTAGGTAGAGACATGGTGCAGTGGTCAGGCACAGCTGGGTGCATAGCAGTAGCGTCCATAGGGAGCAGTTATTAAATTCTGAATAAAGTGTAGCCTCATTGGATATTATAAAGGTTTATCTTAGGATGAGCAAATTACATAGCAGGACTTGTGCAGGGCGTTATTGAAATAGATTGCATATTATGCATCTTGCCATGGATCATCACATGCTCGTCCAAGGCAATGGAACTGCTCTGGTCGCTAATGATGGGTAATACTGAAGGTATTTGCACTGATCCCCACAAAGCAAAGCGTAATCCACAGAAAAGAGCATCCGGCGCGTGCATAAAGTAAAAACAGTAAGAAACTGCAGTCGAAGCTGAATACATTTTAAAGTCAGAATTTAGTTATTAATGATCTATTAAAATCAAATGAATCTCCAGTCAGATTTTTGCCTTTTTATGCTAACTTCTGATTTTTTTAAAAATCTCTAAAGCAGAAATGGGGTATTATTTCCAGCATTACCATGGAGATCTTTGATGTTGTGCATTTCACATTAATATTGATCAAAGTAAGATTCCGACCAAGAGCAAAATACTTATCTGCCCAATAAACTTCAGCCCCTGCTTCAAGTACAATCAGTTGCTAGCCTTGAAGATGAGCAAACTATTATCCCTTGACGTTAAACTTGCTTCTGCAGACATTTCTTTGAGTTAAGATCAAGCAGTTGTGCACAGTAGGGAAAGACTGATGGACTGCAGCAATAAACTTTACTTACATTACTGTTATTGTCACCAAACAATTGATACTAGAATGTACAATCATCACAGTGATATTTGATTCTGCACTTCGCGCTCCCTGACGTACAAATCGAAGTAAATGTAATAAAAATTTAAATGATATATCATAATTAGAAAATAGAAAAGGGGAAGTAATGTAGTGCAAGTCAGGTCCAGATATTTGGAAGGTACGGCCCAGATCTGGGTCAGGATCTGTTCAGCAGTCTTATCATAGTTGGAAAGAAGCTGTTCCCAAAACTGGATGTGAATGTATCATTGGTTACATCCATTCCGTGCCCATGGATGTGCTTTGAAGCTCAGTATATAGTTGTGAATATTGTCTTGTCCTAATGATTATTTTCAGACCCATAATGTTTAGGATGTGATGTATATCAGTGAACACAGCATGGAGTGAAGTTATTATATGCTTTTCATGAGACAAATGTTAAGCTATCCCTCTATTCTACTGATTTCCGAGGTGGAGAAGCACATGGTCACACAGGCAGCCAGCTCTGAATAATGAGAATTCTGTTGATTTAATGGCATTAAATACTGGAAGCAGAGTATACTCATTGCATTTGTGGATAAACAAAACTGTTCCACACACTTTCTACAAACTCCCAGCAACCCTTTCGATTTCTCCTACTTTCTACAAATCAAAGGAGTAGTCAGTGCATTTGCGTGGGCCCCAGCTATGCCTGTCTTTTTCTTTTGGCTCCATGGAACAGTCCTGGTTCCATATCTTCTCTGAGATGTTCATGACGGCATAGATGCTGCTTCCTGCATCCATGCGGAATATGTCTATTTTATCGTCTTTCCCGCCGATTTCACCCTGCCCTCAAATTCACCTGGACTATTTCAGACACTTCTCTTCCTCTTCCGGATCTCCCTGTCTCCATCGCAGCAGCCAAACTATCCACCAATATTGATAGTAAGCTTCCATTTTATTCCTCACAGGGAAAGGTGGGTGTCTGGAGTGTGCTGCCAGGGATGGTGGCAAAGGCAGGTACCATTGAGACGTTCTTAAATAGAGACATAATAAGCAGAGAACATGGGACATGGACCAAGTGCAGGCAGACGGAATTAGTTTAATTAGCTATCATTAGTTTAAATAGTTCAGTACACCTCCATGGGCCAAATGGCCATTCCTCTGCTATATTCTATGTTCTATGTGAATCTTTTCTCAATCTAATCAATTTCCCAGAAGATTTATCCCTAACGTGCTCGCTGATTATTGAAATAATTGAATGAAACATCTTCAGTGAGTTATCTGGTGAAGTACGGCTTTTGTACACTGAGCAATAAATTATCATCCCACTTGGAATTTTTCAAAGTTTTTCAGATTCTTTGCACCAACAATCAGAATTCAAAGCCTATATCTCACGTGGAACCAATGACTCAAGGCTGAAGCTTATTTGTCATATCTACATCGACGCGCACAGTGAAAAGCGTCAGTTGTGTTAACAGCCAACACACCTGAGGGTATGCTGCGTGTGGCCTGCAATCGTTGCCACACATCCTGGAGCTAACACCTAGGTCAGTTGATGTTTTTGCGTGCTGCAGATCTTCCTGGACCTGATACTTTGGAAATAGTAATATTCCTAATGCCTGGCGTGTAACGTCAATGCCATAGCAGCTGTTGCTTTGCTTTACCAGCACAAAACAGGAGAGAGAGCTGAAGTACAGTTATTTCATCTTACTAATGAAACAGCTGTGTATGTATTACATCTTGGGAGGCGACAATACAGTGAGATTAAATGTAAAGCACTAGATAAATTACTTGGCCACGGGGAACATGATGTACTCCGTGTATCTTTAGAACGGTAATTGTTCCTTACAATGGCTTACTGCTTGATCAGCACGAGAAAAGTTATGGTGACCACTGCAGAGCCATTTAAGAAAGTGGAATATCACAGAGGTCATGGGGTTCCTAGCATTTCTTTGAAACAGATGAATGGACACCTGCAGTCACTTTAACAGCTGTGGGCTAACATCTTTTGCAGAGTTTCTGACCAGTTTGGTAAAGCATTCAGCTGCAAAGGGGAGAACCTGTTTCCTGACCATCCAATCCAGCAACCTCCCGTAATGCACTGCTCTGTTACACCAAGGTTGCTTGTAAATTGTTGTAACCTGATTTGCTAATGCTTTTTGTGTGACTGTTTTCAAATTTGTAGTAGTCACTAGGAAAGTTTAGAAACATATGGAAATGTAGAAAACCTACAGCATAATGCAGGCCCTTCGGCCCACAATGCTGTGCCAAACGTGTACTTATTTAGAAATTACCTGGGGTTACCCGTAGCCCTCTATTGTTCTAAGCTCCATGTACCTGTCCAGGAGTCTCTTTAAGGACCCTTTTAATGATGGGGAACATGGATTATGAGCATTTTAACTTAATCTCTGCTATCTTATTTGAATTTCAAGGATGAGTACCTCTTCTTTTGAAATTGTTTTAGAAAAGAGGATGTGCACCTCTTTGCTCCAATCAGAACTGAGGAAGCACAGGGAAGCCACGTCCTTCACTAGCAGCTCAAGAGAGATCACGGCATTGCTAACTGCACTGAAGCGCGGGGCCAGCCAGGAGCTTGGAGCTGATTCCATCCACCAAATGAGGAGTGCGCTTGCCAAGAACACATTCCTTCAGTGATGACCACGAGTGCGTGGTATGCCTGACAACATTAAAGAATACATCCTCAGCATTCCACTTCTAAAACCAACGAAGAATATCCTGAACACAGCAGCATTCCCATCTTTAATATTACAGACAGTTGTTTCCAGTCTTTGCAAGAATCTGACAACTTCATCTACAATCAGTACAATGCGACAAAGACACAATTATTTTCATAATTTTTCTTCTCCTCTATCTGTCATCTTAATAAGGGAAGGTTCAGATTACAGATCATCATGACTAATGATAACCAACAGGGTGCAGGGGATTTAGAGCAGTTCAGCCGGTTCATCACTGAATAACTGTGATACCAGTCTCTGTGGCCCAGAAGGACAGAAGCATGGACGGAGGTAGCACTGCCTTACATGAAGTTACATTCACTAAAACTTACATTTCTTTGGAAGGGTCTTAAGCAAGTGGAACTGATGGATATCAGCCTTCACTGGGCTATCCTGCAGACAGTGGCTCTGAAGAATAATGGGGGCTGGTTCTATCAACTGGAGGTTGAACTTTAAGTAAAGCTGGATTTTGGACATGTTTAGTGGTCAAATTTACAAAATGTCAAAATAGCACCTCCAGCCAATGTTGTGTATCGAACCATCAGTTAAAGTGTTTGTGGCCTCCTGAAGAAGGCCAGGCAGGTAGTCACAAATAGAAGATGAGGGTCTAAGGATGAGAAAAATCCATATTTATCTCATTAAATCATGCAGTCATGTTTATTTGATCATACATGAATGAAGTATGTCATAAACTCTCATTCGAAAGGTGGTGATAAATCAGCATTTAGGAGGGAGACTGAAAATCTGGCCTAGTGGTGCCATAACAACAACCTCTCACTCAGTGTCAGCAAGACCAAGGAGCTGATTATTGACTTCAGGAGGAGGAAACCAGAGATTCATGAGCCAGTCTTCTTCGGAAGATCAGAGGTGGAGAGGGTCGGCAACTTTAAACTTCTCAGTCTTATTACTTCAGAGGATCTGTCCTGGGCCCAGCAATTATGAAGAAAGCCCAGCAGCACTTCTAACTCTCTTCGGAGTTTGTGGAGATTTGGCATGACACCTTCCACCTTTGACAAACTGCCACAAGTGTGCAGTGGAGAGTATATTGACAGGCTGTATCACAGCCTGGTATAGAAACACCAATGACCTTGAATAGAAAATCCTACAAAAGTAACAGATACGGCTCAGTTCATCATGGGTAAAGGGCTCCCCACCATTGAGCACATCTACACAAAACAATCTCACAGGAAAGCAATATCCATCATCAGGAACCCCAGCCACCCAGGACATGCTCTCTTCTCCCTGCTGCCCTCAGGGAAAAAAAGGTACAGGAGCCTCATGGCTCACTCCCCCAGGTTCAGGAACAATTACTATCCCTCAAACATCAATCAGACTCTTGAACCAAAGGGGAGAACTTCAGTCACCATCACTTGCCCCATCTTTTAAATGTTTCCACAACCAATGGAATCACTTTCAAGGTCTCTTCTCCTCATGTTCTTGAATTTATTGATTAGTTATTTATTATTATTTCTTTCTTGTTGTATTTGCACAGTTTGTTGTCTTCTGCACTGTGGTTGAATGGCTTCTTTGGGCATCCTTTCATTGATTCTGGTACAGTTATTATTCTATCGATTTATGGAGTATCCCCACAAGGAAATGAATCTCAAGGTTGTATATGGATATATATATGTACTTTGATAATAAATTTACTTTGAATTTTTAACTTTTTGAAGTTTGATGTGAAGAGAGCTACCACTGAGCTTTCTCAGTATATACTCTCAAAGCTACCTGCCCATCATAGGTATTTGAATCACCCACACTTCTCTTGAACCAGTACAAAGTTCTAGAGGCAAACTTAGCTTTAAGCTGACATGAATCGTGAAATGAGGGGTGGAATCTCGCCGTTCCCAATGTCCTGAAGAGCCTTTCAATATTCAAGGATGGGTTGTGACACGTCAACAGTGGGAGCAGTAACTGGTGGCTTCGTGTTGGAAATGCTTAGTTAAAATTCAATTTATTGATGAAAACTATGAACTCAACGAGACTTGTCAAAAGTCTTGATGGAATATATGATGAATTATGATGAATTATGATGAATTATGATGAATTATGATGAATTATGATGAATATGATGAATATGATGAATATGGAATATATGATGAATTATGATGAATATGATGAATATGATGAATATGATGAATATGATATTATGATGAATATGATGAATTATGATGAATCCGATGTTAACAATAGCTGGGAGTGCTAGAAATTTTAAACTGTTTGAAGACTAAGTATTTGTGATGTCACATCAGTATCAGAAATTGGACCAAGAGAGAAAACTTGTGATTTACCTATTGCTGTGCCGCGGCAATGGTGAGACTGCCCACAGTAAGGGCTCTCCTTGTGACGTTGGCACATTCATGCAAGGTGAGCTTGAGAATAATTGACTCTGTTGATGTTTCTTTCATCTGATATTTATCTAACTCAGTTTGCCATCTCTCATTTGGTTACGTCAACAGTTTTGAATATAATCTCCTTGATTATTAAGCCCAAATCACGTCTGTGATATTTAATCTGACTTCTTTCTTCAAAATACTGGACCATGTGTATAGTGGTGGCTTAAGATGGGTAATTCAGGTAATTGTGGCCACTCCTATAATCTTTTCGGTTCAGATGTTTAACTGGGGCCCCATCTGCTGGCTGAAATGGATGAAAAGGAATCCCATTAAATGATTCGGGTTACTCAGATAACAATTGCTCTGACTTCTTCCCTTCCTTTCCAGTCCTGAAGAAGGGCCTTGGGCCAAGTTGTCAACTGTTTACTCTTTTCCATAGATGCTGCCTGGCCTGCTGAGTTCCTCCAGCATCCTGTGTGTGTTGCTTCAGATTGTAATAGAAAATTAGCCAACATTCCTCCACTTACTAAAAGATTGATAAAAGGGAACTTGTGTTGACACCATTCTGTGACTGGGAAACAATTAACCAATTTGCTTTCCCATCAAAGCAGAAGTAGACTTCAAAAGTAATCACGAGGTGTTGTGGTCCTTTGGGATGCCCTTCAGTCTCCATAAAATGTTACAGATTTACAAATGGTGGAGTGAAGTCTCTGGCTCAGCTCGTTAGGGCTGGTGTGGTTCCTCTGGCGGTTAGCCTTGTGGGTAATTCATTCAACACACACAAAATGATGGAGGAACTCAGCAGGCCAGGCAGCGTCTATTAGTTAAAGTTAAGTTAAAGTGTGTCCTGAGCATTATACCGACGACTGCATCGGCGCTGCTTCCTGCACACATGTTGAGCTCGTTGACTTCATTAACTTCGCCTCCAACTTTCACCCCGCCCTCAAATTCACCTAGTCTATTTCTGACACCTCCCTCCCCTTTCTAGATCTTTCTGTTTCTATCTCTGGAGACAGCCTATCCACCGACGTCTACTACAAACCTACTAACTCCGACAGTTACCTAGACTATTCCTCCTCCCACCCTGTCTCCTGCAAAAATGCTATCCCTTTCTCTCAATTCCTCCACCTCTGCTGCATCTGCTCTCAGGATGAGGCCTTTCATTCTAGGACAAAGGAGATGTCTTCCTTTTTTAAAGAAAGGGGCTTCCCTTCGTCCACTATCAACTCTGCCCTCCATCACATCTCCCCTTATTTCACGCACCTCTGCCCTCACCCCATCCCCCCCGCCAGCCCACCAGGGATAGAGTCCCCCTGGTCCTCACCTATCACCCTACCAGACTACATATCCAACGTATAATCTTCTGCAACTTCTGCCACCTCCTACGTGATCCCACCACCAACCACATCTTCCCCTCCCCCCCACTCCTGGCTTTCCGCAGGGATCGCTCCCTACGTGACTCCCTTGTCCATCCCCCCCAATCCCTCCCCACCGACCTCCCTCCAGGCACTCATCCCTGCAAACAGAAGAAGTGCTACACCTGCCCCCACACTTCTTCCCTCACCACCATCCCAGGCCCCAGGCAGTCCTTTCAGGTGAGGCACCACTTCACCTGCGAGTCAGCTGGGGTGATATACTGTATCCGGTGCTCCCGATGTGGCCATTTATACATTGGGGAGACCCGCCGCAGACTGGGAGACCGTTTCGCCGAACACCGGCGCTCAGTCCTCCAACAGTGGCAGGGTCTCCCTGTGGCCACACACTTCAATTCCACAGACCACTCCCACTCCGACATGTCTGTCCATGGCCTCCTCTACCGTCAAGATGAGGCCACACGCAGTTCGACGGAGCAATACCATATCTCCCGCCTAGGTAGCCTCCTACCTGCTGGCATTAACATTCAACTCACAGACCTCCGTTGATACCCCTGCCCTCCCCCTTACCCCCTCCCTATCTATAATTTTAGTCTGGTTCTTTTTCTCTCTCTTTTCCCTCCTCACTACAATCTCCCCCCCCCCCCAGCCCTACCTTTCTTTCTCTTTTATTTCCCATAATTCTCCACCTTCCCCCAGCCCTCCAGCCTATCACTTCCCAGCTCTCTACTTCATCCCTCCCCCCACTTCTTATCCCCCCTCGACCATCCCATGTTACTTCAATCCTGATGAAGGGTTTCAGCCCGAAACATCGTCACTACTTCCTCCCATAGATGTTGTCTGGCTTGCTGAGTTCTGCCAGCATTTTGTGTTTTTTTTTAGATTTACAAATGCCTACTTTAAATTCACAATAGCTTATGAATTTTAGGCTTTGGTCTATGGCTTGTTCCCTTCCTTCATTTTGCATTGGTAGGAGTTTCAACATATGGAGTAGGCAGATTTTAAAAAATTTCAAACTTTCTGTTGCACTGATTATGTTGTCAGATGATAAACTGCTTTATTTATAGTCAAAAATGTATTGCTCCATTCTGCTATTAAATGGTCATTTCAGGCTACGTGCATACTTGAAATAAATGTCCCAGGTCCCTCACAGGGAGATGACCAAAGCCAATATGTTCTAGTCTGCTGCATAACCTGTGACAGCAAAGTTTCTGGGATCACACAGGAAAGTGGAATTGAGGACAGGATCAGCTGGGTGTGATTTTCCTGAACGTTGGAGCAGACCGGAAGGGCTACATGACCTCTCCCTGATCCAGTCTCTTTATGTTCTGCTCATGTACAATGGCTTTGGTCTTTCTTGTTAACCTGGCATAAATAGTGCCCAGAAACTGATTGGAAACTGGATATGCAGCGTGAAAAGAAAGGTAATGGAGGAACCACAGCCTGTGAAACACCATTACAACCAAAGGCAAAATACGGTCAATTTTCTCCAACTCTGAGGAATCCCAAGAAGCCCCAATACAGACAAAACACCCTATTTCTTAACCTTCCTCCTGGGAAGGCATGGTGATCTTAGTAAGGGCAAAAGTTGTGGAAAGTATATCTTATGAGTTATATAGCACCTGTGTTACATACGTACAATATGGATACAGCAGTATACAAACTGTCATAGTTCACAACTCTTTCTTACACAGCAGTGTGAGATTCTCAAGTCCTTTTCTACAATTCCTACTCATAAAAATGTTCCAAAGTTACTGTTGGCCCCTTTGTAACTTCATCACTAATTCTCCTTAGTATACAAAAGAAAGCATCAGTTGACATTCTTCAACGTTGGAAATTCTGCTGTTGCAATTGGTCCATCCTCTTTTCCAAATAATTTAATTAAGAAAAATCCTGAAGCAAAATGTAAGCCCTGCTTATTTTTTGTTTATATAGTTTCAAAACATCAGTATATTGGAGAGGTTGATTCATAGCTGCACTCCAGATGATTTGGCACAAAGTTGCCAGTGATTGTTTTACTTGACTTCCTGTGCAATAGTCCAATCTTTTTCTCACTCGCCCACGCTGCCTGTTCATGTTACCCTAGTTCCCTAATCCATGCTTCTTCAGAGGGACCTGGAAGGTCAATCGAACTCTCTCGAGGCTGAGCGATAGTAAGAACAAGACTTTCCACAAAATCCGAGAAATCTGACAGCTTCCAAAGTTAAAACTTCAGCTATCATATACGTCAAGGCGTTTTAAACTTTCGGAATGCTTCTAGTATTTCAGAAATGTTTAACTCAAGGCAAAGTGGAATAAATATACACAAATTAAGTTAGTAATTAAAAGAAAAATCAATTATAAACAACTGAAGGCCTCTTAAGATAATAAAGATAATTTAAAATAATTCATAAATAAACATCCTACCACCTATGTAGGATCCAAAAGCAGATTTCTTAGCATAAATGGGGAACCTCAGGAGATCTTGTTCTGCCACTGGATTCCATGAGGAAGCCATTTTGGAATGTGCCAGGAAGATATGGACTTGCTAATATATGGAGAAGCCACAAAATTTACTGGCCCTTATACTGAACAACTAACTTCCTTTAAGATGTGACTATGCTGGAGCATGTACTTGCTGTAGAGAAACAGAAAAGCAAAAAAAAAAGGAGGGTCATGCTGAAGGGTCTCAGCTGAAAACATCGACTGATCACTTGTGCAGAATCTGGCCTTCACCTATCCTACTGGCTCTCAGCCATCATTATAAGCAGCCACCATCTCCTCTCTGAATGTGGTGGAGGCAGGAGTCTATCATGTCCAACAATGACAGGAAACCTGCGCAGGAGAGTTTATAAAGTGGAAAAGCCATTGCCCAGGGGCAGTTCCATTCTCTCAATCTCAGGTCTAGGTCCAGTGGTACGAACAAGGGTCTTTCTTGGTGCAGTGGTTGACCATGATGTCTTCTATGACTCATCATGCCCTTTGCTCTCCTTGGAGCATTACTATACCATCTTCCTGGCCATTGGATCTCACTGTAGATCTCATCCACCCAGTCCACCAGCACTCTCTAAATACCAATATCCTAAATGATCCTACCATTCCTGCGCTTGTTTTGAATTCACAACTAATTACATGGCACTAATTCCCTACCCATCTCTAGATTCTGATCACCAACCCTCAATCCCCAAGCTGATGCCACAACATATTAATTACTCTTTCATCCCAACCCTCAAGCACTTCCTTTGCTGACCACATAAACTCTCAGCCCATCAGTATAGTATTAACAAAGCCCCCCACTTCACTGTCCCAATTCCTGAACCCCACAATCTTAAGTTCGTGGCACACCTAGGCACATGAAGGGAAGTCCTTTGATTGTGCAAGGCCTATTAAGGAGCACAAGGGACTTCAGTTACACACACTGCTGGATTTTGCAGTAATGGGCACCTGAACAAATATTTTTTGGTCCATCTTGAACTCACCATTTAACAGATCTCAGGCAGCACCAGTCAATATCTGCACTTGAAAGTTTTATTGAAATTTGAAAGTTTAGGTTGTTACGTTCTGGATTTGTCTCAAGGATTTATTGTATCCTGTAGACTTTCAAACTGAAACATTATGGAAATAATTTCCATAAATTATATATGCTAACTGCTTTTCTTCATGACGGTAAAATAGCAGGAATGCAAATATTAATTCTCATCTTAACTAATCTATAACTTTGTGATATCCTAAACACTAGCCTAGTAAAACATTTCCATGCACACATTGGAATACTAGAGTGCAGATTGGGCCCATCAAAAGTTCCCTCAAGATGTATAAGTTCACTATTTGTGCATATAGATTAAAAAAGTAATGGCTCCATATTTAAGCATGAAATAATGTAGTTCTCCCCTATCACATTAAGCACTCATTACAAATTATCTTCTTCATTTCCCAGGTGCTTTCTCCAGATTATTTCTTTGTCAGTTTGTAGACTATTCAAAGTCAAAAGAAAACATTTTGGGCCACCTGATTCTTTCATCAGTCAGTTCATTACCAGAAAACATCGACAAATAAATCCCGTGCATTCTAATTTAATTATGTGCAGAAAACTTCCTCCTTTGTTGACTTTGCAAAGAAAGCCTGCCATCAAAACTGAGCCTTGAGCTGAATTTGATGAATTTAAATTGAATAAAAAAATGTTAATTTATCCCTGCAGCTTTTACAGCAAAATTGCACAATGTTAATGGTTAAAACAAGCTTGTTTTTATTAGACACTACAGTTTTTGTATTTAAGACCTAGATGCTACCTGTATACTTCCTTATGGGAGATCCTTGGCCATCTGTATAAACTTGACACATTTCATATAATTAACAGATGAGTAGTCCATTGTTAACCTATCTGACACTTAAAGAATGCTTCAGTCAATCACAGAATGATATGTGACCCATAAATGCATGGCCTGTGACCTGCTTGGAATGGAGGTGACCTAGTGGTCCGACATATAAAGGTTTGTTCCAACCTATTGCAGTCTCTTAAAGACCATAATAACAAATGATTTTTTTTCAGACCGATTGTAGTCAATGAAAGAGAAACAAAAATTCAAATTATGTTATGCAAAATACAAATAGACCAAGAAAACTATCTTTCCTAAAACTGTAGGAAAATAGGAAAATACAAATAAACTGTGCTGCAATTAACTAGAGCATATATATATATATATATATACACTGAACTGCATCTAACTTGTTTGATGAGGGCACATGAAGCATGTGAATATCTGCCATATTCCATCAATGAAAACTTTTATTTTGCATGAAAACAATATAAATTGAAGTCCTGGAAATTTAATTTCTTTGAAGATTATTCTAAGAATCTGATTTTTTAAAATAAATTTAGAAAGATGACTTTTACACTGTGAAATGACAATCTGAATTCAATTACAGGTCCACAGTTTTACACAAAATGTAAAAATAGGATCATGATCTCAACTGATAAAACCTACCAACAATTCCAAATTAAAATAATGACTGACTCAGTAGATGACACTTTCCAGGATATCCCCACTCCCTCTCTGCAGCTGTGATACTATCTGTGATTAGCAATGCCCCAGCTCTGCACCCCACAACCACCACCAGCTTTGTTTGCCTCCCATCCCTTTTGAAACATCTAAATCCTGGAACATAAAGCAGCCAAACCTGCCCTTGAGACATCCAAGTCTCTTTTCCAAGTCTGGACTCTCTGACAGTGGTGTCTGAAAAGAGGATGCTGTCCAAGTTGCATGCCATCTTGGACAATGTCTCCGATCCACTCCATAATGTACTGATTAAACACAGGAGTACATTCAGCCAGAGATGCAACACTGAGCATCATAGGAAGTTATTCCTGCCTGTGGCCATCAAACTTTACAACTCCTCCCTCGGAGTGTCAGACACCCTGAGCCAATAGACTTATTTCCACTTGGCATTTATTACTATTATTATTATTATTATATTTATGGTTTTATGTTGCTATATTTCTACACTATTCTTGGTTGGTGCGACTGTAACGAAACCCAATTTCCCTCAGGATCAATAAAGTATGTCTGTCTGTCTTTTACAGCCATAAGATTGTAGTTCCACATACTGACCATCAATTCATCACCTATAGTCTTGATACTTATCACATTTCATTTTTCAACTCATCCAACTGATTGCATTTGCGCCCTATCTACTGCTTACCCTTCCTCGTGGTCTCCCTGCACACTGCATCTGTCTTTACATCAAATACTTCATCATCTGACCTAATACTCTGATTCTCATTCCTCTGCCAACCTAGGCAGGGGAAAACCCTTCCCAACATCCCTAGCAAACCTACCACAATAATATTAAACCTTTTAGAATTCAGGTGTAACACATCTAGGGAGGCATGTTTAGGTCATTATCTTCCCCAGAAGAGATCCCAATGATCCACAAATCTGAAACCCTGCCCCCAGCACCAATTCTTCAGCCACACATTCATCTATCAGACCATCCTGTTCTTACCCTCACTGGCACATGGCACAGGCAGCAACCTAGAGATTATTACCTTTGAGCTCCTGTTTTTAGCTTCCTTCCCAACTCCATACATTAATTCTTCAAGACCATATCTCCTTTCCTAGCTTTGGTGTTGGCACCATGAGTTCTGTCTGCTCACTCTTTCCTTTCTCTGACCTTGGTACCTGGGAGGCAATGTACCACCTGTGAGTCTCATTCTCACCCACAGAATCTTGTATCTGTTCTCCTAACCAAAGAAACCCTCATCATTATTGCCCTGCCCTTCTGTACTACTAAGCCAGACTCAGTGCCAGAAACCTGGTCATCCACCCCAACAACTGAAGACAAGATAAGTTAGCAGAACTTAGCTGTAAATATACCAGGGTTGCTTTCTTGGGTGAATTCAACTACCCTAATATTGATTGGCACCAACTTGCTACAAGAGGGTTAGATAGGGCAGAGCTTATTAGGTGTGTCTAGGAAGGATTCCTGACACAGTATGTACCATGCCAACTAGAAGAGAGGCCATACTGGATATGGTACTTGTCAATACAATAAACCTGGTCAGGTGCTAGATCTCTTGGTGGGCAAGCACAAAGTAGTGACCATAACTCCTTGACATTCAGCATAGCCATGGACCAGGACAGGAGCAGGCAGTATAGGAAAATGTTTAATTAAGGGAGAGTTAATAATAATGGTTTTAGGGAGGAACCTGGGACTGTGGGTTGGGAACAGATGTTCTTAGGGAAATGCAGAGCAGAAACATGGCTATTGTTTAGGGTCACTTGCATGGGGTTTGGGATAGCTTTGTCCAGAGAGACAGAGAAATGATGGTTAAGTAATGGAACCATGACTGACAAGAGATGTGGAACATTTAATCAAAAAGAAGGATGAAACACATTTAAGGTTTAGGAAGCAAAAATCTGACAGGGCTTTTGAGAATTATAAAGCATTCAGGAATGAGCTGAAGAAGGGATTTACGAGACCTAGAAGGGGCAAGAGAAGGCCTTTCCAAATGTGATTAAGGAAAATACAAAGGCGTTCCACACATATGTGAAGAACAGGAGGATGACCAGATGTAGGTAGGACCGCACAGAGATAAAGAAGGAAACCTGTGTCCAGGGGTGGAGGAGTTAGGGGAGGTCCTTAATGAATACTTTTCTTCAGTGCCCACCAGGCAGAGGGATTTTGACAAATGTGAGTGCAATGTAGAACAGGCTAATGTGCTAGAGCATGTTAAGGTTAAGAAAGAGACAGTGTTGAAGCTTCTCAAAAACACTAGGATAGGCAAGCTCCGAGGCCGAATGGGATATACAGGAAATGAGGCAAAAGACGGCTGGGGCATTGACGATGATCTTTGCACACCTCCTGGCCACCAGAATGGTACCAGAGGATTGGAGGATAGCACTTTTGTTCCATTGTTCAAGAAAGTCAATAGGTATAAACCTGGGAATTATAGACTAGTTCATCTTACATCAGTGGTGGGGCAAACTAATAGAGAGGATTCTTAGAGACAGGATCTGCAAGGATTTGGAGAAGCCTCATTTGATTGGGGTAGGCAGCATGGCTTTGTCAGGGGTAGGCCATCCCTCAGGAGCTTGGTTGAGATTTTCCAGGAGGTGACAGTACAAATGGACAAAGGTGGATTTTAGTAAGACCTTTGACAAGGTTCCACATGGTGGGCTCATTCAGAAAGTCATGAGGTATGGGATTCCTGAAAAACTTGGCTGGGCAGATTTGGAATCTGCTTCCCAACATAAGGCAGAGAGGGTGGTGGCAAATGGAACATGTTCTGCCTGGAGGTTGGTGACTAGTGGTGTTCTGCAAGAATCTGCTCTGGAACCCCTGCCCTTTGCGAGTTTTATGAATGACTTGGCTGAGGGAATAGAAGAGTGTGTAGCTAAGTTTGCAGATGACTCAAATGTTGATGGCGTTGTGCATAGTGTAGAAGGTTTTGGTAGGTTACAGTGCAATGTAGAGAGAGTGCAGACCTGGGCAGAGAAGCGGCAGATGAAGTTCAATCCGGACGAGTGTGAAGTGATACTCAAGTCAGAGCACAAGGTTAGTATCAGGATTCTTAGCAGTGTGGAGGAACGGAGGGATGTTTGGGTCTAGATCCATACATCCCTCAAAATTGCCTTGCAACTTGATAGGGTGGTTAAGAAGGTGTATTGCGTGCTGGCCTTCAATCAGAAAATTGAGTTCAAGAGCCATGAGGTAATGTTGCAGCTCTATAAAACTTCGGTTAGGCCACACTTACTGTATTGTGGTAAAGTATTTCTGGTATTATAGGAAGGATGTGGATGCTTTAGAGAGGATGCAGAGATGAATTACCAGGATGCTGCCTGGATTAGAGGGCATGTCTTATGAAAATTGACATGCTAGGGATTTTCTCTTTACAACAACAGAGGATGAGAGGTGACTTGATAGAGGTGCATAAGATTATGAGAGGCAGAGATAGAATGGACAGCCAGCCACCTTATTCAGAGGACATGCATTTAAGGTGAGTGGAGGAAAATTTAGGAGAGTTGTCAGAGACAGGCTTTTGCACAGTGATTAATCTGGTCTAGGTGACTTACAGTATCTACCTTCAGATCTTTCAGCTTCCCAAGCACCTTCAATTACAATTACTGTGAGTGTAGCAATTACACTCACTTCTGCCTCGATACTCTCTTGAATTTTTTCCATGTTGCTAGTGTCTTCCACAGTGAAGACTAACGCAAAATACTGATTCAGTTCATCTATCATTGTGTTGTTGCTCATTCTTTCTCCAGCATAATTTTTCAGCAGTCTGATGTTCAAACTTGCTTCTATTTTACTCCCTTCATATTTCATCCTTTCTCTCCTTTTTCTGTTTTTTAAAAATCTTTTTATTAATTTTAAACAAACATATATGAAACATGAATACAGAGAGTTTGAAAGTACATAATTAATAGGTTAAGTATACATTCATATTGACGATAATCCATGTATAATAACCTCCCAAACTCATAGTAATTACGAAAAAAGGGAGTAAATAAGAAAAAAAAAACCCAAAAAAGAAAAGAAAAAAAAACCTAACCAACATCGGGAGCAAGTTACAGCTTGTGATTCAGCTGGGAGCTCAGAGAATTCGACCGTGAAGTAGGATTTAAGCCTACCTGGTCAATACCTGTGGAGGAGGGGGAACTGCGCAGGCGCGAGTGACGTCAGCGTCGAGCGCGCACTTTAAAAGGCAGGACTTCTTGTCAGAGCGGGCAGCGGAGTCCGTGGAAGCAGAGTCCTGGGCGTTGGCTAAGTGGGCTTTGGCGTAAGGGGACTTCGGTAAGCTTGTGTGATTGCTCACTGAGGGGAAGAAGGTAAGGTCGCTAGGTGCTTTTTAGACTTATTCTATTAATCCAGTTCAGGTATGGGGGGAGACAGTCAGAGCAGTGGTGTGCTCCGTATGCAGTATGTGGGAGGTCGGGGTCAACACAGTTGTCCCTGATGACCACACCTGCAAAAGGTGCGTCCAGCTGCAGCTCCTATCAGACCGAGTTAGGGAGTTGGAGCGGGAGCTGGATGAACTACAGATCATTCGGGAGGCAGAGGCAGAGAGATAGGAGTTATCAGGAGGTAGTCACACCAAAGAACCAAGAAGTAGGCAGATGAGTGACGGTCCAGAGAGGCAGGGGGAGCAGGCAGAGAGAGCAGAGCACCCCTGCGGCCATTCCCATTAACAATAAGTATACCGTACTGGATACTGTTGATGGGGATGACCTACCAGGAATGAGTTGTAGTGGTCATGCCTCTGGCACAGAGGTTGAACCCTCAACTAGAAAGGGGAGGAGGGAAGAGAAGAGAGCGATAGTTTTAGGGGACTCTATAGTTAGGGGGGCAGATAGGAGATTTTGTGGGGCAGATCGGGAGTCTCGGATGGTATGTTGCCTCCCTGGTGCCAGGGTCCGGGACATCTCAGATCGGGTGCAGGCTATTCCTGAGAGTGAGGGCATGAACCCAGGTGTAGTGGTCCATGTAGGGACCAATGATGTAGGTAAGGTGAGTGAGGGGGTCCTGCTTAGAGAGTTCAGGGAGTTAGGAGTGAAGCTGAAAGGCAGGACCTCCAGGGTGACAATCTCGGGATTGCTACCTGTGCTACGTGCCAGTGAGGTGAAGAATAGAATGATTATGCACATTAATAAGAGGCTGAGAGCATGGTGCAGGAAGGAAGGGTTCAGGTTTTTGGATAATTGGTCTTTGTTCCAGGGACATTGGGATCTGTTTCGAAGGGATGGTCTACATCTGAACCGGAGGGATACTAACATTCTTGCAGGAGTATTTGCCAGTGCTGCTCGGGGGGGGGGGGGTTTAAATTAGATGTGCAGGGGGCAGGGATCCAGATCCAGAGGGTTGGTCAGAAGGTGCATGGGGTTAAATGTGTACAAGGTTTGGGTGATCTTGAGAAGGTCATCAAAATTCAGGGTGCAATTTGCCCGATGGAAGTTCAAGGAGCTGGGTTAGGTACAGTAGACAGTGTTTTAAGCAAAGAGAGGAGGAATGGGCTAAGAATTCTATACTTGAATGCGCGTAGTGTCAGAAATAAGACAGATGAGCTTGAAGCTCAGATGAAAATGGGGAACTACGATATTGTTGGGATAACGGAGACATGGCTGCAAGGGGATCAGGCCTGGGAATTGAGTGTACCAGGGTATACGTGCTATCGTAGAGACAGAAATATGGGAAGAGGGGGTGGGGTGGCCCTGTTGGTGAGGAATGAGATTCAGTCCTTAGCAAGAGGTGACTTGGGAACAGGGGAAGTAGAGTCTGTGTGGATTGAGCTGAGGAACAGTAAGGGTAAAAAGACCCTAATGGGTGTTGTGTACAGGCCCCCAAACAGTAGTGTGGATATTGGGTACAAGTTGATTAGGGAGTTAACATTGGCATGTGCTAAAGGTAATGCAGTCGTTATGGGAGATTTCAACATGCCGGTGGACTGGGAGAATCAGGTAGGTGCTGGACCCCAGGATAGGGAGTTTGTGGAGTGTCTAAGGGATGTATTTTTGGAACAGCTTGTGCTTGAGCCAACCAGGAACGAGGCTATTTTGGACTTGGTGATGTGTAATGAACAGGAATTGATAAGTGATCTTGAAGTAAAGGAGCCATTAGGAAGTAGTGATCATAACATGATCAGTTTTTATCTACAATTTGAGAGGGATAGGGGCAGATCAGAGGTGTCAGTGTTGCAATTAAATAAAGGAGACTACGGAGCCATGAGGGAAGAGCTGGCCAAAGTTAAATGGGCGGATGCCCTGGCAGGAAAGACAGTGGATCAGCAGTGGCAGATATTCTTGGGCATAATACAAAAGATGCAAATGCAGTTCATTCCAATGAGAAGGAAGGATTCAAAGAGGGGGAAGGGGCCACAGTGGTTGACAAAGGAAGTCAGAGATTGTATAGCATTAAAGAAAAAGAAGTATGACAGGGCTAAGATGAGTGGGAATACAGATGATTGGGAAAGTTTTAAGGAACAGCAGATCTTAACTAAAAAAGCAATACGGAGAGAAAAAATCAGGTATGAGCTCAGTCTAGCCAGGAATATAAAAGGGGATAGCAAAAGCTTTTTTAGCTATGTGAAGAGAAAGAAGATAGTTAAGAACAATGTTGGCCCCTTGAAGAATGAATTGGGAGAAATTGTTATGGGAAACAGGGAAATGGCAACAGAATTTAATGCGTACGTTATATCTGTCTTCACCAGGGAGGACATAAGCAATCTCCCAGATGTATGGATGGGCCAGGGTCATAAGATATCAGAGGAATTGAGACAGATTGACATTAGGAAAGAAACTGTGATGAGTAGACTGGTAGGACTGAAGGCTAATAAATCCCCGGGTCCAGATGGTCTGCATCTGAGGGTTCTAAAAGAGGTGGCTCAGGAAATTGCGGATGCATTTGTAATCATTTTCCAATGTTCCTTAGATTCAGGATCAGTTCCTGAAGGTTGGAGAGTGGCTAATGTTATCCCACTTTTCAAGAAGGGAGGGAAGGAGAAAACGGAGAACTATCGCCCTGTTAGCCTAACATCAGTCGTGGGGAAGATGCTTGAGTCCATTATTAAGGACGAAATAGTGGCACATCTAGATGGCAGAAACAGGATTAGGCCGAGCCAGCATGGATTTACCAAGGGCAAATCATGCTTGACTAATCTGTTGGAGTTTTTTGAGGGTGTAACAAGGATGTTAGACGAGGGTAAGCCAGTAGATGTTGTGTACCTAGATTTTCAGAAGGCATTCGATAAGGTGCCACATAGGAGATTGGTGAGTAAAATCAGAGCTCATGGCATTGGGGGCAGGGTTTCAACATGGATAGAAAACTGGTTGGCAGATAGAAAGCAAAGGGTAGCAGTGAATGGGTGTTTCTCAGACTGGCTGGAGGTGACTAGTGGGGTACCACAGGGCTCTGTATTGGGACCACAGCTCTTTACGATTTATGTCAATGATTTAGATGAGGGCATTGAAAACTATATCAGCAAGTTTGCTGACGATACTAAACTGGGTGGCAGTGTGACATGCGAAGAGGACGTTAGGAGAATACAGGGAGACTTGGATAGGCTGAGTGAGTGGGCAGATACTTGGCAGATGTCATTCAATGTGAATAAATGTGAAGTTATCCACTTTGGAAGCTGGAACAAGAAGGCAGAGTATTGTCTGAACGGTGTCGAGTTAGGTAAGGGAGAAATGCAAAGAGACCTAGGAGTCCTAGTTCACCAGTCAATGAAGGTGAATGAGCAAGTGCAACAGGCAGTGAAGAGGGCAAATGGAATGTTGGCCTTTGTTACAAGGGGAATTGAATACAAGAGCAAGGATGTTCTTTTGCATTTGTACAGGGCCCTGGTGAGACCACACCTGGAATATTGTGTACAGTTTTGGTCTCCAGGTTTAAGGAAGGACATTCTGGCAATTGAGGAAGTGCAGCGTTGATTCACTAGGTTGATTCCTGGGATGGCAGGGCTGCCTTACGCAGAGAGATTGGAGAGATTGGGCTTGTACACGCTGGAATTGAGGAGATTGAGAGGGGATCTGATTGAAACGTTTAAGATAATTAAAGGATTTGATAGGATTGAGGCAGGAAATATGTTCCAGATGTTGGGAGAGTCCAGTACCAGAGGGCATGGATTGAGAATAAGAGGTCAGTTATTTAAAACAGAGTTGAGGAAGAGCTTCTTCTCCCAGAGAGTTGTGGAGGTGTGGAATGCACTGCCTCGGAAGACGGTGGAGGCCAATTCTCTGGATGCTTTCAAGAAGGAGCTGGATAGATATCTGATGGATAGGGGAATCAAGGGATATGGGGACAAGGCAGGGACTGGGTATTGATAGTGAATGATCAGCCATGATCTCAGAATGGCGGTGCAGACTCGAGGGGCCGAATGGTCTACTTCTGCACCTATTGTCTAAAAAAAACATGGCCATTGCATTATGTCAAATATACACAGCAGCATCAATAACTCCGCACCTCCATCCAAATAATTAAGGATAATAGAAGCAGGGTTTAGGAAAAGTCAGTTTAACTGATATGAAAATGTTGGATAAATGGTCTCCAAGTTTCTTCAAATTTAACTGAAGAATCAAAGACAACACTTCTAATTTTTTCTAAGCTCAAACAAGAGATAGTTTGAGAAAACACTTTTTCTTTTTTTTTTCTTTTTTTATTTGTTTTCTGCAGTTAGTGCCGCACTATTACAGTTTGGGGCACTGGAGTTCGGGGTTCAATTCCAGCGGCCTCTGTCAGAAAATTTGTACAGTCTTTCTGTGAACGCATGGGTTTCCTCTGGGTACTCCGATTTCCTCCAACAATCCAAAGACGTACTGGCTGCTGAGTTAATTAGTCATTGTAAATTGTCCTGTGATTGGACTAGTGTAAAATGGGGGTTGGGGTGTTGGTGGCTCATTGAGCTGGAAGGGCCTGGGGCCTGTTCTGTGCTTCATCTCTAAATAAATCATATACCCTCTTACTTACTCTTATGTTGTCTTTGATTTCCCATGGTTGCCATATCCTCCCTCCAGAACATTTCTTCTTTTTTTGAACTGATATTGTGTCTTCTGAATTACTCCCAGAAATTTCAGCCATTGCTGTTCTGCCATCATCCCTGCCAGTGTCCACTTCCAATCAACTTTGGCCAGCTCCTTTCTCTTGCCTCTGTAATCCCCTTTACTTAACTGTGATACCAATACATCTGATTTCTCCCTCTCAAACTGCAGGGTGAATGTTATCATGTTATGATCACTGGCTCCTAAGAGTTCCCTCTACCTTAAGCTCGCTAAACAAACCTGGTTCATTACACAAAACACGATCCAGACTTGTCTTTTCTATTCTGTTCACAAGCTGCTCTGAAAAGCCACCTTGAAGACGTTCTTCAACTTCCTTCTCTTGGGATCCAATACCAACTTGATTTTCTCAATCTACCTGCATATTGACAAGCCCCATGACCATTGTAAGAATGCCCTATTTATATGCCTTTTCTATCTCCCATTGTACTTTGTACCACTCATGCTGGCTAGTATTCAGAGGCCTGTGTGTCACTCCCAACAAGATACATTTACCCTTAACTCCGCTCACACGGATTTTACATCTTCTGATGCAATATCACTTATTTTGAACAATATAATTTCATCTTTTACTAACAAAGCCACCCCTCTCCCTCTGCCCACCTGCTTGTCTTTTGATATCACTTACCCAAATATTCAATTTGTCAATTTCTTTTCTTGCTGAATCTTTATTGCTGCAAGCAGAGTCATAGAAAAGTGGAAAATATATACTGACTAGCATTTAACACTATTACCAAAGCAAAGAAAAATGACTGTTAGGAAAGGCTAAAATTGAAAGTGCTGCTGATCAGCTTACACACTCACTCATGTTGCCAAAAGTTCTATGGTTTGTTATCATCAAGACAATTCCAGCACTTTAGCATTAATTCTTAGAAGAAAAGGTGAAACTGTAAGAAACAGTACACGTATTTACGTAAAAATAAAACATTATTCAATTTTAAATTATGTTCTAAAACGTTCTTAAGAACAACACAAATGGAACATAATAAGTTTGAAAAGCCTATTTTTGATCTCTGTCCCTGACAGCTTATTGACTCTGACTGGAAACATATGTTAGAATTTGTTTTGGTATCCCGAGCTTGAGAGGAGAAACATCAGCTCATGTCCGTAGCCCTGATGGATATTCAGTGGCCTGTGGAAATGTGGAGCAAATGGCTCTCAGTTTTTAGCATATCCATGATCTTGCACATTACACTGTAAGCTGTGAGGTCCGTGGTTTATATTGAATAAGAATGTGGATTTACACAAGGTGAAAGAAAACTTCCAGTGAAATACACCTGAATATCTTTGGGTTTTTGGGAAGAAAACTACTTTTTTGAATATTTTTAACTCTGTTTCTTAGCTCATGCTTTAGAATAAACTTTGCTGTCTGATTAATAAAGAGGTTAATGCTCCTTTCTGTAACTTATCCATAAATGGTGCACTTTCATTTGTGAGATGGGTGTGCTATTAAACATTAATATTCAAAGGTTGCCCATGTGTTGCTATAAACTTCACAAAAATCTCATCGCTATCAGTCTAATTGGAACCAGGTTGCTGCATTATGCAAAAGATACTAACTAAACGTTGTATTGATGTTTAGGACTTGTAAACATTAGTGTAAATATCCTTTTACAAAACTGTTAAGTATTCTGTGCCAAAGAAGAACTCAGCAGCATCTGTAGAGGCAAAGGTGAGAGGGAGAAGAGGTGAGAAAGAGAAGTTAGATAGGTGACAAAAATAGGATTTGAGCTGTAAGGTACAGTAGGAACTCAGCAGGTTAGACAACTTCTATGGAAGGAAAAAACAGATGACGCTTTGGGCTGAGATTTTAAATCAAGGTTCATCGGGTCCTAATGAAGGTTCTCAGCCTGAAATGTCACCCGTTAATTCCCTTCCATAGATGCTACCTGACTTGCTGAGTTCCTCCAGCATTTTGACTCCCAGCCTCTGCAGAATCTCAAGTGTTTTTGAAAGGTGCAGGAACAGATTTAACTAATGACAGATGCTACAAGAATCTTTTTTGTCATGCAAATGGTCTCACCCACTCACTTTTATGCTAGTAATGAAAGAATTCATGATTCTATGTCCAGTATCCTGGATATTGCTCAGATGCCAGAAATCCCAGAGCAACACGCACAAACTGCTGGAGCAACTCAGCAGTTCAGGCAGCATCTATGGAAATGAATGAACAGTTGACGAATCCTGAATAATATTCTCAGCCTGAAACATATTGTGCTTATTCCTTTCTGTCGATAATGTTAGCAGCAGGTGGGCAGAAACTGTGCATTTGCTTTCTTTTGAATACATTAGGATAGGATAGTTTCTGATCAGTGTTCACTAAAAACTTACATAGTACATGCAGGAGTCAGCCATTCATTTCTTCAGTGCCATTCCATTAAGTTGAAAACAATCTCAATTCTGCACTCTGCTCTACCCAGGCCATTTTCCACTCTCTTGCTTATCAACAATCTAGCTAACTCTCCCTTAAGAATATTTCAGGGTTCTGCTTTCACTACCCTTTGAGAAAGAGATTTGACCAAGAGAAAAAAACAATTGCCTTGCCTTTGTTTTAAATGGGCGATCACAAGTTCTAAATTCTCCCTCAAGGGGAAATGTTCCCTCCACGTCCAGTCTACCCTGACCAATATGTTTCAACTAAATCCCTTCTCACTTCTCCTCAATTCTAGCCTGTCCCACCTTTCCTTGTAAGTCAACTCATCTATACCAGACATGTTAAGTTAAAGACCTCCTTATTAATTAGTTCACTTTCAAGCTTGTGTAAGTGAAGGGACATACAGCCTTCCAAATACAGGGACAAAATCAATCAGGTACAATTGGCGAAATGGGTGAAACCTGCCAGAAGCATAGTTTTTACTTTAAATTCTGAATCTTTTTGTAATTTGTAGCAATAAAGTCAGCAGTGCCAAAGCCAAAACTCTTAAGCTAGGGTTTCAAACTGTTGGTAAAGACTAACTGAGGAACGCATCACAACAGGATGATGGTTAGAATGATTAAGGAGTGCAGCAGGTAACAGCACTGATGTGGATAAAAATCCACAGCTGAAACAGTGCAAGGCATTTGAATGAGTTGTAGAATCATCAGCAGGTGGGTGGAAAATCTGCACCAGTTGATTACTTCAGAAACCATGACAACATGAAATTAGCTACGATAAAAGCAAAGAAACTAACAAGCTGTAAAGCCTTCAGTGGAATTGGCCACTGAGGCAAAACTACAGTCAATTTAAAATAGAAATAAACAGAACTGTGGAAAGACAAGATGTGCTAACATAAGAGTTAATACCTACTGGAGGAAAATCATCAAAATGTAGCAAATTATGTAAAATTTTCAACACGACAGTATGAGAACAGCTGTATAACATTTAGTAGATAAACCCTTCTGTCAGATTGCATCTATGCTAAAAATTAAGATCTTCCGTAACGATTGCTGGTTTCCATTGAAACAAAGCAGCATGTCAGATTTACATTTAGTGATAGAGATTTCAATGATACTGTTTGTACAGTGCATTTTTAGATGCCAAGAATTTGGATCCATTAGTGTCTGTTTTGAAAGGCAGGCACTGAGAGATTCTTTGTGCATGTTTTGCAGTGCTTCTGCCTAAAACTGTCAGAAGGTCCAAGTGTATTGAAACTGAGCTGGTCGGTTTCAGTCATGATCCATGTTAGCATGGTGGCATCATCCTGTGGTTATGTTAAAAAGAGAAATGGTGGAAATACCCATCAGATCTGTCAGCATGTATAAATAGAAGAGGCAGGTTATGAAACTATACGAGGCTGACCTAGAATAGAACCAGCATTTAGTCAGATGAAAGAAACAGGGAAAGGACACAAGAAAGAGTTTTTAATCATTCCAACAATGCTTATTTGAAAACTTGGATTAGTGAAATAATGAGATAGCATTAAAAGAAACAAAAATGACCATATTAAGAGTTTGCTCCTTCTCCACATGTTCTTCTTCTTTCTAAACTCTTCACATTTCTGCTTGCATTGACCTTCCTCAGTCACGAAGTATATTTCAAAGTCTTTGCCTTTGATTTCACAGCAGCTTCCTATTAAGCTGGTTTTTCTGTTCTGGGAATGCTGTGCTTGTTGATCCTCTCCTCCCCTTCACATGTTCTTTCCTGACTTGCTAAAATGCCTTTGCATCTTTCAGTCATTAAGTTTCAAGAAGAGTTTCACGCCTAAAAGTCATATTTTTTTCTTTTTGTACGTTAACTGCTCAGCTGTCTATTTCTCAGTAGTGTTTTTCAGAATCAGAATCAGGTTTATTATCACTGGCAGGTGACGTGAAATTTGTTAACTTAGTGGCGGCAGTTCAATGCAATACACAATCTCATAGTTTTTTAGATTTGCTCACATCTTGAACTTTGTAATTATTCGATTGATTTTTATAGTTTCAGATACTTTTGAATATCAGTCATTCTGAAACATTCAATGCCTTCTGATAACCGTCACAATGGACTAAGCAGGGCTCAGGCTTTAAACAAGGTCTGACAAGGTTTCCTCATTCTGTTGTGGTGGGTGGGGCTTGTTCTACCCCTCTGCTGAGTAAGGGCATTTACAGGCAGCCAACACCTCCACTGTACAGGGCTTTGGCACTGAAAATCAACAGCTGGCTGTCACCAGGGCATGGTTAACATTTTTGAGTGGGAAATGAGGGTACCTTGTCATTGGCCCTTGATCATATTGTTTCTATGCCAGTGTCTTCATTAGGGGAAGCTAGATATATTGCTCTTCCATTTGATTACAAACATAACAAATATTCTGGGATCCTTGTTTATTATACGGGTAAGCTCCCACTAGTATTAAATACTGCCAGCGGTGTGTGTCTCAAACAGCCTCTGACAACCAAGACCAGCTCCTGGCCTTCACGTGTGGCCTAGCTACTAAGCACAGCAGACCCATTCCTACTGACAGGAGAAGGGGCACAGTTAGGTTACTGGTGCCTTAAAACCAGCCGCTTCGGGTGGATGGGGCGTATCAGCCATGGTTGGCAGCTCATCCAAGAGAAAGAAAACTCCATCTCAAACCTCCGCTGCCTATCGGCCATGGGGAAGGCTTCAGGAGTAAACCCTCAGAGAAAAATCCAGAGCTGAAGTCCCTAAGACAGTCCTACGTTGGGTTCAAAACTGACTGGTGACTCCTGTGATGCTGCTGGTGCCAAACTGTATCAGTCGGTGACACTTTGGGACCATCAGATACGTGGAGAGGGGGAGCCTGCTACATGGGGAACAGCTTGCTCTCCATATCGTACTGCCCTGGCTTGTAAATTTAAAAGGTGGCAGTAGGGGAGAGAGAAACACCAGGTAACAAGTGAAACCAGGAGGGGGAGGGATGAAGTAAAATGCTGGGAAGTTGATTGATGAGAGAACTACAAGGCTGGAGAAGGAGGAGTCTGATAGGTGAGGACAGAAGACCATAGAGGAAAGAAAAGGAGGGAGGAGCACCAGAGGGAGGTAATGGGCAGGCAAGGAGATAAGGTGAGAGAGGGAGAAGTGGATGGGGAATGGTGAGGGGGAGGGACATACTGGATATTTGAGAAATCAGGTTGGAGCTACCCAAATCCATGCCCTCCTCTACTGTCGTGATGAGACTGCACTCAGGTTGGAGGAAGAACACCTTATATTCTGTCTAGGTAGTTCTTTACTTCACCCCTCCCACTCCCGGTTTTACCCATCACCTGGTGTTTCTCTCTTCCCTACCCCATCTTTTAAATCTATTCCTCATCTTTTTTCTCCAGTCCTGCTGAGGCGTCTCAGCCCAAATAATGGACTATTCTCTTTTCCATAGTTGCTGCCTGACCTGCTGAGTTCCTCCAGCATTTTGTGTGTGTTGCTTGGATTTCCAGCATCTGCACATTCTCTCGTTTGTGAAAACAATAACTGCATTATTTCAACAGCCCTTCAAACAAGGATGAAAGGTGGTTAGGTTACACAATTAATTCCTGACTGAACTTATTAGGACTTCATGCAATATATATTTCTTCTGCCTGTTGTAGTAGATTCCTGTGACTAAACACAGTGAAGATAAATCCAAAGAGATTACGCCATGGGTGGCATTGCCTTAAATTCATTGAAAAATGTAACCTATAATAACAATTATTAAACATTGTGTTGTCTACCCATTGCACTTATAGGCTAAATGAAACTCTTGAGAGCAAAGTTAGTTGGTTCTGCTCTAAAATACAGCCTTGAAATTCACAGTCCACTTGTGCTGGTTACAAGCATTTAATGTTCATCAGTTCTAACAAACAGTGAGTTCCTCCATACGTGCACTCCCTGCAATCTCACTGCAGAAGTACCTGATGAAAGAGCTTGAGTGTTAATCTCAGTCGCCTATTTCACTGGAGCTTTAATACAGAGTCATTATTATTAAGTATGCATCAAAATGTCATTCATTCTGAAATCACGGTACAAAGCTACAGCTGGATTTTATGGTGTTATTTAGTAACCTTGTCTAACTTCATTTTGTGTCTCGTCAAATCATTCAGTTTCAATTATTTAACACATAGAGTAAATTAACAATTTTGGGCCACCATAGGGGGTCACTCCTGAGGTCAGCTCAAATGAGCACAACCGTGAGGTTTAACTAGCCTGATTTCAAGACTAGAATTTGGATATGCATTTGCAGCGAATGGAGCAGAACACATTTAAATACACTTCCTTGTTTATATCAAAAATGCCAATTAGAATGACATGAACCAGGTTAAGTCAAAAGAGACATTAACAAGAATGCAATAACAGTGAAATATAAAATGAAGGAGATCTCCAGTCAGAGAAAATTAATGTTGTTTACATTGGTCAGTACTTCCATATGCTTAATCCACATTGGGATTTAGAATAACAAGATATCAAAAAATGCAAACTCTAGAAATAATCAGAGAGAAGAATAGGGAAAGCGAATTCAAAGTTACAAATAAGTGAACTTTGGTGTGCAGGAGGATCTGAGTGTGTTGGCTAATTGGATGTAGACACTAAGCATGCAGGTACAACTAAGATGCCAACTGTTATACTGACATTTACTAGAATGTGCTGAGGTCAGGAAGTATTCTTGTGATCCTACATGCCAAAATAATACTTTGTTTCAAGAACTGTGTACAATTTTAGGATCCAGAGCTAAGGATGGTAATATTTGCATTGGAGTCATGATTCTACTATTCACTACATTTATTCCTGGGATGATGGGGTTGCCTTCTGGAGAAAGATTAAGTACAAATGGGCTGGTGTTAAAAGGAACAATAGATGATGCCCCTGAAGCTATGTCACACCACGCCGGATAAATCCGTAACTGAGGCTTTTTCTCTTCGTTTTTACCCTCCATCCACACTAAAATGGCGTTTTTGTCTCCCGAAACCAGAGCTTTTCAGAAACAGGGTGGGTATTTTTGAAAACGCCGCTCGGGCAAATCAGTGTGGACGGGGTAACCGGAGAAATCTGAAAACGCTATCAGACAGTAGCGCGCCATTTCATTGTTTCCTTGAACACAACCTAACAATTTCAGAACAGACGGCAACGAGACTGAAGCCAGAAGAGTTAGAAATGTACTCACCAAATACCTTGACCCATAACTTACTGAATAAATAAGTATACTGTACTCACTTTGCCCTGTTTTCTGTCCTTGCTCGTATGAAGGTGGTTTACCTATTTATGCAAGTACTTCTCTGACAATAGATGTGTAACAGCCTAATGTAACATTGTATGGAAATACAAGATAACACTGATGCAGACATGTTTTATACATTTAACAAGGTGCTTTATTAATACAACACAGTTAGTTTTTCAATGTTCGTCGTCAGCCGGGTCATACAGTCCGTGAACTCCCTGTCAGTTGCCTCCATACACTTCAGTATTTGTTTTTTTTACTTTTAAATCTTCCTGTGCGAGAGCTAACAGCTGCCCGTTGTTTAAGTTTTTCTAGTGTGTAACTGAACAAACACGCATCGTCTTTCACAGCGAGATTCAACACCAAACATGTCGCTTGTTTTTGGTAGATGTGTCCAGCACATCCCAGTACGAGGAGATTCGATGAAATCTCCGTTTCAATGTGGACAGAGACATTTTCAAAAACGCATTGTGTGGACGCCTATTGTTTTTACACGAAACCGGTGTTTTCAAAATTATCCGGTCTCGTGTGGATGTAGCCTGAGATGTAGAGGATTCACAGAACAACAGGGACAAGTCTCTGGCTGCAGAGTACACAGTAAGTGTCATTATTCAAGGAAAAGAGTCTGTCATTTATGACTGATGTGATAAAATTCTTAAATGTAAAAGATTCTGCAGATGCTGAAAATCTTGAGCAATGCACACAAAATGCTGGATAAACTCAGCAAGACAAACAGTATCTACAGAGGGGAATAAACAGTTATCGTTTTGGACCAGGATCCTTCATCAGGACTGGGAAGGAAGGAGACAGAAGCAAGAATAAGAAGTTGGGGGAAGAGGTAAGTGTACAAGCTGGCAGGTGATAGATGAGGGAGAAGGAGGGTGGATGGGGGAAGGGGGACAGGGGAATAAGTTAGAAGCTAGGAAGTGATAGATGGACGAGGTGAAGGGCCGAAGACCAAGGAATCAAATAGAAGGAGACAATGGACCATGGAAGAAAGGGAAGGAGCATCAGAGGGAGGTGATGGGCAGATGAAAAGAACAGCACTGAGAGAGCAACCAGAACGGGAAATCAAAAAGGAGAGAAAAGGGGAGGGGGGACTAATTACCAGAATTCAGAGAAATCCACGATTACGCCATTGGGTTGGAAGCTGCCCAGTTGGAAAATGAGGTTTTAGTCCTCTAACCTGATTTTGGCCTCATTGTGGCAGTAGAGGCCATGGACTAACATGTCAGAGAGGGAATGGGAAGTCAAATTGACATGGGCAGCCACTAGGAGATGCAGATTGGAAGACCACATTGTTGAGGACACGGACTGGGAACCTTTGCTCTGTCCGGATCTCCCAGTGGCCAAAGAAATACTTAGCATTTAATATCTCTGAGTGTGCGCATCTCACAGTAAAAATTGCATCCACGTTACTGATAACAATCAACCATGTAAAGCAACCATTCAGGTCTGTGTTCAGAAGGGAAAGCGGGCTGGCTATTTCTGGATGAATGTTCCAATGCAGCTTTAACACTTCTCATCTGAGATTGGGCTGCCATGATCCAGGTACGATTAGATCTTCCATAGGTCTTTGCATGAGAACCAGTATGGCTTTATTGATAAAAATGGACAAGCTAATAGAGTTTTACATTAACCTTTCACCAAGTTCCTTGAATAGGAAAGCTAACATCAAAATAACCAAATTTTTTTGTTGAAAAATGTCACATTATAAACCTGAATATATTTCACTGTAACAGCGGCACTGATAGAGTCTCACAGCTCAAGTGGCCTGAGTTCAGTACTGAGCTCTGTGTGGAGTTTGCACATTATCCTGTGAAGGTGTGGGTTTCCTTTATGTGCTTTGCTTTCCTCTCACATTCCAAAAGTTGTACTGATTACCAGGTTAGTAGGCTGATAAAGAGTGTAGAGACAAGTGTTAGAATCTGGAAGCTGTTTTGGAGAGAATAGGCTACAGGGTAGCAGGACTAGAACAGTGCACCATTATAGACTCGGTGGGCTGAGACGGCCTGATTCAGCGGTTGGAGGAAAATGTAAAAATATAAAATGGCAATGCTCAGTCAACTAGAAATGTGACACTGATAGACATGTGGCCATCCAGTGAGGTTTGGCTGATGTTTATTGTGAGTATAAAGTTGTATTCATGGGTGGCAAAGGCAGCTCCTAAGGAGAAATAATTAATATGCCAGAAGCTGGAACATCTCCTAAAGCTTCGACAATGTTGTTCATCAAAAACTTTTAAATGCCAGCCAAGCCAGGGACACACCCAGATACTTAGCAGCGTACTGAGTTGCTGCAATCTAGTTCCATATTCATCCTGAAGTACCCTTGACTTTAAATCAATAGTTCCAAGCCGAAGTCTCTTTTACATTGTTCCATGAGCACCACACCGACACCCTTCACTGATCCAACATGTCCAATCTTTCTCTTTTAATTTCATCCACACATCAACTTATATGAATCAGCTTTTCTATGTTACCTTTCCAATCTAGTAAGAACCACTCTTTTATATTTAGATGTTATTCTGTTTAATACTGAATTTAACAAGCCATAAAGTTTGGCATGAACAAATCATCTGTGCTGTGCTATTTGACAACAGGTGAAATAAATTACTCTATTCTGTGTTAACTAATAGTCATATATTTGCCATGATCCTCTTGCCAAACACGACTTAGAAATAAAAAATTCATATTGACTTGATTCTTATTGTAACAAACATTCATAAAATATTCAGATATGATCATAAAATATTTAGTCTTTAGGTTCCTGAGTTATAACTTCTTAATGTGTAGTCTTCTACCACCTCCAAACAAAATTCTCCAGAGGTTGCCTAATTAACATGAATGCCATTTATTAAGCTGGTGAATCGTAGGGAAAATATTTGGCAAATTAACACAAACTTGTGATCTGTCCCTGAAGGTTCCCATTGTTGTTGCCCTGGCGATGAACAGAAACAATGATCTTTTTTAAAAAAAAGTCAGATCAGCAATCATCAATAAATATTAGAAGATGCAAATGACTGCACAGTGTTGTTTTGTTCTGCCGATACTCTTTCAGTCACGGCCCGATAAGTGTTTGCGCAATGAGCAGAATTGTTGACTGAGAAAGCAGTCAATTCAAGAGATTGCCCAATCTAGACACAGGGACATTTCACTGATACTTGGTAACAGAGAGCATATATTCCAGAGTCAGGGTTCTTGTTTCAATAGTGAATTCTAGTACCTGTATCATCAACAATAAATACAATCTCACAAAAGTCATCAAACCATAAGATATTGGAATAGAATTAGGCCATCTGGCCCATCGAGTCTACTCAGTCATTTCATCATGGCTAATCCATTTCCCTCTGAGCCCCAATTTGCTGCCTTACCCTGTAACCCCTTCATGCCCTGACCAGTCAAGAATCTATCAACCTCTGCCTTAGATATACCTAATGAACTGGCCTCCACAGATTCACTACTCATTGACTAAAGAAATTCCTCCTAATCTCCGTTCTAATTGGGCATCCCTCTATTCTGAGGCTGTGTCCACTGGTCCTAGACTCCCTCACCATAGGAAACATCCTCACCACATCCACTCTATCAAGGCCTTTCACCATTGGATAGGTTTCAATGAGGTTCCCCCTCATTCTTCTGAGTTCCAGTGAATACAAGCCCAAAGACATCAAACGCTCCTCATATGATAAGCCTTTCAATCGTGGAATAATTTTCATGAACTTTCTTTGAACCCTCTCCAATGTCAGCATGTCCATTCTTAGCTAAGTGGCCCCAAATGACTCACAATACTCCAAGTGAGGCCTCATCAGCGCTTTGGGAAGTCTCAACATTACATCCTTGCTTTTATATTTTAGTCCTCTTGGGGTGAATGTTAACGTTGCATTTGCCTTCCACACCACTGACTCAACCTGCAAGTTCATCTTTAGGGAATCCTGCGAGAGAACTTCCAAGTCACTTTGCACATCAGAGTTTTAAATTTTCTCTCTGTTTATAAAATAGTCTACGATTTCATTTCATCTACCAAAGTGCATGATCATACACTTACCAACCCTGCCATTTCTATGCCCATTCTCCTAATCAGTTTAGCTCCTTCTGTAGCCTCTCTGCTTCATAAACACTATCTGCCCTTCCCCCGACTTCGTATCATCCACAAAGCTGGCCACAAAGCCACTAATTCCATCATCCAAATCACTGACATATAATGAAAAAAGAAGTGGCCCCAACATAGACCCTTGTGGAACACCACTAGTCACCCGCAGCCAGCCAGAAAAGGCTCTCTTTATAACAGAAAACAGAAACAGACCAAAGATGGCGTGCAACAGAGATTACAGAAAGAACAGACAGGAGATAAGGCTTAATCAATGCCAGCGGCATGAGTTACAGGGCAATGGAGTCATGGTGAAGTTATAACAGAAAGCAACAAATACTGGACTGAGAGTGTTGTATTTGAATGCATGCAGCATAAGGAATAAAATGGTCGATCTTTAAATTCAGCTACAGATTGGCAAATATGATGTTGTGGCCATCACTGAAACTTGGCTAAAGGATGGCTGCCATTGAGAGCTGAACATTGAAGGATATACAGTGTATCGGAAAGATAGGTTATTAGGCAGAGGCTACTGTGTGGCTCTGTGCATAAGAAATAATATTAAATCATTGGAAAGAGATAACATAGAATTGGAAGGTGTAGAGTCTATGGGTTGAGTTAAGAAATGGCAAGGGTAAAAGGACCCTAATGGCAGATGTATACAGGCCTCCAAACAACAGCCAGGATGTGGATTACAAAATACAGCAGGGGATAGAAAAGGCATGTCAGAAAGGCAATGTCATGATAATCATTGGGGCTTTTAGCATGAAAGTAGATTGGGAAAACCAGGCCAGAAGTGGACTTCAAGAGAGAGAATTTGGAGAATGTCTAATAGATGGCTTTTAAGAACAACTTGTTGTTGAGCCCACTAGGGGATTGGCTGTGGTGGATTGGGTGTTGTGCAATGATCCGGAGGTGATAAGAGATCTTAAGGTTAAGGAACCCTTAGGGAACAGTGATCAAGTTCACATTGAAGTTTGTGAGGGAAAAAATAAAATCCAGTGTGTCAGTATTTCAGTGGAATAAAGGAAATTACAATGGCATGAGAGGGGAAGTGGCCAAAGTTGCCTGGAAAGGGTCATTTGCAGGAGAGACAGCAGAGCAGCAATGGCTGGAGTTTCTGTGAAAAATGAGGGAAGTGCAAGACAGATATATTCCAAATAAGAAGAAATTTTCAAAGGCAAGGACACTACCATGGCTGACAAGTGAAGCCAGGGCCAAAGTAAAAGCAAAAGAGAGGGCATACAAGGAAGCCAGATCTAGTGGGAAGATAGAGGATTGGGGAGCTTTTAAAAACTTGCAGAAAGAAACTAAGAAGGTCATTCAGAAGGAAAAGATAAATTATGAGAGGAAGCCGGTGACTAATATCAAAGAAGATACTAAAAGCTTTTTTAAGTATATAAAAGGTAAAAGAGAGTCGAGAGTAGATATAGGACCAATACAAAATGACGCTGGAGATACTGTAATCAGAGATGAAGAGATGGCAGAGAAACTGAATGTGTATTTTGCATCAGTCTTCACAGTGGAAGACGTCTGGAATATACTGAACATACAAGAGTGTCAGGGAAGTGAGGTTTGTGCAGTGAACATTACGACTGAGAAGGTGCTCAGGAAGCTTATTGTCTGACGGTGGATAAATCTCCGGGACCTGATGGAATGCACATTTGGGTTCTGAAGGAAGTACCTGGAGAGACTGCGGAGGCATTAATGATGATCTTTCAAGAATCAATAGATTCTGGCATTGTACTGGATAACTAGAAAATTGCAAATATTACTCCGCTATTTAAGAAGGGTGGGAGGCAGCAGAAAGAAAACTATTGACCTGTTAGCCTGACATCAGTGATTGGGAAGTTGTTGGAATTGGTTGTTAGGGATGAGATTATGGAGTACAGTCGGCCCTCCTTATCCGCAGGTGATTGGTTCCGAGACCCCCCCGCGGATACCAAAAATCGCAGATGCTCAAGTCCCTTATTTAACCTGAATCAGTGCAGTGGTCTTTAGGATCCAGCAAAACCCCGGACTTTATTTAACATGCCCAGAGCGGTGGGCATTAGGACCTGGCGTAGCTTTGAATCTGCGGTGTTTCTGTTCATGAAAATAATCACGATCGTGATTGAAAATAAGGTGGAAGTAATAAAGTGATCAGAAAGAGGTGAAACGCCATCAGTCATTGGAAAAGCATTACGCTACAGTCGGTCAATGATCAGAACAATTTTAATGGAGCATTTGAAAGGTCCTGCCCCGATGAAAGCTACGATTATTACTAAGCAACGCAGTGGTTTAATTATTGAAATACGTAAGTTTCTTAAGTGTTTTATATACATAGAAGGGTAAAATATGTACAATATACTAAGAAAAACGTTTGGCTAACTGACACTAAATAATACCGGATGTACCTGTTCCGACTTCAAATCCGACTTAAAAACGGACTCGGGAATGGAACTCATTCATAACCCGGGGACTGCCTGTACTTTTAAGTCATTTCTAGATTACTTATAATACCTAATACAATGTAAATGCTATGTAAATAGTTGTTATACTGTATTGTTTAGGGAATAATGACAAGAAAAAATAGTCTGTACATGCTTAAACAATGAATGCTGGAGGCAGAACTTCCGGGTTTTCCTGATCCGCAGTTGGTTGAATCCGCGCATGCAGAATCCGTGGATAAGGGACTGTACCTGGAGGCATATGGCAAGATAGGCCAAAGCCAGCATGGTTTGCTGAAAGGACAATCCTGCCTGACAAACCTACTGCAATCTTTGAGGAAATTACAAGGAGGGTAGACAACAGAGATGCAGTAGATGTGGTGCACTTGGATGTTCAGAAGGCTTTTGACAAGGTGCCACACATGAGGCTGCTTAGCAAGATAACCATATAACAATTACAGCACAGAAACAGGCCATCTCAGCCTTCCTAGTCCGTGCTGAACGCTTACTCTCACCTAGTCCCACTGACCCACACTCAGCCCATAACCCTCCATTCCTTTCCTGTCCATATACCTATCCAATTTTACTTTAAATGACAATACTGAACCTGCCTCTTCCACTTCTACTGGAAGCTCGTTCCACACAGCTACCACTATCTGAGTAAAGAAATTCCCCCTCATGTTACCCTTAAACTTTTGCCCCCTAACTCTCAACATGTCCTCTTGTTTGAATCTCCCCTACTCTCAATGGAAAAAGTCTATCCATGTCAACTCTATCTACCCCCCTCATAATTTTAAATACCTCTATCAAGTCCCCCCTCAACCTTCAACACTCCAAAGAATAAAGACCTAACTTGTTCAACCGTTCCCTGTAACTTAGGTGCTGAAACCCAGGTAACATTCTAGTAAATCTTCTCTGTACTCTCTCTATTTTGTTGACATCTTTCCTATAATTCAGTGACCAGAACTGTATACAATACTCCATATTCGGCCTTACCAATGCCTTGTACAATTTTAACATTACATCCCAACTCCTATACTCAATGTTCTGATTTATAAAGGCCAACATAACAAAAGCTTTCGTCACCACACTATCCACATGAGATTCCACCTTCAGGGAACTATGCACCATTATTCCCAGATCACTCTGTTCTACTGCATTCCTCAATGCCCTACCAGTTACCATGTATGTCCTATTTGGATTATTCCTACCAAAATGTAGCACCTCACACTTATCAGCATTAAATTCCATCTGCCATCATTCAGCCCACTCTTCACACTGGCCTAAATCTCTCTGCAAGCTTTGAAAACCTATTTCATTATCCACAACGCCATCTACCTTAGTATCATCTGCATACTTACTAATCCAATTTACCACCCCACCATCCAGATTATTAATCTATATGACAAACAACATTGGACCCAGTACAGATCCCTGAGGCACACCACTAGTCACCAGCCTCCAACCTGACAAACAGTTATCTACCACTACTCTCTGGCATCTCCTATCCAGCCACTGTTGAATCCATTTTACTACTTCAATATTAATACCTAATGATTGAACCTTCCTAACTAACCTTCCATGTGGAACCTTGTCAAAGGCCTTACTGAAGTCCATATAGACAACATCCACTGCTTTACCCTTGTCAACTTTCCTCGTAACCTCTTCAAAAAATTCAATAAGATTTGTCAAACATGACCTTCCATACACAAATCCATGTTCACTGTTCCTAATCAGACCCTGAATATCCAGATGATTATATATACCATCTCTAAGAATACTTTCCATTAATTTACCCACCACTGATGTCAAACTGACAGGCCTATAATTGCTAGGTTTACTCTTAGAACCCTTTTTAAACAATGGAACCACGTGAGCAATACGCCAATCCTCTGGCACCATCCCCGTTTCTAATGACATTTGAAATACTTCTGTCAGAGCCCCGCTGTTTCTACACTAACTTCCCTCAAGGTCCTAGGGAATATCCTGTCAGGACCCGGAGAATTATCCACTTTTATATTCCTTAAAAGCGCCAGTACTTCCTCCTCTTTAATCGTCATAGTTTCCATAATTTACCTACTTGTTTCCCTTACCTTACACAATTCAATATCCTTCTCCTTAGTGAATACTGAAGAAAAGAAATTGTTCAAAATCTTCCCCATCTCTTTGGGCTCCACACATAGCTGTCCACTCTGATTCTCTAAGGGACCAATTTTATCCCTCACTATCCTTTTGCTATTAATATAACTGTAGAAACCCTTCGGATTTATTTTCACCTTACTTGCCAAAGCAACCTCGTATCTTCTCTTAGCTTTTCTAATTTCCTTCTTAAGATTCTTCTTACGTTCTTTATATTCCTCGAGCACCTCATTTACTCCATGCTGCCTATATTTATTGTAGATATCTCTCTTTTTCCTAACCAAGTTTCCAATATCCCTTGAAAACCATAGCTCTCTCAAACTTTTAACCTTTCCTTTCAACCTAACAGGAGCATAAAGATTCTGTACCCTCAAAATTTCACCTTTAAATGACCTCCATTTCTCTATTACATCCTTCCCATAAAACAAATTGTCCCAATCCACTCCTTCTAAATCCTTTTGCAGCTCCTCAATGCCTTTCTCCAATCAAAAATTTCAACCCTGGGTCCAGTCCTATCCTTCTCCATAATCATATTGAAACTAATGGCATTGTGATCACTGGACCCGAAGTGCTCCCCAACACATATGTCAGTCACCTGACCTATTTCATTCCCTAACAGAAGATCCAACACTGCCCCTTCTCTAGTTGGTACCTCTATGTATTGCTGCAAAAAACCATCCTGCACACATTTTACAAACTCCAAACCATCCAGCCCTTTTACAGTATGTGTCTATGTGTGGAAAATTAAAATCTCCCACAATCACAACCCTGTGCTTACTACAAATATCTGCTATCTCCTTGCAAATTTGCTCCTGCAATTCTCACTCCCCATTAGGTGGTCTATAATACACCCCTATAAGTGTTACTACACCTTTCCCATTCCTCAATTCCACCCAAATAGTCTCCCTAGACGAGCCCTCTAATCTATCCTGCCAGAGCACCACTATAATATTTTCTCTGACAAGCAATGCAACACCTCCCTCTCTTGTCCCTCCAATTCTATCACACCTGAAGCAACAAAATCCAGGAATATTTAATTGTCAATCACACCCCTCCTGCAACCATGTTTCACTAATAGCTACAACATCATATTTCCAGGTATCAATCTGTGCTCTAAGCTCATTCACCTTTCTTACAATGCTCCTAGCATTAAAATAAATACACTTAAGAAATTCTCCACCTCTTCCTCTCTGTTTATCTCTAACAGTACAAAGAACTTTACTGTCTTCTTTTTCTTCCTTCTCCCATACATCTGTTCCTACACGCTGGTTCCCCTCTCCCCTCATATCTAGTTTAAATCCACTGCAGCCTCACTAGCAAACCTACCTGCAAGAATATTTGTCTCCCTCCAGTTCAGATGTAAACCATCCCGTCGGACCAGCTTCCCAGGAAAACTGCCCAATTATCTATAAATCTGAAGCCCTCCCTCCTGCACCATGTCTTCAGCCACGTGTTGATCTGCACTATCTTACTCTTTCTAAACGCACCTGCATGTGGCACTGGTAGCAATCCTGAGATTGCTATTCTGGAGATCCTGTCCTTTAACTTGGCACCTAGCTCCCTAAACTCACCTTTCAGGACTGCCTCACTCGTCCTACCCACGTCATTGGTCCCTACATGGACCATGACATCTGGCTGCTCACCCTCCTCTTGAGAATACTGAGAACTCGATGAGAGATATCGTGGACCCTGGCACCAGGGAGGCAACAGACCATCCGGGATTCTCGATCTCACCTGCTCTCCTCTTTTCCCTCCTTCCCTTCTGAGCTGAGGGTCCAGTCTTGGTGCCAGAGACACAACCACTGCAACTTGTCCCTGGTAGGTCGTCCCCACCAACAGTATCCCAAACGGTATACTTATTGTTGGTGGGAACAGCAACAGGGGTGCTCTGCTCTTCCTGTCTATTCCCCTTCCCTCTCCTGACAGTCACCCAACAACCTGTCTCTTGACTCCTAGGAGTGACTATCTCCCTGAAACTCCTGTCTATTTCTGCCTCTGCCTCCCGAATGATCCGAAGTTCATCCAGCTCTAGTTCCAGTTCCCTAACATGGTTTGTCAGGAGCTGCAGCTGGATGCACCTTTTGCAGGTGTAGTCATCAGGGACATTTGTGCTCGCCCTGACTTCCCACATACTGTAAACGGAGCGCTCAACTGCCCTAACTGCTGCCTCCATTACGTACTCCTAATGTAACTAATTAAAGGAGTTTACCCGGCCTTACCTCACCTGGAGGGAAGCTCGTACTCAGCCTCTGCTCGCTTTTTAAATTCCCCCGCTGATCTCAGAGGCCGACCTTCACACACTTGCGCAGTCGTGCCTCGTTCAACCTCGCCTCTGCCTGTTCTCGCCGAAGCCTGATTGAGCCAAAGCCGTCCCACTCTGCCTCAGTCCACTCCGACGATGGCCGCTGTATATGGTGGTCTTTCTTTTAAACCTTTGGCGTGTTACATCATGAGCCTGCGCAGTCTAGCCTCTTCGCCGCGATCAGTTTAAAAAAACACAGCTTCTCTCTGAGCTTCTTTTACCTCTTCCCTCTCCGCCTCTTGCTGCGATTTAAATAATGATAAGTGCCCATGGAATTACAGGGAAGTTACTAGAGTGGGTGGAGCATTGGCTGGTCGGCAGAAAACAGAGAGTGGGAATAAAGGGATCCTATTCTGGCTGGCTGCCGGTTACCAGTGGAGTTCCACAGGGGTCGATGATGGGACCGCTGCTTTTTATGATGTTTGTCAATGATTTGGACTATGGTATTAATGGATTTGTGGCTAAATTTGATGATGATACAAAGATAAGTGGAGGAGCAGGTAGTGTTGAGGAAACAGAGAGCAGTGGTAAATGAAATACAATGTTGGAAAGTGTATGGTCATGCACTTTGGTGGAAGAAATAACCAAGCAGACTATTTAGATGGGGAGAGATTTCAAAAAGCAGAGATACTGTACAAAAGAACTTGGGAGTCCTTGTGCAAGATACCCTGGGTGCAGTTTTGGGCTCGGCATTTTAGAAAGGATATACTGACATTGGAGAGGGTTCAGGGAAGATTCAAGAGAATGATTCTAGGAATGAAAGGATTACCATATGAGGAACGTTGGCACCTTCTGGGCTGTATTCCCTGGAGTTCAGGAGAATGAGGACCAATCTGATAGAAACATTCCAAATGTTAAGAGGCATGAAGAGATCAGATATGGCAAAGTATGGTAGGGGATTCTAGGAGAAGAGGGCACAACTTCAGGATTGAAGGATGTCCATTTAGAACTGAGATGTGGAAAAATTAGTCAGAGGGTGGTAAATCTGTGGAATTTGTTGCCACAAGAGGCTGTGGAGGCCAAGTCATTGGGTGCATTTAAGGCAGAGATAGATAGGTTCTTGATTAGCCAGGGCATCAAAGGGTATGGGGTGAAAGCAGGGGATTGGGGATGACTGGAAGAAATGGCTCAGCCCATGATTGAATGGCGGAGCAGTCCCAATGGGCTGAATGGCCGACTTCTGCTCCTATATCTTATGGTATTATGGTTTTTATACCCACTCTTTGCCTCTGTCAATCTATCTATACTAGAATCTTTCCTGTAATATCATGGGCTCTTAATCTGTAAAGCAGCCTCAGGCGTGGCACCTTGTCACAGGCATTCTGAAAATCCAAGCACACAACGTCCACTGACTCTCCTTTGTCTATCCTGCTTGTTATTTCCTCAAAGAATTCCAACAGATTTGTCAGGCAAGGTTTTCCACTAGGGAAACCATACTGACTATGGCTGATTTTATCTTGTGCCTCCAAGTACCCCGAAACCGCATCCTTAACAATCGACTCCAACCTCTTCCCAGCCACCCAGTCCACCATTTCTAGACTATTGTTACCATCCCTGATGTGAAGTTATAAATGAAATACAGTTCCATAGAGGTAAAACGAAATGGGTGCCATATGTCATCGGTACTTGGGAATTCTGTTTTAAGGAGAACTTTGCAATCTACAAACCGGAGATGACAAGGCCACCAGTTTGTGAGTTTTCCTTGCATGATTGATTTGGCCCATCAGACCAGACGTATTGCTAATGAGGATCTGCTAGTGAACAATAAAAGCCATTTTATAAATAATTCAAGACTATGAAACATAATGTACAGTGTGATAAAACATTGGATTTAATTATTTGTGGAATAATGAGACACTTCTGCAATTAAAACTCCAGAAGCCAGGTCATATATTCTATGCATAATCTGGATAATTATTTCTAAATGCAAACATTGAGCAAAACTTAAAATGCAATTTAAAAAAACGATCTACAAAATTACAGGACCAAGGTACCAAAATACCCTTTATTGAACAAAACAATTCAGAAACCTGGCAGATCATGTTATGCTTTAGATAATGATGTCATGGTTAATTTTGTTGTATTCTTCACTACTAAGTGAGCAATAATAAGCTGGAATTATTATTAGCCACCATGACTACTGATCATATATTTTATTAAATCAAATTTAAGCTCACAAGCCTCAAAGTATCAATGCCCAAAAATGGGGAGGGGGTTAATCTTCCAAAGCTGTTTGTATAACATAATGATACTCTGATTTCTGAGGCTTCTCTAGACGAACAGTACACTGTAAATAGCCATTACCAGTGGAGATTATCCTGAGAGTTAACAATCAAAAATGGCCCTGCAAACTCCTGCTCATAATCATCGGCATAGATATCAGTTATAGACGCTAACAATAACCCCATGATCCACTCATCTCAACATTTGTGGAAGATCTGCATTGCCTACACATTGAAAATAAAGGGAAAACAATCTGTGTATGTTGGATATCGGAAAGAAAAACAAATAAATACTAGAAATAAGTCAGGCACAACTTTTGATGGGAAATATTAATTCTGCTTTTTTCTTCCACACACGATGTCTAGCCTGCTAGTCATTCCCAGAATTTTCTATTTTCCTTTTGTCTTAAGAAATTACGGCTCCAAATACACTGGCCAAATTGAAGGGCATCTGTCAAGCACAAAGGCCTAACTCCATCACTTACATAAATTATCCCCTCTTGAGTTCATACAAGTTGCTATCTACTCTGCATACAAGAAAACAGAAGTGAGATGTGAGGCGGGCACTCAATCATGCCATTCAATATTGCTGCTTTTCATAGAGACATTGAAAACCTACAGCACAATACAGGCCCTTCGGCCCACAAAGTTGTGCCAAACATGCCCCTACCTTAGAAATTACTAGGCTTACACACAATCCTCTATTTTCCCTTAGGCCCCAACTCCTCTTCTGTGTTTGTTCAAAAGTTTCAAAGGTACATTTAATGTCAGAGAAATGTATACAATATTAATCCTGAAATGCTTTTTCTTTGCAATAATCCACAAAAGCAGAAGAGTGCCTCCAAGGAGAGAATGACAGCCAAATGTTAGAACCCCAAAGTACCCCCCCCAGCTCCCCTCCCTGCCGTGCATAAGCGACAGTGAACAACGATCCCCCTTCCCCCACCAGCATAAAAAAAGCATCGGCACCCACCACTGAACACTCAAGCGTGAGTAAAGTAACAGCAAAGACACAGACTTGCAGTTACCCCAAAGACTTCGCGTTCACCCAGTATTCGACGTACCACAGGCTCTTAATGAATTCATGAAATCCCCTTTCAAAATTTTATCTACCTCTACTTTAAATGCCTCTAATTATCTCACCTTCACCACCCTCCAGTGTAGAATGTTCCAGAGATTTGCATACCTTATATGGAATTTTTAATGTCAATTAATGCTCTTATTCAAATTATATTATAAATAATAGAAATAATTCATCCCATCAATGAGTATTGTGATTGGTTCTATCAAACGGAACTCCACATCAAATCCAGTTTTAACACAATCTCACGAATCTTACTGTGCCAATTCTACTAATTATCCATGTCCTTAGGGAAAGCTATGTGTGTGACATCAACAGAATTAACATCATCCACTGTCTTGGTCATTTCTTCAAAGAATTCTTCAGGATGCCCACTGTGTCAGTTTCTCTGACTTTAAGAGTAGCTATTGAAGATTACTGAGCCAGGATCTTGGTTGTCTGAAGTCATCATGCTTTGACGTTCCTAACCCAGAAAGGGAAGAAAACCAGCACAACATTTAAGTAGTGACTGCTGACACATCCAGCTTTCCACAGCATATGGCATATTGACTGACTTGATTCAGAAGCTGTCTTCTTGCGGTTATGAAATAGAGACATAAATTCCAGGAAAATGGAAAGCTGTTGTTTAATACAGCTGGCTGTTTTCTATAAAATCTGAACATGCTGCCAACTGCTATGAAAAATCATAAATCGGAGGCAACCCTATCCTGTCCAAGCAGCCTATATTGCGGCCTGTGAGTTGAGCTTCTTCCAGATGCTATATATAAATTTAATTAATTTATGACATAAGGAATGATTTTACACTTTTGGAATCAGTAGCCATTGATCCTCAAAATTGACAGTAAATAATAAAATTTATAACTGGTGACAAATGACTACCAAGCAATTATAAACAGACGCTAATGCGAAGTCTGTGCCAAATTATGTTTTCTGTACAAGTATGCAACGTTAACCAGAAAGAAGTGACTCCTGAATAGGGCTGGTGTACTCTGAGCATGATGTTGCCATTATCAGATTGGCGAGGATACAGGTTTAAGGTGCTGGGGGGCAGGTACAGAGGAGATGTCAGGGGTAAGTTTTTTACTCAGAGAGTGGTGAGCGCGTGGAATGGGCTGCCAGCAACAGTGGGGGAGGCGGATATGATAAAGTATTTTAACAGACTTTTGGATAGATACATGGCACTTAGAAAAATAGAGAGCTATGGGTAAGCCTAGTAATTTCTAAGGTACCATAGAACCATAGAACACTACAGCACAGTACAGGCCATTCAGCCCTCCATGTTGTGCCAACCCATATAATCCTTTAAAAAAAAGTACTAAACCCACACTACCCCTTAACCCTCCATTTTTCTTTCATCTATGTGCCTGTCCAAGAGGCTCTTAAATACCCCTAATGTTTTAGTCTCCATCACCATCCCTGGCAAGTCATTCCAGGCACTCACAACCTTCTGTGTAAAAAAACTTACCCCTGATGTCTCCCCTAAACTTCCCTCCCTTAATTTTGTACATATGCCCTCTGGTGTTTGCTATTGGTGTCCTGGGAAACAGGTACTGACTATCCACCCTATCTATGCCTCTCATAATCCTGTAGACATCTATCAAGTCCCCTTTCATTCTTCTACGCTCCAAAGAGAAAAGTCCCAGCTCTGCTAACCTTGCTTCATATGACTTGTTCTCCAAACCAGGCAACATCCTGGTAAATCTCCTCTGCACCCTCTCTATAGCTTCCACATCCTTCCTACAATGAGGTGACCAGAATTGAACACAATACTCTAAGTGCAGTCTCACCAGAGATTTGTAGAGTTGCAACATGACCTCTCTACTCTTGAACTCAATCCCCCTGTTAATGAAGCCTAGCATCCCATAAGCCTTCTTAACTACCCTATCAACCTGTGCAGTGACCTTGAGGGATGAATGGATTTGAACCCCAAGGTCCCTTTGTTCATCCACACTTTTAAGTAACTGACCATTAATCCTGTACTCAGTCTTCTGGTTTGTCCTTCCAAAATGCATCACCTCACACTTGTCTGGATTGAATTCCATCTGCCATTTTTCTGTCCAACTCTGCATCCTGTCTATATCCTCTTGTAACCTTCAACAACCTACAGCTCCATCCACAACTCCTCCAATCTTTGTGTCATCCGCAAACTTACTCACCCATCCTTCCGCCTCTACATCCAGGTCATGTTTGGCACAAGTTTGTGGGCCGAAGGGCCTGTACTGTGCTGTAGGTTTTCTATGTTTCTGTTTCTAAATCCTCAAAACTATTCTGTGCAAATGTATCTGGTAAAGCAACTAGTCCTCGTATTGATATCACCCATGCTTCCTGTGCTAACACTCCGAACAGGAGCAATATCTGTAATACAGTAGTTCTGTTAAACTTTCCTGGAAACCTTTGGGAACTCAATTTACAGTCTATTTGAAGTAGCTGGGATTCACCAGTAGCAGTGCCTAGAAGTGAACATGTCTCTGAGGGAATCTCCTCCTTACTGACATCAACTTAGCTGTTTCCCTCTCAAATGCTTTCTTTTCAGGTCTGTGTAAAAGTGCCTTTCAGAAAATGAATCACCTTCTAAAAGTTTCCATATGACAAAACTACAGTTTAACACATCATACTTAACACTTCACAGTGTAAATACTGAAAAAGTCAGCCAATGGCCGTTTGAAGTTTCTTTTGCTTTAAGTTTAATATGTTATCCTTAAAATATACCAGTTATCTTTTAAATAATAAAGGAAATCCAGACTGAAGCTCAACGCGCAATGGCGCAGACTGTAATTTAGTCAATGGCGTATAATGCCGAGAAAATTACTCTATTATGTACTCAAATTACTTAAGTAAATGTGATACTGGATTTGTAAAACTTGTAAATTACTCAGTTATTACTCTGAAAGGCTAATGAAAGCAGATATATTAGCAAAATGATAAGGTCAATATCCTATAGGAAAAAGCAGTGCAATGGGCGAATAGATCAGTCTTCTTTCACTACATTAAATGCTCCTTATATATGTTCACATTTTCAATTAATCCTAAACCCACTGAGAGGAGAAGAATCCAGATCAGAACCTGGAAACCAACTCTCAATTCATACTTGTTTCAAGATCTTAGAACAAACCCGATTTTTCATTTTTGATTTCAGCATCAGTCCCCTTTTATTTACGTATTTTCTATATGCTTTAATGTTTATAAATAAAAATAATTTAGGTTATTTTTAGCTTTGTGCTGCTGGGAACCTATTTCCCAGACCTAACAAAGCAAAGCAGTGACTACGATGCAAAATATGTAACATCATAAATAAAGATAATTCTGCTGAATTAATATAATATTTACACACCTTTCTAGAAAAGGCATCATCATAAATTCTTTAGGATCCTTGTTCCATAGAAGTTCTCCTTTATGGAAAAAATGTAACTTTCTCAGTTTTCAATTCTCCATCAGTGAGATAAGCATGCATCATTGTGGTACAGAGCCTGGTATGTCACGCTTGAAAAAGTGTAGAACTGATCACCTGCTTATCCCTAAAGTCATAAACTCAGCTCACCCAAGGAATTGTTCCTCCAAGATGATTTGGAAATTAAGAGAAATTAAAATTTTGTTTTGCTTTAATTACAAACCTGAGCATGGATAATAAGTGACCAAACTGCCTTTGCCTCAAAAGCTGGGACAAAATTCACCAGAAGTGTAATAGTACCATATATAAAGGGCAGTGGAGTTTGCTGAACTTGGCAATGAGCTAATTGCCAAGCTTAGTGAGCATCGCAACATCAAACACCTTAACCCGAGCTACCACCTTCATGAAGGCAGCGTAATAATCTATAAAGATGATCATGATTGGGCACAAATTGATGAAAAACCCTGATACAGGGGCTTTTGTATATCATTGTTGGAAAATATTTACCTATTAAAAGTAAAAATACCTGCACAAATCCTCATCTGGGAACGTTCACTTCAGAGTTCTCCGCTCACTTATTTACAACAAGCAAATGTTTATGAGCTGGTGAATGAAGTTGTGGTAGGTTTCCTGCTCTGCAGGCTGTTGCACTTTTCTAATGAATCATTTGCTTGAGAATTAGAATCAGGCTTTAATGTCACCGGCATATGTTGTGACATTTGTCGTTTTTGTGGCAGAAGTACATTGCAATACATAATAATAAAACTGTGAATTACAGTAAATATCAATCTATTATGTGTGTGTGTGTATATATATATATAAAGAGAGAGAGAGAGAGAGAGAGAGAGTTAAATTAAATAAATAGTACAGAAAAAAAGCAGAGATGTAGTGTTCATGGGTTCAATGTCCACTCAGCAATCAGATGGCAGCAGAGAAGAGGGCATGTCCTGGGTGCTGGGAGGCCTTTTGATGGATGCTGCCTCTTTCAGGCCATCGCTCCTTGAAGGTGACCTGGATATGAAGGAGGCTGGTGCCTATGATAGAGCTGACTGAGTTCACAACTTCCTGCAGCTTATTTCGATCCTGTGCAGTGCCCCCCACCCCACAACACCAGACAGTGGTGCAGCCAGTTAGACTGCTCTCCAGGGTACATCTGTAGAAATTTGTGAGTGTCATTGGTGACACCAAATCTCCTCAAGCTCCTAAGGAAATCAGATTTCTCCAGTGGCCCAGTGCATCTGACCATGGAGTGTCAGAGGTTTGAAGGTCTTTAAGCTTTATTAAACTCAATTGACAGTTAAATATGTTTACTAGGGTAAGTTTCTGACATTATTCATTACTTTTACCATGTGGGGGCATGCAGAAAATCCACATATAAAAGAGATAGATAATGGCAGATAGAACTGTACTACCCAAACTTGGTGACTGCTTTGATGGCACCTGTTCTGTGCCTCCAAGCCCACACTTCGGTCCATTTATTTTCCATTTGACGTAGTGTGCAGTCCTTCCGAATGATTGACACAGGAATTGTTTGGGCACTCCGTTAGGAGTACAAAGCTCAGCAGAACTATGAAATGTACACCACAGAGCTCACCGTGCTGACAATCCCTTCCATGCTTTGGAGATTTATATCCGATCCAGATGTCTGTGAGATTCCTCCGTGCTCATATAACGCACTAACATTAGCCAACCATTACTCCACCTGAGCCACGTTCACCCAACACCGAGTCTTGACGGCCTGCTGAAGAACTTCTGACAGTGGTCCAGTAACTCTGACCATGTGGGTCACAGGTCCTTCGGGGGCCAAAGCTCTTTGCAGTAACACAGTTTATGATTGGTCCCTTTTCGTTCCGGCATGTCTATTGGAGACTTTCAATGTCGGGAGCATTTTGGGCGTTTTCAAACTACCCATTTTAATCCATCATTCTTTGCTCAGTGTCAATGTATTTCACCATGTGACCTCTGTAATCATCTGCTTCATTATATAATGACCAAATAGTCTGCACTTTGACAAGAGCATTCTGTCTGTACCTCTGAACAAAACTTTAACCCAAAGAGCCTGGTGTGCAATGTCTGTGAGGGAGCGAGGGAAGTTTTAGTTCATTTACATGTTCTTGCTTTGGCTTATTTCAATGTGTTTAATTGTTTCTGTGCTATCAAGTGGAATTAACTTCCAAACTTTATGCTAACTTCAAACATTTTGCTTGACCCTTCATTTTAAGTACTTGTGAATGTGCAGGAATCTTCAAGTTGCTTGACATTCTGTTAGCTTGCAAGCTTGGCTGAACCCGGAGTCAAAGCTTCTCAGTGTTGTCAGAAGACCTGAATACACAGTGCCTCACCAATCTGCTCATCTCCCGTACTGCTCAATGTACAAACACGTTTTGTGGGCAAGCAAGTGGCAAGACTAGGTGGTCCATCACATCTAGCAAATCCCGTGTCACTGTCTAAAACTTACTATCAAAACCCTTGACTTCTTGACATTATCGATGAATGTTTACTGAATAGAATAATTATGTTTTACAAACTTATGTAATGATTCTCATAATCCAACAGGTGGCATTCACATATAAGACAACTGTATTCTTCATACAGTCAGGAAGTTATGCAAGTTCAAGTACTTTTTGCCATTATTGTCATAGCGGTGACTGGTCTCTCAGTGATGAAGCTACTTACTCCTAGTAAAATCAAATGCAAGTGAGTTAAGTCAAAGTTCTGTATTAAGACAGTCGAGTTTCTCTCCAGGAAGTGCACTGCTGAGAGGTGAAAGATTTGATTGTGTTGATGCAGGTAAGTGAGATTAGTGCCAGTAATCTGTCCTGGTCCAACCACACAGCCAAGAAAGCTCACCGCAGCCTTCACTTCCTCAGGCGGCTAAAGTAATCTGGTTTGTCCCCATCAGCTTTTGCCAGCTTATGTCGATGCACCACAGAAAGCTGCCCACCTGGACGCCTTATCAATTTGACACGACAGCTGATCTGCACGTCACCACAGGAAACTGTAGAATTGTGGGACCAGCTCAGCACATCATGGAACCAAGCAACCCCTCCACGGACTCCGTCTAGAGTGAAACGGAGACCCACTCACCCCAGGCATTCTTTCGTCTCTCCTCCTCACTCGGGCAGAAGATACAGAAGTCAGAAAGCATGTTCCACCAGTTCAAGGACAGCCTCTACCCCACTGACCATTGAATGTTCTCGATGAGAAGTACTCCTGACCACAGAATCTACCTCGTTATCATCTTGCACTACCTGCACTGCACTTTCTCTGTAGCTGTTACCCATTACTCTGCATTCCGTTCTTGCTTTGGCTCAACACACTGTGTAATGGTTTGGCCTGTATGAATGAGAGTTTCACAGAACATGTGGCAGTAGTAAACCAGTTCCAATGGATATTACCGTGCCCATCTGATGATTTAGTTTTGACAGATGCAGACATGAAACAGGGTTTTGTCTTCCTTTGGTCTTCCGCTGCTATTAATCCAATAATTCTTGCGTCAAATCATGTGCATTCACAAGTTCAGCTGACTTAATCTTTATATTCTCAGTATCTTAATATTTCAAAACAAAACTGTTGTGGTTGTAGCTTCCAGCAACTTCCTTAGTAATTAAAGAGTGTTTACCATGTCAAATGTCACACCGACAGAATGCAAACTCAACAACAAAACAGTAATAATTGAACAGTGGCATCCAAACAGGCAACAAGCCAGCATTCCAGCGTAAATACTGAATCTACCACTCCAACAGTTGTCTTCTCCTGCACATTGTGGTAAGTTATTTGTATTTGTCAGCAAAGGTTATAAGCTATATCTCAGGGCTAGTTCGGGCTTGCTGAGTGTTCTCCTGCTATGGGACTGGAACTGAGACTCCACACAGGCTTTTAGAAACATAGAAAACCTACAGCACAATACAGGCCATTCGGCCCATAATGCTGTGCCAAACATGTCCTTACCTTAGAAATTACCTAGGGTTACCCATAGTCCTCTGTTTTTCTGAGCTCCATGTATGTACCTATCCAGGAGTCTCTTAAAAGATCCTATCGCATCCGCCTTCACCGTCGCCGGCAGCCCATTCCATGCACTCACCACTCTCTGAGCAAAAAACTTACCCCTGACATCTCCTCTGTAACTACTCCCAAGCACCTTAAAACTGTGCCCTCTCGGGTTAACTATTTCAGCCCTGAAAAAGCCTCTGACTATCCACAAGATCAATGCCTCTCATCATCTTATACACCTCGATCAGGTCACTGCTCATCCTCCGTTGCTCCAAGGAGAAAAGGCCAAGTTCAGGCAACCAATTCTCATAAGCATGCTCCCCAATCCAGGCAACATCCTTGTAAACCTCCTCTACACCCTCTCTATGGTTTCCACATCCTTCCTGTAGTGAGGTGACCAGAACTGAGCACAGTACTCCAAGTGGGGTCTGACCAGGATCCTATATAGCTGCAACATTACCTCTCGGCTCCTAAACTCAATCCCACGATTGATGAAGGTCAATGCACCATACGCCTTCTTAATCACAGAGTCCACCTGCGCAGCTGCTTTAAGTGTCCTATGGACTCGGACCCCAAGATCCCTCTAATCCTCCACACTGCCGAGAGTTTTACCATTAATACTATATTCTGTCATATTTGACCTACCAAAATGAACCACCTCACACTTATCTGGGTTGAACTCCAGCTGCCACTTCTTAGTCCAGTTCTGCATCCTATCAATGTCCCACTGTAACCTCTGACAGCCCTCCACACTATCCATAACACCTCCAACCTTTGTGTCATCAGCAAATTTACTAACCCATCCCTCCACTTCCTTATCCAGGTCATTTATAAAAATCACGAAGAGTAGGGGGTCCCAGAATAGATTCCTGAGGCACACTACTGGTCACCGACCTCCATGCAGAATATGACCCATCTACAACCACTCTTTGCCTTCTGTGGTCAAGCCAGTTCTGGACCCACAAAGCAATGTCCACTTGGATCCCATGCCTCCTTACTTTCTCAATAAGCTTTGCATGGGGTACCTTATCAAATGCCTTGCTGAAATCCATATATACTACATCTACTGCTCTACCTTCATCAATGTGTTTAGTCAAATCCTCAAAAAATTCAATCAGGCTCATAAGGCATAACCTCCCTTTCACAAAGCCATGCTGACTATTCCTTATCAGATTATGCCCTCTAAATATTCATAAATTCTGCCTCACAGGACCTTCTCCATCAACTTACCAACCACTGATGTAAGACTCACTGGTCTATAATTTCCTCAGCTATCTCTACTCCCTTTCTTGAATAAGGGAACAACATACGCAGCCCTCCAATCCTCCGGAACCTCTCCTATCCCCATTGATGATACAAAGATCATTGCCAGAGGCTCAGTAATCTCCTGGCTCTCCTCCCACAGTAGCCTGGGGTACATCTTGTCTGGTCCCGGTGACTTATCCAACTTGATGTTTTCCAAAAGCTCCAGCACATCCTCTTTCTTAATATCTACATTCTCAAGCTTTTCAGTCTGCTGGAAGTCATCATTACAATCACCAATATCCTTTTCCGTAGTGATTAATGAAGCAAAGTATTCATTAAGCACCTCCATCACCGATTTACATTGAATATACAAAAATGACAATTACTATTAACATCCAGCATCCCCTTATTTAAGAAATATTCATCTGAAAATAGAGTGACAATGAATTACTGAATAAATTATTTCTTCATTCACGGATTCAAAACTAGATTGTTTAATGAAGAGGTGATGTTCCTATGAATAAGCTGTTGTTTGGAAATATTTTTCAATTGCAGCAAAGGCTGATTAATTCTGTAAACTATAATGGATTGAAACCGTATTCTTCAACAATTATGATACATGTAACTGATGGTATTGCTACATTCAAGAAAATATATTGAAAAGATCTGAAACTACATCTAAACTTTAAAGCATTACCCTAAGACGATGAACATACCTTCACCAGAGGCTGAGGGTTTGCATACAGTGTGGGGAACAGAAATCCAGGGGTTTAGAAGCCCTGTAGGTTTAGGTTCAGGCCCTGTGGGTTTGGGGTCTTTGTGTGTGCTGAGTGATGGTGCTATCCTGCAGAGGTTTCTGCTCCAACAGGGCGAATCTGTACCCGCTGTCTGAGGAAGTCACCAACCTGTCTGATACCAGCTGCCAGTGATGGACAGCACCGGGCTGGTGTTGTAGGCTCTCCTGAGGTTGTGACGTTGAGCCTGTGTGGGATTCTGCACTAGGGTCAGCGTGGCAGGCAAAGGGAGGGTAACAAGTACTCCGTGGCAGCTGCGAAGAAGGTGAGCACCTGTGGTCAGGTGCCCGACTTCTAGAGAGTAGTTGTGGGAGAGAGTAGGATGATTACAAGTGAAGAGACGTGAGTGAAAGATGTGTGCAAGAGGGCAAGCGAAAGATGTTAATTCGAGGAAGGCATGGGGGAGGGAGACTTCAGAAGGGAGAACTGCAGGAGAGAGGGTGTAAGGCAGGGGTTTCATAGACCCTTCGGTTAATGGTATGGGTCCATGGCAGAAAAATCGTTGGGAACAACTGGTGTGAGGTGAGGAAGATGGTGAGCATGACCAATGATTATGGCCCAGATTGTCTGTAGTCAGAATGCATCAGTATGTGCTTACAGTATATACCTGTGTTTCCAAAGTGTTCACTCTGAACTACAGAGCCTGGTATCCAATCTACCTGGCACTGGACTGAGGCGGCATCTACGTACAATAATTTTCTTTCTTAAGATTTATTCTTACATAGGTACATTTCACTCCTCAGCTGTAGCCGGATGTACAGTATCCTTGATGCTGATGAATATCTTGAAAAAATAGATTTTTTTCACTTTCTTTCTCCAGAAGATTTTAAGCTGACAGTTCAAATTCAAGTTTAATTATCATTCAACCATAGTCAAACAACACAGCATTCCTCTGGAGTCAAGGTGCAAAACACATCACCAACAGCACACAACACACTGCACATAGCACATATGGTTACGATTTCAGAACCATATGGTCACAAAGAAAAAATAATAATATAGCCAAGTCCCTGAGTGGAATAACTGTAAGTTTTCCTGGTGCAGCTTGTTCTTCCACCAAGTGAACACCGAGGGGCAACACCAAGCAAATACTGGAGGGCAGTACTGAGTGAACATTGGAAAGCAGCACTGAGCAAACCCTGGAAAGCATCACTGAGCAAACCCTGGAGAGCAACACTGAGCAAACCCTGGAGAGCAACACTGAGCAAACCCTGGAGAGCAACACTGAGCAAACCCTGGAGAGCATCACTGAGCAAACCCTGGAGAGCATCACTGAGCAAACCCTGGAGAGCATCACTGAGCAAACCCTGGAGAGCAACACTGAGCAAACACTGGAGAGCATCACTGAGCAAACCCTGGAGAGCAACACTGAGCAAACCCTGGAAAGCATCACTGAGCAAACCCTGGAGAGCAACACTGAGCAAACACTGGAGAGCAGCACTGAGCAAACACTGGAGAGCATCACTGAGCAAACCCTGGAGAGCATCACTGAGCAAACCCTGGAGAGCAGCACTGAGCAAACCCTGGAGAGCATCACTGAGCAAACCCTGGAGAGCATCACTGAGCAAACCCTGGAGAGCATCACTGAGCAAACACTGGAGAGCAGCACTGAGCAAACACTGGAGAGCAGCACCCAACAAACTCTGGAAAGCAACACCAACAGGAGAGGCCAGTGCTCAACTTAGTACAGGTTCCAAAGCGCCCAGCAGAGACTCCTGCTTAATACAACGCCACCTCGGCTCTGTTCCCTGGGTGAATACCATAGGCTTTTGCAACTAAGGCGACACCATGGCCTGAGCCATGACCTCACCACAACCAATGCAATGTGGCACCCCCACCCTTGGCATCAGCTTCACCAATGAACCACTGAACTGGATGTGTATTCCATGTTACCAATGTCCAACGTGGTCTTGCAATCACAATAACAATGTTCAGAACAGTCATTCACTCCACTTTTTGGACTGTGCACTGTATCAGCACAACAGTATGTGACAAGCCCACTGAGAACACGGGAAGTTACACAACAAGTCCACTCCATCTCTATTGGGCAACTCACTGATGATCCTGCGGCACTTGATGTTCTCTGTATCTGGCAGTGACTGGCAATTGTAAATAAGATGTACACGACAACCTTAGATTGGACCCGCAGACGCTGCTGTGTCTGGGCACTCTGCCATCTTACCAGAAACAGCTTATTATTATTATTATTATAATAATAATAATAATATTTCTATTTTTTTCTCAGCTCCAGCTGGTGAAACCTGAGGTACAGGCTGAGCCAAGCACACTCATTTCTCAATTGCTGGAAACTTTTGGACTACTCTAGTGGTTTTAATATTGTGGCTTTCTGCAGATTTACATCAATGTTGCTGAGCAGATCTAATTGTGTGAAGCCATTGTGTGGTGCCTTTGGGGTGATACCAGTTATTATTATTTTATTATGCCATTATTAGTAATAGCTGCAGGAGGAAGATCCTCTAAATAGTGACTTCACTGTCCTAGACTTTCCACATAAGGGAATATCTGCTCCACATCTACTTCTCAAAATTCCTCAGGACCTTATGTGTTTCAATTCTATCATACTTTTTTGAACTCCTTTTAATACTTGTCAAAATATTCCTCATCAGATAATCTGCCTATCCTGGAATGCTGACTAAATCTTCTCCGAACTCTTTCTAATGCAGTTATGATCTTCCTTAAAGAAGGAGGTCAATACCAAGCTTCAGACATGGTGTAGCCTGTGCCCGAAATAACTGAAGCACTATCTCCCTTCATTTATACTCAAATCCTATTAATAAACAGGAACATCCTGTCAGTTTCCCTAAATGCTTGCTGTACTTGGATTCCAGCTTTCTGTGAATAAGGTACCCGGACACCTGGGTTCCCCGGACCTCTGAGCTCTGCTGTCGCTCACCGATAATGTAAGAAGTTTATTTTGCATTTCCCTTGCCAAAATGGACAAATCTGTATTTTCCCACAGTATAGCCCATGGGCCAGATCTTTGCCCAGTTGAAACCAGGACAGGAATTTAAACATGGAATCCAAAAGGTTTTCACTGTTCAAAACCATAAATGCCAATGCATTTAATGTCCAAGTAATCAATGGAAAATATTAGCAATTTACTTAGCGAACTATATTCCAAGAACTTTGACATAAACTTTATCTGACTGACAATACTTTCCCAATTCTCATCAGGAAGGGGAGGGGGAGGAAGGTAGAATCAGAGTTGCATTGCCATGTTCTCTTACACACACACACACACACACACACACACACACACACACACACACACACACACACACACACACACACACACACACACACACACACACACACACACACACACACACACACACACACACACACACACACACACACACACACACACCTTTAAGCATCAAGCCCAAGATACCTATCTTTGCCACAGATATTTATGCCATTAACAAATGGAATGAGACTGGGAACTCTTTCTGTAGTTATATTTTGGATCTTTTGAACTGAAGGGATTATGCCAAAAATTGTACACTATCCACAACCTTTGTGGATTATTGGTGAACCCTGCTTCTCTTGAATACTGTCAACACCAGTGGCTTTGGAGTCAAGGTACTGAACATCATATTAAGATGTCAACAACTATAAGCTTAGTTTAACCTGTCATCCTTTAACTATTTCGCCTCTTATATAGAATTGACTCATGCCAAACATCTTTCTAATTACGATGTTATAGTGTAACATTTGTTCCATGAAAACACATGATATCATCCTTATTGTGATCTGCTTAACTCTATCAACATGGACACTACAAGTTGCATGCATTTTGAGGAGTATTTTGAAAATATTGTGACAACAAACAGGAATGAATTAATGTAAAAAATTAAAATGAAAAAATAATATTTTGGCACAGTAAATTGGAAAAAACTTCCCATTTCTGTTCAGTTTGGCTAAATCCGGGTACTGGGTTATTATACACGTTGATGCTGATCAGAGAATGAATATTGCACTAATTAGCCAGATGATCTACAAAACCTGATTATAGTGTAATACATTGGCCTTAATTTAATACATGATAAAGTCTAGTATTAAAGATTTTTCTTAAATACTTCCAAGTAATATGTTGCCCTGAACTATGTTATAAAGAATTATTTAGATATTTCTGTGCAGAACAATGCTGACAAATAGTTTACCTTCAGACTTTTTATATTTCTCTTTCATTTAAAGAAGTTGCTACATTTGAGGATTCTTTTCTCATTAGGAATAGGACATCTTAGCTTTTGACTGTCTTATCTGCACTCAAGTAAAACTGCGGGGGGTGGGGTTTGAGGGACAGTGGGATGTGTCAGCTTTGTGTGAAGAATCCACAGCTGCCAAGTTCTGTTGTGGATGAAGCCCAGAAGTGATGTGTGCAATAGAACAAACTTCATACAAACAGAAATTTTCAAAGCATTTTTCTGTTCTGCAGCTAGAGGAGGGATTTGAGTCAGCTGAAGATTTGTGGAGTGGGAGAAAGGTGATTGGTAAACATAGGCAAAGGGAAAAGTGGAGGATTGGGGGAATGTAGGGAAAATTTGGGCCTGGAATCAGCAGAGAATGAACTGGCTTGTGTGGTAAGCCTCTACCTTCTTTAAAGTTTGTGAAGGTTTGTCACATCATCTAAAACTTTGACAAATTTCTATAGATGTGTAGTAGCTAGTATACTGACAGGTTACATCACAGCCTGATACAGAAACACCAATGCCCTTGAATGAAAAACCCTACAAAAATTAGTGGATACAACCCAGTCCATCATGGGTAAAGCCTTCATAACCATTGAGTACGTCTACATGAAATGCTATCATAGGAAAGCAAAATCCATCATCAGGGACACCCACCAACGAAGGCCATGCTCTCATCTCACTGCTACCATCAGGAAGTGGGTACAGGAGCCTCAGAACTGACACCATCAAGTTCAGGAAGAGTTATTACCCCTCTTGAACCAAAGGAGATAACTTCACTAAACTTCACTTACCCCAACACAATCTATGGACGAACTCACCCTCAAGGTCTTTCCATCTCATTCTCTTGATATTTATTGCTTATTTACTTGTTTGTTTATTAATTGTTATTGTTATTATTTTTTGTATGTGCACAATTTATTATCCTTTATAGATTGATAGTTTGTCCATCTGTTGGGGGAAGACTTTCATTGATTCTATTGTGTTTCTTGTACTTACTGAGAGTGCCCACAGGAAAACAAATCTCAGGGTTGTATATATTGTATATGTACTCAGGGTTGTATTTGTACTTTAATAATAAATTTACCTTGAACTTTGAAATACAATTGGGGCAAGGTTCAAAAAGAATTGGGATCAGCTGGGCATCCAGAAGTTGGCTTTAACCATTTCGGTAGTAAGGGAATTTGCAGGTTGCAGAAGAACCAAGGAGTTTGCTTGAACGATTTCTTACTTGCAAGATATACAGCGCCTTGGCTCCACACCAACTGAACAGATGTAAGGCTCGATCCGTACTAAGCAATGTACAAGCGATGAACAACCTCCTGTTAAGACCTACTTCCGAGCAAAAGGCATGCACTCTGCGTAGGTCTCAAATGCACAAGAGGACACTTCGCATATCAGAATTTAGCTTTAGGCCAATTCATTCACACGGTGCAATATTTCTGCCTTCCATTCTGAGAATTTCCTCTCTTAAAAGGGTATTGCAACACAGTTTGAAACTAGACTTGGGTCGGGCTACGAAATAGGCACTGATGAATCAGAGGTCCTTTCCCATCACCTTGTCTCGTCCCCTCAGTAAATACCCTCTAAATCTAAAAACAAGTTAAATAACATGGTGAATGGATAAGAATGAAAACATTTCATTGAAGACTGAGACAATTGCCTGATATTGTTATAGTTGTCCCTCCTATAGTGTATATAGCTACATTCTTCCTCTGAATCATTTCAAGTGCTTTCTCTGAACAGTCAAAGTAAATTTATAATATTAATTACAGCTGCTTGACTTCTTGATCTATGGTATGAATTGAAAAACAAAGGCTATTAAATGAGGTCCATTACAATCATTTCAACAGTTTTTAAACTCATTGCACCAAATATAAATGAAAGTACACAGCAAGGCTCTTTCCTTCAAATGTATTAAAAAAAAACATTGTACAACATGTATCATCAGCTGTGATAACATACCTGGCATAAAGTGGTCCCAAAGTTCATGGAGTGAGGCAAAGTTCCGAAGGAGCAGCACGTCACAGCAAGGAAAACAAAGAGAAAATGAAAGGAGGGTTACTATAATGTGAGGAGCTAGTAACATGTCCAAACTATGCATCAATATTTCATTTTTTTTAATCATTATTATACTGTTCTCTCAACATGTCTCGATATTCAGGTGAAACACGTGCTTTGAAATTCTGAGGGAGTTCTCTGGCTGACATCAGAAGGTCCACCAGAGAATCAGCATTCAGAAAGTTTCCCTTTTCTCTGAGGTTCGTGTCAAGCCATCATTGAATTTACTGCAGGATACTGAATAAACTCTGTAGAAAATAGCAGCCATTATTCCTGATCAGAATAACCTAAAGCTAAATCCAAGTTCTAAGAAAGTTTAACTCAAGCAATTCCCAGAAGTTTAATTACCCTCAAGCATTTTTATTAAAATACCATTACAGTATCATTTTACTAATTCAGGGGTACATGTACATCAGCATAATACCAAAATACATTTGGATTTGTTTGATATAGTCTGCTGATAGTTGGTTTAGGTGTTAACATTCCATCAAACACGCTTCATGTGCAGGTCATGATTTTCCATCCATGATTTGCTCTGTGCTAATTGGGCAAAAAGTTACATTTTAAAAGGTTACCTCTACTCACTAGGGGCAAAAAGTTTGAAACTTGTTTCTTGTGTACTGTATTTACTGCTTCATTTGCGTGGCCGCAGAAAGAAGTCGAACCAAAATCCCAAATACGTTTGGCAGCCATCCAGTCAATTCCTCTCTCATCCAGCAAGGTTCACAAATGAAACCAATGCGGTTTTTAAAGCAAAAGGTTTGTTAGTTGGCATGATAGGAGCTGTACATTGAAATGGCTAGGGTAAGTTTGGGTGGTCACTTCCGTATGGTTTCAGTACAATTTGCTTTGTCTAGTAATTGGGTAAAAATTAGTAAGCAATCGGGTAAAAATAATACAGATGACAGAAATTAAAAGGAGTCACATCCACATAAGCGCAACTATCAAAATACTTCTAAGGGAACAAGAGCTTCTGGTTCCCCAGCTTGGCAAAGTAATAATTCCACTGTCTATACAGCTCTTAAAATTTATTTAATGAAACCTTCACCAGCTTGTCTACTGACTGGAATAGGAGTCACTGTTTAATTATAAGTTTAACTGAAAGATATGGTGTGACAATTAGCTACTATTTCCAATTTCATCCCGAGTTTGTTGAAGATTATTTTCACTTTAACTGCAGGCGGGGACCCGATGCAAGGATCTGCCCTGTGCAGTGTTACAGAAGCTGCCTTTCCCACACAGGATCTCACTGAGAAGATGAAAATAAGGGACGCGTGAGTTATAGAGGGGTGCGGTGTCCCAGTGCCTTTTCTGAACGTGTGAACATCTCTGCCTTCCTGCTGAGTAGAACACACCTTGCGTAGGTAGCAGGGAGTGCAAAGTGGATAGGATGTCCATATTCTGGTATAAATATGAATTTTCCACTTGATATTCCTTGACTTGGGAACTCCAGTGCAGGGAGCCTGGATCAGGAAAGTGCACATTCTGATGGTAAACATCAAAATCTACAATTAACATTTGAGCTCCTGGAAGGCAGCCCATCCTAGCTGGAGCCTGAAAATACGGAACGGTTCAGCCAGGCCAAAGGGTTGCTCTGCAGGTTTCAGACCGTTGCCATGAGAGGAGGGAATTACAGCGCAGTGCTGGAAGAGTATAAGCGGACTGTTTATATAATAGCTTAAACTGACCTGCCAATGTTTGGTAGAATGCTGTAGGAAGGCACTTACTATACATCTAACCTGTGAGAAGCCTAGCTTAAAGGTATGATGGAACAATGTAGCCAGACCACTACTACATATTTTACCTTATTTATTTTCCCTTGTGAGTGTTTGAAGAAGGATTGTAGATGAACTCATCTAGCAAGTGTGAGTTGAATGGGATAGGTCCATACACTCACTACAGATTCCATCAGGTGTGGATGAATCAATGTAACGCAGAGTAACTCCACTCTGCACCTAACCTGTGCTGTGGTGGCCTTGACTGTGGTAGAACAAGGTAGAACCAAGTTTATATATGGCTATCAATCCAAATGAGTATTCGAGACCTTTGAGCAGAAGGTGTATAATTTAGCACTGACACTACAGCAGAAACAATAGACTTGAATGGAGGTAAAAAGAAATTCAAGAAGACTTCCCATTTTAGATTATTTAACTAGTTCGACATCTACACTTGAGTATGAAAGGAAGAAGCACAGTTCAAAGAAGAGGGACGAGAGATTCCATAAAAGACAATCAGGCAAGTTTGAGGAGTAAATGAACAGAGAAATAATAGAGCTAGAAGCAATGCCACACATGGGCTGGACCAGTGGTGGTGAGAAAGTGTGTAAAATAAAGAGATCCGAGAGGGGCAGTAGCATGAGAGGGGGCAGAGGTACTAAAGAGCAGTTGACAGTTTGGAATAGCATCCAAGATTAGGATCAAGATTTACGGTAGAAGGTCACAGAAATGTGGTGGCAGTGGAAGACTGGAAGGCAGCAAGGTGGTGGAATTTGAAGAAGCAGAACAATAACGTTGAGTCTTCGAAGGGAAATACTGTGTTGTGGGACGGCAGCATCTGAGGAAAATTAGAGTTAGAAGACCCATTCAATGGTCAGCTCAGCAGCGATCTTGATCATGTTTAGTGATTGGGGGTAATGGCCTGATCACTAAGTCCTGATTCATGCAGGTCTATACACGATGTTAAGTTCACTTGTGTAACATTACATTAACAACAGAGCTACAACACTCACTTGTTTCAACAGCAGTAATTGGTAAGCTGCCGTGTCAACATAGAGTTATTAATCCCCTCTTTATTTCGGAAAATGAACGAAGAAAGGCTGAAGTTCTCTAAACATGTAAGTTTCAAACACAATTTTAAGCAAAGACTGAGATGTACTTTCTTCGTTGACACAGACTTTGGATGGGGGGAGGGGGTAGATTTTAGCTTTTCCTCAATAGCTTCTTCCCCTCCTTCCTTTAGAACATTGGTCCCATGAACACTAGCTCACTTTTTTAATATATATTATTTCTGATTTTTGCATGATTTTTAATCTATTCATTACAGTATATGTATGCTGTAATTTATTTATTTATTATTTTTATTCTTTTTCTTCCTCTATATTATATATTGCATTGAACTGCTGCTACTAAGTTAACAAATTTCACGTCACATGCCAGCGATATTCTGATTCTGAATTGCTAAGGTCAGAGCTGCAACTAAAAATCTAAACACAAGGAAATCTTCAGATGCTGGAAATTCAAGCAACACACACAAAATGATGTAGGAAGAAGTACAGTCGACGTTTCGGGCCGAGACCCTTTCTCAGATTAAAAGTCTATACACTGCAAACCTAACCAGCCAATAGCTTCATCATTTCTGGTATAACCACAGCTGGACTGGAGGTAACCTGCACCAAAGGGAAGGTTCAGTGATTGCAGGGTGCCTGCCTGTTACAATTTCATAGGTTATTACCCTGAGTTAATCTTGCTGGAAGTTCCAGAACTTGGGTACTCAGGGAGACCGAATCGGAATCATGTTTATTATTACTGGCAAATGACATAAAAGTCTATAGTGTAAATTACAGAAATAAATAAATAGTGTAAATAAAGAGATCATTAGCTAATATTCAAGGGTTCCTGGACCATTCGGGAATCTGATGGTGGAGGAGCAGAAGCTGTTTGTGAACCATTGAGCAGGGTTTTCAGACCCTTGTACCTCCTCCCTGATGGTAGTAATGAGAAGAGGCATGCCCTGGATGGTCAGGGTACTTTATGAGGGATGCTACACTGCCTCTTGGAGATGTTCTTGATGGTTGGGAGGCTGCACCTGTGATGGAGCTGGTTGTGTTTATAAACCTCTCCAGCCTCTCACACTCGTGTGTTTTGGAGACCCTTCACCAGGCTGATGTGGAACCATTCAGAATGTTCTCCACTCTACATCCACCCTGAGTGGCCACTTCATTAGACACCTCCTGTACTGAATAAAGTAGCCACCCAGTGTATGTTGGTGGTCTGTGTCTGCACCAGTCATGTGCAGAGAATGTGTGGCTAGTTGAGTTACTGTCACCTTGAATCACTCTGGCCATTCTCCTCTGTTCTCTCTCACCAACAAGATGTTTCAACCACAGAACTGCTGCTCATTGGATTTTTAAATTTTGCTTTTCACACCATTCTCTGTAATCTCTAGAGACCGTTGTGCCTGAAAATCTCAAGAGATCGGCATTTTCTGAGATACTCAAACCACCCCATCTGGCACCAACAATCATTCCACAGTCAAAGTCACTTAGATCACAATTCTTCCCCATTCTGATGTTTGGTCTGAACAACAACTGAACCTCTTTTATGCACTGAGTTGCTGCCACATGACTGGCTGATTAGATATTTGCATTATATGAACAGGAGTACCTGTTAAATTGACCTCTCAGTGTATGTAAATTTTTAAGAGTTTTTGATGACACATCGATTCTCCTCATACTCCTAACAAAGAAGAGCTACTGGAGTGCCAACTTTGTAATTGCATTGATGTGTTGGACACAAGATAGATCCTCTGAGATGCTAATGCCCGGAATTTGAAGCTGCTCACCCTTTCCACTGCAGGCCCCTCAGTGAGGACTGGTGTGCATTCTCCTGACTTCCCCTTCGTGGTACACATTCTGTCTTGCTGGCACTGAGTGCAAGTCTGTTATTGTGACACCGCTCAACCCGCTGGGCCATTTTGCTCCTATAAGTCTCCTTTCTGAGTGTCACAGTTCCCGAGGAGACATTGCATTGCATAGAGGTAGAGAGGGTAAGCACAGTTTGAGTATCACAGTTCTGAAGAAGTTATTGGATTGTGCATAGTTAGACACTTGGCAAGGTCCAATAGAAAGAAGTCATATTAAAGTGGTCGGCCATTGTGGGAGCGGCTATTGTGTGAGTGTGACAGTGTTAGAGTAGGAAGTGAGGATAGGGCTCATCGAGGCTTTGGTGAAGAGAGGTGTAGGCTGTAGGTAGATTTTATTTGCGTTATTTGTTCCTTCTTATTGCACATTTAGAGTAGTGAGAATGCCAGGCAGGATAGTGGAATGCTCCTCTTGCAGGATGTGGGAAGACAGGGAGACCCCCAGTGTCCCTGACAACTAAAAATGGGAGAAATGCACCCAGTATGTTTCAACGCATGCATGACAAATAAGCTTTAATCTTGAATCTTGACACCTTGCAGGATAAGGCAGTCTGCTTAACTGGAGCCTACTGAGAACCCTGAACACCCAGTCACCTTATCACCATCGAACTGTAAATATCCTTTCCACAGAGGCACTGCAGTTACTTGCCAAGGTTCCCAATTCCCCAAATTCTGCAGCCTGAAGAGACAAGGGCAGCAGGTGCAAGATTCCCTTCATGTGGGCAACATCCTGACTTAGGAATACATTACCTCATTCTCACTAGATGAAATTTCTGATCGGCTACCTTACAGATTATGACAGGACATTCACCACGAGACAGGAACAGTGTAGGGCAGAAGATTATCATAACTTTCTCAAGGGCATTAACGACGGTCACAGCTGACCTTTCCAATAAAGTCCAAACCTAAGAATAAATCAAATAAAGGGCCCAAACACACATTTTAGTAATCAATTTGTCCTGATCAGAATGGTCATAAAGGAATCTCACTAGATTTATACAACACAAACTAAATAACAGTGCTGACAGAATTTCCAAAAGGCTGCCATCACAAAGGTGCCTATTTTAAAAGAGGCTTAACATGCAAAGTGACTTAGGACCATGATGAGTAAAGCTGGCCACCCTCTCCCCACACCCCCATGACTGAACGGCAAGTGTGGCCTGAATCAGAATCGGAATCATGTTCGGGCACAGGAGTTTCTGCAGATGCTAGAAATCTTGAGTAACAGGAAACACTGGAGGAGCTCAGCAGGTCAGTTGACATTTTTGGGCCGAGACCCTCCATGCGGACTCAGGAGTGCTCTCACATCAAAGGTATACACTTTGGATGCAACCATGGTGAATTATCACGAGAATCATAAAATTCTGAATGCAACTGATGTCAGTGGTATTGTTGTCAATTCCATTAATGGCACACAAGGCTGTGTGTTGGTTGGAAATTATTTTTCATCATAGCAACAATTTTACGATACCTTAATATTTTAGGAAATACATCCAAACTATTCCAGAATGATAATCAAATTTATAAGCACAGAGGCAAAGAAAAGTTACTTGTTCAAACTCAGATCACTGTGTCATTAAAATGGTGCTCCAACTAATCAATTACAAAGTGAAAGGACTTGAATGTTTCAGAGCTGGTCTTAACTGAAAGTACCCTAATATCCATTTGTACTTTATTCTCTGTTAAGTGTACAATGTAACCCTGAAAACCGAATTATGAAGTGTGATTTCAGTTAAAATTATCTGGCTGCATGAGTTACGCTGATTTAGAAACTGTTATAATATAGTGCATCAATAACTTGCATGGATTTTATTAAAAAACAGCAATTCTATGCCCTATTTATCATAATTGGCAAACAAAAAGTCTTCAAACATTCTGCACTTTGGTATCCTAACCTTGGCAGAAGTTTAGTGGAAGTTCTACTTATTCAAATAGACTAGTTTTTGATCAAAGTTCACTTAAGCTGTAGTGACTGAGTGGTGAAATTACCAGGCTCAACAATGGATTTTGCTCATGACCTTGAGATCTGCTCAAATGATGACAAATTAATGGGTATCATTATTAACTTGAATGGAAGGTTCAATGAGTGAATCAATTACAGTCCCTGAATCGGACAGCATCACTTACAACATGCTAAATTAATAGAAAATTTCAAATCCATTAATTGCAGGACGTTACTGATCCAGTTCTTCATACATAAGGTTTTATCTTTAAGCAAGCTATATGTTTGGGTAAATGAAAACACTCCTTTTGTTTCGATTCACATTGAGCTTGGAGGGAAAAAGCGGACTGCTGGAGAACTGGCAGGTTGGGCAGCATCAGGGGAGGCGAAGGGACAGAAGTTTCAGACTGAGGCCGTGCACCAGCTTGGCTCGATGTCTTTACCTCCACTGATACTGTTCAACAACTCAGTTCCTCCAGCAAGTTGCTGAGTTTTTGGCTGCAGATTCCAGCATCTGCAGTATCTTGTGCCTCAAGTTGGGAAGCAAAATCTCTTGCAAAACTTGAATCATCTCTGTTTTAGATGCACTTCTAGCATTTTCTGTTTAATTTGATAGTCGTACTTTTGTTTTATTTCCATTCAGTTCAATTTTGACAAGGAGAAAGGCATCCAATCCACCTGCCCTGAGCGTAAAGTTCTGGTGTAATGCATCTCCCATATCAACATTCTCCAATATCCTGCAAGAGCCACTGGACTTAGCTATTGTGATAATTAAAATTCTGTGATCTCTTTAAAGGGAACTCTTTTTTAATGCTGTAGTATCTTTACCAGTGTTGCCATTTGATCTTTGAAAGCTACACCTCTGACCTGACAAGTTAAAGCAAAGATCGTCATTGTGGGAAATCCACATCGCAGGCTGCAGCAGCCCAGCTGAAGAATCTCAACCATCCGACCTATGTGACAAGCTACAACAGCTGGGGCACCGAGCTTGCTCTTTTCAACAGTCACTTTTCCTTCATCACCCTCAGAAACAAGGAAGATGAAACACTGAAAGATGAGCAGCTGCTGACAGGGCCCAATTCTTTTAAAAAAAGGCAATTCCCATTGTTCACTTGAATACAAGAAGATCTTGAACCCAGAGGTACATCACAGGCAGTCTCTGTCCTGCAGGTTAATTTCATTCTCTGGTCAGTTTCACCCCCAAAGTGCATTACCCCTGCGCTCGCCCTGTCCACCTTGCCACAAGTCTCCGCTGCTGAGAGGCTACGCAGAGTTCGAGGAAATGTTGTCTGTATTACCATTATGCTGAGGGCCTGCTTCCAGAGACCTGGATGCCTCTCGCTGCTGCTTGCTGCCTGATTTGAATTACTACTGTCAGTCCAATTTACCTTATCACCAAGAGTCAACTCAGCCTTTATCCACTAGTTCCTGTTTGAGAAGAGTAGAGATTGATTCAAAGCTTGCATTGAACTGGGGCCTGGGTGAACTTTTTGTTTGCTTACTTTGTACCTCCCCCTTTTACTGAACCAGCAATTGTCTTTGTGAACCCCACCTCTTTAAGCGCTCATCCTTTGCAGCAGGTTAAGAGATTTTTGATGTCAGAGGTGCTCTAGTGGCTAGTACCATTCTAGCAAATCTATCCTGTGCTCACAACACATTTCGTTAGTTAGATAAGTGGAAGTTGTGAATGTGAGTGACATTGGCCTGTTTTTGCAGAAATGCACAGTCCTATGTATAGTGAATGTCATTTGATAAGCCCCAGATCATAGTCACTGGATCTGCAAATGATTAAAAAGGTTGGTGTCTGAATGGCTCATATAAACGTGCTAAAAGAACCCAGACACTGGGAAATCCCTGCACCTCAGCATCAACGGAGGTGGTAATATATATTTCCTCTAACTCTCAGTAGCCAGAATGTTGGAATCAAACCTAAGGCTTTATATTTAAATGTGTCCAATCTTTGCCCTGAAATGTGTTTGAGTCTTACAGATATAGTTTGACTCCCTGTTCTATTAAAGGTTAGCATTATTTGTTGCAGGTTTGTTGAAACACGCAGTGGAATGCATCACTTGTGTCAGATCAAATCAGTGAGGGTTGCTCTGGGCAAGTGTTGCCCTGCCTCTGGTACCAATGTAGCATGCCCACGGTTAACTAACCCTAAAGACCTCTCTGGCACATGTTCTACCAGTCTGTTACAGCCAGGACAATCTTCTATGTAGTGGTGTACTGGGGCAATGGCATCAACAGGAGTCAAACTGGACACAGTGGAGGCTGTGGTAGAACAAAGGACCCTATGGAAAATCTTGGCAATTCTGGACAATGTTACTCACCCTCTGCCTGCCACCTTGGCTGAACAGAGAAGCACTTTTAGTAATAGACTAAGACAACTGCGCTGCTCCAAAAAGCACTATATGAGGTCATTCTTACCCTCAGCCATTAGGCTCTATAATGAGTCAACACATAGCTGGGGAAGTGATGCTCCCCTCCTGTTAGACTGTTTGAGGTAACTTGTTTTTTCTTTTTTCTTACTTCTTGTCTAATATTTGTATATATGGCCACTTGTAATGCTACTGCGATGCTGTAATTCCCTTTGGGATCAATAAAGTATCTACTTATCTAAATCTGTACATCTTTGTAACAGGGAGAACATAAAAACTCCTTACAGACAATGGAAGGAATCAGACCCCGATCTTACAGCCGCTGCTGTGATAATATTACCCTAACCATTATGCTCCTTTGCCGCCTGTAACTATCTGAAAGGAAGCCGAACAAAATAAGCAACGATTAACCCTACACTAGCAACAGTACAAAGGTTTACCCGATCTTCTGTTGCAAGCATATTTGGTACCTGGTAGGATTATCAATGAAATGCTATAAATATTGTTTCTCATTGTATTGTTTAATGGTGCACTTTATCTAGAAGGTCAAGAAAACTCCATAATGTAGCAGGTTCTGACAAGGAGTAGAAGGCCAGTCAAATCATGTATAAGAGAAAACAGTTTCTGATTTAAATGTCATGTAACCATTTAAACATCATGTAACCCCAGGCATGAGAGGACCACTGAAATAATTATGTGTCAGCACAATGCAACGTGAAATGATATACGTCTCTTGGAAATGTTAAAGTAAAGTGGGCTTGCGCATTGTTCCTCAGCATTCAGTTTGGCATAGTACTGAAAGTTCACTGAGTAATTACTAATGTTGGCAGCTAGCAGCTAGTCGAAATGGAGATAGGGAAATTATCACGGTTAGAAGGATGGTATAAAATAATGGGCTAAAATTGACTTCAATCTAGATTTTGATTGGTGCTGCGATAATTGCTCTTTTTTTAAATGTCATTCTGAAGTACCAGGTTGACACTCTAAATAAAATGCTGAAGATGTTGAATGAGCTTGAATTGACAACTTACATACGAACACAAAACAAATATTAGAAATTAAGTATTTGAAACTACAGGTTTTCACAATCTGCTTAAAATTCATAGGACGTGCAACTTGTAGTATGAATAGAAATAAGGTGACATATTTTTCAAAGACTTCGTATTTGCTGAATTACAAGTCAGTAGAGGGCATTGAGAATTTACAAATACCTCTTTGAAAGCAAAATTGAGAGACCAATTTGGTTTAAAACTGGACATGTCTGTTAGCATAAAGAAAACTAAAGAAGATTTGCATCTAAAAATTGACCAGGCAAAGGGTTATGTAATAACTAGCAACGGACACCAGAAGTATCTGTTGTAAGATAAGGAGTTAAATGTTTGGTGTTGTTGCTTTAATAGTCCCAAAAGACTGAACAGTAAACATCCCAATGCAAACCAGATGTGTTGCTAAATGGGTGACAAATGGGCGATCATCCATTGCAGAAAATGCTGCCTTTCATAGATGTTCGGCATCTCCACTCAGTAAATGGACAATTATTCTGGATGTTCAAAATGCTGATCAAATTCATGCCCAAGAGAAGCCCTGAACTGGTCTGAACTCCTACATTATCAACGACAAAGCCAGACTGTAGTTTGCTCGAGGCATGAGAACCAGTGTTTGTTAACACAAGGGGAAAGTAGAACTGATGAAATAGTTAACATATGAGTCACAGCAGTCAAACACTGAGCCTCAAAACTAAAGGCAATTTCCCTTTTGCTTTTTGTGCTAGCCTGACAGCAGAAATTTTGACAGTTCCCCCCAAAAAATGACAGCAATTGAGTAATATAAGTAATAAGCAAATGAAAGATGATAAACACAAAGTGCCTGATTTAAAATATTTTACCAAATCGAGGCACTTACACTATAAACTCCATCATGAAAATATACCGATCTACAGTGAGGTATGTACCTAGCAAATTTCACCACCTTTGTCAGTGACAACAAACTAATTCCGATTGCACCTTTACTAAATTAAAATGTTGCTTCCCAAGAGCATTATCAAAATAAAACATACGGGGTGATGAGGTGGTGTGTGTAGCGGAGCTGCTGCTGCACAGCTCCCGTGACTTGGGTCCAATCCTGATTCGTGGTGTTGTCTGTCTTTGCAGATTCTCCCCATGACAAAATGGATTCTCCTTGGGCATTCTGATCCCCTCCTACAGTGCAAAGTTGTGCATGCTGGTGGATTGACTGGCCACTGGAATTAACCACAGAGTAAGTTTGATGAGAGAATCAGAGGTGAGTTCATGGGAAGGCAGGGAGTGCGGATGATTTGACAGCCAGCATGGACCAGATGAACCAAAATGGCCTCCCAGGAGGTACAGTTTGCACAGCAGGAGGGAATTAATGACCTTTTAGGAGAAAAGAGTGATGGAGAGGTACAGGGACTCTGGCAGCTGAAAACAAAGCTGCTCATGCCACAGCAATTAAAACTGGGTTGTAGGGCTGGGGTAGAGTATGGAAATGGTGGGGTGGGGGGGGTGTGGAATTGAGCCCTTTTGAAAACAAAGATGAAAGTACTGCAGTCGTGGCAAGAGTTAACCAGGAATTGAGCAAGTACAGATGTGGAGGCTGACTGGGACGCGGAGAGAATTGGGACATGGTGGCAGACATTTGGATAATTTGATTGACATGAGGTAGAAGAAAGAAAGAGAATGATTAATTTGCACAAGTACATCGTAGGGTTAAGACATTCAAGGAAATGTGTTGAAGGTCAACGAACGACACAGTTCGTGATGTTGCCGTGCCTCGGGCACTAATATAGTCTCCCCACGACTTACTAACCTGAACTGGGACAATGTGGGAGGAAGCCCATGTGGTCACAGGGAGAAGGAACAAGTCCTTGCAGGCAGCAGTGGGAAGTGAACCCCCATGACGCTGTAAAGCAAGAAGCTACCCACTCTGCCACCCTGTGCTACTGGGCTGTCCAAGAACTAGAACTCCAGAAGCCAGGCTGAAACGTGTTAAGAAAGTGGAATGATAAGGCGTGGCTGTGCCCAGCCAGGACTGAGTCAGATGTCATACGCTGATGGAAATAGTCACAGTGGCTATGTAAAGTTGTCTTACATCTCATCTTGGACTCAAATATGACCACAATCTTTTGAACAGGCTGTTTTAGTGTTTTAGGGCAGGTTTGCGGCTGGGAGACCAAGCTTGTGGTGTTCCTCAGGACAGTGGGTTCAATCTTCCCAGTGTTCAGCCAGAGGAAATTTCTGACCAAGTATCAGAGAGGCCGGCTGTTTGGCTCCAGCACTCACGAGGAAACAATGCGTGTTTTCAGATGATATCACTAGGCTACGGCGTATGATGAGGGGCCACGGGAAACTGCATCAACAGCAAGACAACATACAGATAAAGCCTCTCTCAATGAAATGGGGCCTATGTTGATAGGGGCAGCACACGGCCACAGCTAGCAGAATTGCGACCACAAATTCTGACATTAGAGCTGCATTTGATGCAGTTCCAACCGGACCTCCAGTGCTGTCCCGGTGGGCTGCACATGTTCTCCTTGTGAGCGCACAGATTTCTCCCACCTCCCAAACATGTGTGGGTTGATAGATTAATTTGCCACTGTAAATTACCCTTTTGGATAGGTGAGTGGTTGAGTGGGATGGTGGGGGGGGGGGGGGAGAATAAATGGGATTAGTATTGGATTATTGGAAAAAAGTGCTCGAAGCTTGGCGTGGACTCTGAACAAAGGACCAGGTTCCTTGTTATTTAACACTATGCCCTCTACAAGTTGAAAATTTTGAAGTTAATTTAGATGGTTCTATTACTCTCATTGGATGGTGGGGTGGAGATACGTCTCTACCAAAGGTGGAGCACCCGCTTATCTCCTCAGTCAGGGTCACGGTTTTAATTGCTCTGGCATGAGCAGCTTTGTTTTCAGGTTCCATGAAGCCAAGGGAGAGGTGGTAGATGGTCGTACGAGCAGCTGGTGCATATCACAACCCCTAGTTATGTGACCACTGATGCCAGGCAGACGATCTCTGAGGAGTATCGATAGAAAAATTTGCCAAGGACAATCACAGTCAAAAGGTCATGATCGCCCATTTTATATGGCACAGCACATAATGATGATGATTCCACTCATGGTGGTTGGCACTTCTGCAACAACAATCTCACAAAATATGGCCTGCTTCCAATTTGGGTTGGTTAGCAGAAACCTATCTGGTTCTCGGGTTGAAGTTCTAAACTGGAAAAAGGCCAAATTTGAAGAAATGAGAAAGGATCTAAAAAGCATAGGTTGGGACAGGATGTTCTCTGGCAAGGATGTGATTGGTAAGTGGGAGGCCTTCAAAGGAGAAATTTTGAGAGTGCAGAGTTTGTATGTTCCTGTCAGTATTAAAGGCAAAATGAAGAAGATTAAGGAACCTTGGTTCTCGAGGGATATTGGAACACTGATAAAGAAGAAGAGAGAGATGTATAACATGTATAGGCAACAGGGAGGAAATAACATGCTTGAGGAGTATAAAAAGAGTAAGAAAATACTTAAGAAAGAAATCAGGAGGGCTAAAAGAAGACTTGAGTTTGCTTTGGCAGTCAGGGTGAAGGATAATCCTAAGAGCTTCTACAGGTGTGTTAAGAGCAAAAGGATAGTAAAGGATAAAATTGGTCCTCTTGAAGATCAGAGAGGTCGGCTATGTATGGAGCCAAAAGAAATGGGAGAGATATTAAATGGGTTTTTTGCATCTGCATTTACTAAGGAAACTGGAATGGAGTCTATGGAAACAAGGCAAACAAGTAGGGAGGTCATGGAATTTATACAGATTGAAGAGGAGGAGGTGCTTGCTCTCTTGAGGCAATTCAGAGTAGATAAATCCCCAGGACCTGACAGGGTATTCCCTCGGACCTTGAAGGAGACTAGTGTTGAAATTGCAGGGGCCAGGCAGAAATATTTAAAATGTCGATATCCACAGGTCAGGTGCCAGAGGATTGGAAGATAGCTCATGTAGTTCCATTGTTTAGAAAAGGCTCAAAAAGTAAGCCAGGAAATTATAGGCCGGTAAGTTTGACATCGGTAGTAGGTAAATTATTGGAAGGAATACTAAGAGATAGGATCTACAAGTATTTGGATAGACAGGGACTTATTAGAAAAAGTCAGCATGGCTTTGTGCATGGTAGAGTTTTTCAAGGAAGTTGCCAGGAAAGTGGATGAAGGGAAGGCAGTGGATGTTGTATACATGGACTTCAGTAAGGCCTTTGACAAGGTTCCGTATGGGAGGTTAGTTAGGAAGATTCAGTCGTTAGGTATACATGATGAGGTAGTAAATTGGATTAGACATTGGCTCAATGGAAGAAGCCAGAGAGCGGTAGTGGAGGATTGCTACTCTGAGTGGAGGCCTGTGACTAGTGGTGTGCCACAGGGATCAGTGCTGGGTTCATTGTTATTTGTCATCTATATCAATGATCTGGATGATAATGTGGCAAATTGGATCAGCAAATTTGCTGATGATACAAAGATTGGAGGTGTAGTGGACAGTGAGGAAGGATTTCAAAGCTTGCGGAAGGATTTGGACCAGTTGGAGGAATGGGCTGAAAAATGGCAGATGGAGTTTAATGTGGGCAAGTGTGAGGTATTGCACTTCGGAAGGTCAAACCAAGGTAGAACATACAAGGTAAATGGTAGGACACCGAGGAGTGCAGTAGAACAGAGGGATCTGGGAGTACAGATACATAATTCCCTAAAAGTAGCATCACGGGTGGATAGGGTTGTAATGAGAGCTTTTGGTACATTGGCCTTTATGAATCAAAGTATTGAGTATAAGAGTTGGAATGTAATAGTGAGGTTGTATAAGACATTGGTGAGACTGAATTTGGAGTATTGTGTGCAGTGTTGGTCACCAAATTACAGGAAGGATATTAATAAGATTGAAAGAGTGCAGAGAAGGTTTACAAGGATGTTGCCAGGACTTGAGAAACTGAGTTACAGAGAAAGGTTGAATAGGTTAGGACTTTATTCCCTGGAGCGTAGGAGAATGAGGGGTGATTTGATAGAGGTGTGTAAAATTATGATGGGTATGGATAGAGTGAATGCAAGCAGGCTTTTTCCACTGAGGCTAGGGGAGAAAAAAACCAGAGGTCATAGGTTAAGGGTAAAGGGGGAAAAGTTTAAAGGGAACATTGGGGGGAGCTTCTTCACACAGAGAGTGGTGGGAGTGTGGAATGAGTTGCCAGATGAAGTGGTGAATGCGGGCTCACTTTTGACATTTAAGAAAAACTTGGACCGTTACATGGATAAGGGATACGGGCCAGGTGCAGGTCAGTGCGATTAGGCAGAAAAATGGTTCGGAACAGCCAAGAAGGGCCAAAAGGCCTGTTTCTGTGCTGTAATGTTCTATTATTCTATACAACAGCATTTGGCATTATATCACGAAGGATTATCACTTCATTATCTTGTTGAGACCATTTCTAACACAACAGAAGCACCAGAACTGTTAGCTCTCGGGCACTTTTGCTGGTGGGGCAGAGCTTCTGGCTGTCAAAATCAAGCTCAGTGTTTCAGATTCAGTGATCTCCACACAACCCAGCAGAAAAACGGCATGCTGTTATCTGCCACAGGTGACAGGAGGTTAATGTGGAGAGTTTAATAGACACTGCGAATGAAACAACAGCATTAATCAGCTTCAGTTCTGACTGGCTAATTGGGCTTGGAGATGTGTGGGGTTTGTGGCTTCAACAGGTTCATAAGGATTCATGTTATTTGTTTTTTTAAATGTTTTCCTGTCTACTTCCATCTCTTCACCAGATATAAGACTGTTCTTACAAGTAACTAAGTTACAAAGTGCACAATTTTCCCTTCCAGCCACTTATAATGTACAAATACAAAACTGTATCCGAGCAAGATACATCAGAGACTATTTCTGAAGAGCAAGTTCTTGCAATTTCCTTTACTTCAGGCAACACTAAAAATCACAGTTCTCTTCATCATCAACCCTCTCTCCTGCCTCAGTACTCCAGAGGCACTCACATGTTCTTCATTCTTTCTTTTTTATGTTTTATTCTTTCTTACTTCTCTTCTATTAGTTGTATATTTGTGCATCTGTGCACTTGTAATGCTACTGTGACACTATAATTTCCTTTTGGATTAATAAAGTATCTCTCTATCTCCAGGTATGTAGGGAACCAAATAGGGCAGGTGAGGAAAGGACATGTGTTGAGAAACAATGAGTTAACGTGGAGGTTTGAGGCTGGGCCTGAGATGGTGATGATTATAGATGTCCTAGGGGATGGGAAGGATGCCATCAGATACCATCTGCGTGGCCTCTCCAAACTTGGAGGGACAGCAGGGATGGCTGTAGGCTCTGCTTTCCACTATAAAGCAACAGGAAATGCTTGATGCACACCAGACCAATCTGAACAGTAATACCTGCAGGGACATCTGTAAAGCTTCCCCCACATCAAGGGAAACCCTCGTAGCTCACTCGTCTCTGTGTCTGCACAGAATAGCCTGTAATCCTGGTGTGCTGATTGGACAGGTCATTGTCAGTCAGATTAAGGATGGTACAGGGGGCACCTCAGAAGCACTGAAGGCACTTAATGTTTGCCCAGGGCAGGTTTTACACCCATTGCCATTTAGTTTTTCTGTGAATCATTGTTAAGATGATCTTGCTCTCGATGGAAATAGAGTTGAAGCTTAGTTTTCTCATCTACACTAAAGATATCATGGACCCAGACGTGGAGGTGATAGCTCGCAGTGTGAAGAAGGGATTGACAAGTTTGAAAAGTCTGAGGTCCTAATCAAAACATATACATTAAGTACGCTCTGAGAAAGGGTTTTACAGCCTACTTGATAGAGTGAAGACAATTGTATGATCTGACAAATACCTCACGACCTGCTGGAATGAGCCTCCAGCATGAAGATTGATATTGCGTTCATCCTCTGGGACACAATGGAGAGCGACGTTGCTGTTGAGCAAAGGGTCCACGTCTGACTGCAGCAGTGAACAGGGCTCCCATCATCCACAACTGGCCACTTGGCCGAGCAGTGCAGCTCTTTGTCCAAAAGGTGAGAAACTTTCAGACTCAGAGAAGTTGTTATTCCCAGGTCAGACTAGCATAACGTAAGTGATAAGATGGAAGTGGCCCTGCAAACTCTTTTAAAGTAGTCTTTTAATTCCTTCGGCCCTTCAACTTAAAGTAGTCAGGTTAGCTGCTTACACTGGTCCATCAGCTTGACTGGTATCCCACGGAGATCATTTTGAGTGGAAAGCTCAGATACAATTGTTCAGCAACTCTACTCATGGACACAAAGTAGAAGCGATACTGTATGTCACACAGTTTGCTGCACGATGCTGTGAGGAACTGAGCAGGAGAACGCAGATGTTGCATCAAGTTATTCATAGAAAATGCTGGGAAAACTAAAAAGTCTAGTGATGCCTGTGGAGAGGACAGATAAATTCATGCCAGTGGTAACAGAGGGCAAATGTGTCTGCCCTCTCCATAAGTGCTGCCTGACTCTCTGATTATTCCCATCATTTCATACTTCATTCAGATAATTTGCTAAAGAAGCCTTGCCCTGAAAAATGGATGCTAACAAAATAGCAATAGGCGTCAGTGAGAATACATGCCAGCACCCAATCATATCTGCACACTGTCCTCAAATGACTGGGGTACTTGAATAACAGGGCGTGCAGTGCTCTCTGTACCTGTCAGAAACGGGTAACCTTTTGATTGGATTCATTGATGACAAGGCTGATGTAATTTGCCATTCTGACAAACAAGCCATCAGTCACATTGTGCCCTGCCAAACTGCAAAATGGTAACTTGCCAACTACAAAACTCTCACCAAGTCTTTGGCCAGGCCTGATATAATCCTGAGGAAGAGAAATTGTGGGCAGTGGCTGTCTTAACGGCCATCAATAGTCACATTCAGCAGGCACCAAACTTTGCTCCATATGGTTGAAACACTCTACCTCTGTTGATCAAAACACTTGGGAGATTTCTCGTTATATACGTTGACGAAGTGATGCACCATCAATAACTCACACTGAGACGTAAGGCGAGATATCGGCTTTTATTGACTGGAAGAAGGAACCAGGAGTGAGCGTCCATCATACTATGTCCTGGAGACTGAGGCCGAGCGTCAGGCCTCAGATCGCCTTTATACAGGGGCCTGTGGGAGGAGCCACAGGAGCAGTCAGCAGGGGTGTGTCCAGACAGGCACATAGTTCACCACACGAAGCTTTTCCTCCTTTTGAACACCTTGTATATTGGATAATGTCTCTCACTATCATTCTCTGTTCCGTGTAACAGTAGGGATAGCTGGCTGGTGTTCTTTGTTTCTTGTCCTTGTCCCAATTCCAAAAGTTGGCGGAGTGCAAAATATTTGTGCTGATTTGGTTGTATGAAGTTTCAGACTGCATAAACGTATTTTCCAAATAACCCCTCAGCGCAGCTTCTTTGAATCTTTGATTTGTCATTAAGCTTAACTGGGTTTGTAATAATTATAAATTTGCTTTTCTTTCTTTTTTACTCAATTACCTGAATAGAACGATGAAGTTACTCAGTAAACATATGTGAAGTGAATTTGTTGAAGAAAGGTAACTCTGCTGTTGCCCCAGAGAATTTCAGCAAAAGTGGGTCTTTAGTAAATCATATAATTAGCATGAAAATCAAATCAATCGGTTTGGAATGGACCCACTTCAAATTAGAGCCCTAAACAATAAGCATTTCTTCTCTGAACAAGGCCCTGCGCTGAGTCAGACAACAAAGCAACTGTGCGGTGGCAGGATTTATTGACAAATTTGTCATTTATCTCCTCAGCCTCATCCAGCGCTGCTGGTCTCCCACGTTGTTTTCGAGGAAGCTCAGGAACCCATGCATTTTCAAATTAAAACATCCTAGGACATCGTTCTTGATAAGTGATTACCATTTTGAACTCGCCAAACTGCCGATCCCGAGCAGGTATTGCTTGCACAGTGCCTAAAGCGCTTGGGTTAAGCAGAGGAATCAAGCAGTTCGCGTCAGGTTCCGAGGCCCTTGCTCTTTTAGTGAATTTTGCATTTCTGTTTCCAAACTTTTCAGCTTTCAGGAGTTAGAAACAACTCCACCGCATGACTTATCAATATCATCCTGTTGTTAAACTCCTGTAGCGAATGTAACATGCAAAGATCTCTTGAGGTTTTCTTGCTAACGCACAGGATGAGGGCTAGCTGGGGGGCAACCGATTACTAATTGCTCTTCAGCTAACTGGCTCACCAGGTCACTTCAGAGGACATTTAATGTTCAGCTGCATTAAGATTAGGTAAGAATAGTGGACTGCAAACCAGATTGATTTTTATGGCGATCCAACAGTTTCACAATTAATTGCACTATCACTTAATTCCAGATTTATGTAGTTACTTGAATTTAAATTCTCCAACTGTACTGATGGAATTAAAACTCATCCTTTTGTTCTGAGAGCCTGGGCTTTTCAATACCAATCCAGTGACTGAACCTCTGTGCTATCATGAAGTGCTATCCTCTTGGATTGGAGTGTAACTAAAGGCAAAAATGCAGTCACATTAGTACTCTAAGTAGCAAATTTTGCTGCAAATTTCACTGGTTAGATTAGCAAACCCTTTATCAGCAAGCAGCTTGCGGTTTCATTGCTAACCATCTGTTACTGCGTCAAAACAAAACTAGAACTTGCCAAGTGTGGCTGCTGTGGTTGTTGGTCCTGACTGTTCTTCAGAGTTTTATTTTGACTTCAGATGATCAGTGCAGATAATCAGCTATACCACTGACTTGACCCCAATGAGCCGCTGTAGATGCAGCTCCCCCACCCACCCCCCAGATGTAATTACATCACTTGGAATGTCATTGGGTGCCTGGGGCAGGACATCCACCATTAACAGGGTGAAAAAGATGGAAACTTAATGCATCCCGGTGTTAGCTCTGTGTTGAGTTAGTGAGCAGATAAAGTTGCTTGGACCCATCTGAGTTATTTTACAGAATATAGAGTGGACAAAGCCATGCGACATCGAACATGAAGGGACAACTGGTGATATGAAGACTATACTTTGAGCAAACAGTATTCAGTAAAAGTGACGCAGAAATCAAATTATTGCTTCTGACTGAATTGTTCTCAATTTGTTCTTGTCTTCATTAAAAATTAAACATTTTATCCAATTTGTATAACTCCCAATTCTTGCACCAATCTTACATCTGATCTTATAATAACTCATTGGGAGGCAGTTCAGCTCATCAGGCCCATGCTAGCCCCCAGGGGACCAACATTATTAGTCTTCTGGCTGGGCCTGAACACCTTCTTCTGCAACTGAAAAAACATAGAGCAATACAGCATAGTACAGGCTCTTTGGCCCACAATGTTGTGCTGACCCTTAAACCCTGCCTCCCGTATAACCCCCCCCCCCACCTTAAATTCCTCCATATACCTGTCTAGTAGTCACTTAAACTTCACTAGTCCATCTGCCTCCACCACTGACTCAGGCAGTGCACCAACCACTCTCTGAGTAAAAAACTTTCCTCTAATATCCCCCTTGAACATTCCATCCCTCACCTTAAAGCCATGTCCTCTTGTACTGAGCAGTGGTGCCCTGGGGAAGAGGCGCTGGCTGTCCAATCTATCTATTCCTCTTAACATCATGTATACCTCTATCATGTCTCCTCTCATCCCCCTTCTCTCCAGGGAGTAAAGTCCTAGCTCCCTTAATCTCTGATCATAATGCATACTCTCTAAACCAGGCAGCATCCTGGTAAATCTCCTCTGTACCCTTTCCAATGCTTCCACATCCTTCCTATAGTGAGGCAACCAGAACTGGACACAATATTCCAAGTGTGGCCTAACCAGTGTTTTATAGAACTGCATCATTACCCTGTGACTCTTAAACTCTATCCCTCAACTTATGAAAGCTAACACCCCATAAGCTTTCTTAACTACCCTATCTACCTGTGAGGCAACTTTCAGGGATCTGTGGACATGTACCCCCAGATCCCCCTGCTCCTCCACACTACCAAGTATCCTACCATTTACTTTGTACTCTGCCTTGGAGTTTGTCCTTCCAAAGTGTACCACCTCACACTTCTCCGGGTTGAACTCCATCTGCCACTTCTCAGCCAACTTCTGCATCCTATCAATGTCTCTCTGCAATCTTCAACAATCCTCAACACTATCCACAGCACCACCAACCTTTTGTCGTCTGCAAACTTGCCAACCCACCCTGCTACCCCCATATCCAGGTCATTTAAAAAAAATCACAAAAAATAAGGTCCCAAAACCGATCCTTGTGAGACACCACTAGTCACAATCCTCCAATCTGAATGTACTCCCTCCACCACAACCTTCTGCATTCTGCAAGCAAGCCAATTCTGAATCCACCTGGCCAAACTTCCCTGGATTCCATGCCTTCTGACTTTCTGAATAAGCCTACCGTGTGGTACCTTGTCAAATGCCTTACTAAAATCCATGTAGATCACATCCACTGCACTACACTCATCTATATGCCTGGTCACCTCTTCAAAGAACTCTATCAGGCTTGTTAGACATGATCTGCCCTGACTGTCCCTGATCAGACCACGATTCTCTAAATGCCCATAGATCCTATCTCTAAGAATCTTTTCCAACAGATTTCCCACCACAGACATAAGGCTCACTGGTCTATAATTACCTGGACTATCCGTACTACCTTTTTTGAACAAGGGGACAACATTCGCCTCCCTCTAATCCTCCAGTACCATTCTCGTGGACAACGAAGACATAAGGATCCTAGCCAGAGGCTCAGCAATCTCTTCCCTCTCCTCATGGAGCACTCTGAGGAATATTCCATCAGGCCCCTGGGACTTATCTGTCCTCCAATACTTCTTCTTCCTTAATATCAACATGCTCCAGAACATCAACCTCACTCATATTGTCCTCATTGTCATCAAGTTCCCTCCCATTAGTGAATACTGAAGAGAAGTATTCATTGAGGGCCTCGCTCACTTCCACAGCCTCCAGAAACATCTTCCACCTTTATCTCTAATTGGTCCTACCTTCACTCCTGTCAATTTTTTGTTCTTCACATAATTGAAGAATGCCTTGGCGTTTTCCTTTACCCTACTCGCCAAGGCTTTCTCATGCCCCCTTCTTGCTCTCCTCAGCCCTTTCTTAAGTTCCTTTCTTGCTACCCTATATTCCTCAATAGACTCATCTGATCCTTGCTTCCCAAACCTCAAGTATGCTGCCTTCTTCCACCTGACTAGATTCTCCACCTCATGGTTCCTTCACCTTACCATTCTTTATCTTCCTCACCTGGACAAATTTATCCCTAACATCCTGCAAGAGATCTCTAAACATCAACCACATGTCCATAGTACATTTTCCTGCAAAAACTTCATCCCAATTCACACCAGCAAGTTCTAGCCTTATAGCCTCATAATTTGCCCTTCCCCAATTAAAAATTTTCCTGTCCTCTCTGATTCTATCCTTTTCCATGATAATGCTAAAGGCCAGGGAGTGGTGGTCACTGTCCCCCAGATGCTCACCCACTGACAGATCTGTGATCTGACCCAGCTCGTTACCTAATACTAGATCTAGTATAACATTCCCCCAGTTGGCCTGTCAACATACTGTGACAGGAACCCATCCTGGACACACTTAACAAACTCTGCCCCGTCTAAACCATTGGAACTAATCAGGTACCAATCAATATTAGGGAAGTTAAAGTCACCCATGGTAACAACCTTGTTATTTTTGCACCTTTCCAAAATCTGCCTCCCAATCTGCTCCTCAGTATCTCTGCTGCTACCAGGGAGCCTATAGAATACTCCCAATAGAGTAACTGCTCCCTTCCTGTTCCTGACTTCCACCCATACTGACTCAAAAGAGGATCCTGCTACATTACCCACCCTTTCTGTTGCTGTAATAGTATCCCTGACTGGTAATGCCACCCCTCCTCCCCTCCCCTCCCCCCATCCCTATTAAAGCACTGAAATCCAGGAATATTGAGAATCCATTCTTGCCCTGGTGCCAGCCAAGTCTCCGTAATGGCCACTACATCATAATTCCATGTATGTTTCCAAGCTCTCAGTTCATCACCTTTGTTCCTGATGCTTCTTGCATTGAAGGACACACACTTTAGCCCTTCTACTACCTTTACACCCTTTACTGGATCCTAGACTTTCTGACTGGGAGTCCTCAGTCAGTCTGGATCGGGAGCAGCATCTCCAACACCATCACACTGAGCACGGGGGCTCCCCAGGGCTGCGTGCTCAGTCCACTGTTGTTCACTCTGCTGACACACGACTGTGCAGCAATACACAGCTTGAATCACATCATCAAGTTTGCTGATGACACGACCATGGTGGGTCTCATCAACAAGAACGACGAGTCAGCATACAGAGAGGAGATGCAGCGGCTAACAGACTGGTGCAGAACCAACAACCTGTCTCTGAATGTGAACAGAACAAAAGAGATGGTTGTTGACTTCAGGAGAGCACTGAGTGACCACTCTGCACTGAACATTGACAGCTCCTCTGTTGAAATCATTAAGAGCACCAGATTTCTTGGTGTTCACCTGGCAGAGAATCTCAGCTGGTCCCTCAACACCAGCTCCATAGCCAAGAGAGCCCAGCAGTGTCTCTATTTTGTGCGAAGGCTGAGAAAAGTCCATCTCTCACCACCTCCCCACCCATCCTCACCACATTCTACAGGGGTTGTATTAAGAGTATCCTGAGCAGCTGCATCACTGCCTGGTTCAGAAATTGCACCATCTCAGATGGCAAGACCCTGCAGCGGATAGTGAGGTCAGCTGAGAAGATCATCGGGGTCTCTCTTCCCGCTATCACAGACATTTACACTACAAGCTGCATCTGCAAAGCAAACAGCATTTTGAAGAATCCCATGCACCCCTCATACAATCTCTTCTCCCTCCTGCCGTCTGGGAAAAGGCACCGAAGCATTCAGGCTCTCACGACCAGACTATGTAACAGTTTCTTCCCCAAGCTATCAGACTCCTCAATACCCAGAGTCTACATCTACATCATTTATTATTGTATTGAAATTTGTACTCTGCTGTGCCTATTGTCTTGTTCATTATTCATTAATTAATTAATTAATTAATTAATTAATCACTGTACTGCCCTGCACTGTTTTGTGGACTTTATGTAGTCCTGTGAGGGTCTGTAGTCTAGTTTAGTTTTTGTGTTGTTTTACGCAGCCTAGAGTAGCCTTGAGTTGTCTCACATAGTCTAGTGTAGTTTTGTGTTGTTTTATGTAGCACCATGGTCCTGGAGGAACGTTGTTTCATTTTTACTGTGTACTGTACCAGCAGTTTATGGTTGAAATGACAATAAAAAGGGACTTGACTTTACTTGACCTCTCCTTACTTCCAAGTGGATCTGCAGTTTATTCGTTCTCACACGCGCCATCAAAGCTCTTTGATTCCATTTGCTTTTAACATATTGGTATGCTACATTAAAGAGATTCTTGAAGATCTTAACCCAAAAATCCTGTTTTAGATTGGTATTTTTTGCCAATTTCGATCTCCTTGTATCATACTGGAATATTCTCCAACAAGGTGCATTTTGTGAGGGGGTGTTACATTTCTGAAGTGAGGTAACTGTTCACTAGTTGAATTCATTATTTTAATTACTTGGTTGCCTGGGGTATTTATACTTGAGTTTCCTTTCTATAGCAATGTGATGAGTCCACTCATTTGCTTCTCCATCAGTTGGGAGAGCAGCGGATTATCTATGGAACTTATCGTGGGCTGTAGCCTCAGTAGCATCAAGGATGCCTTCAAGGAGCAATGCCCCAAACAGGGCAGAGTCCACCTTTAGGGAACCCCAGCACCCAGGGCATGCCCTTTTTCACTGTTACCATTGGGGAGGAGGTACAGAAGCCTGAAAGCACACACTCAGTGATTCGGGAACAGCTTCTTCCCCTCTGCCATCTGATTTCTGAACGGACAATTAACTCATGAACACTACCTCATTACCTTTTAGGCCTTACTTATTCAATTTAACTAATTTATATATATTTACTGTAATTCACAGTTTTTACTACAATGTCCTGCTGTCGTATAACAACAAATTTCACACCAAATGCAGGTAATATTAAACCTGATTGTGATTCTGATTTTAATCAATGAACTTCACATTTGTATGTCTCATAGGCTTTTTAATCATTTTGACCAAAGTGATCAGCTCACCTGAAAGTAAAGTAAGAATGAATTCTATGTTTTATTTAAGCTTGCAATTAAATTAACCAAAATTCCACATTTCCTTTCCTTCACTATGAAACAAAGTCTATCCAAGCTTGCTATTCAGCATAAGGAACTGGAGATTTATTCTGCATGTTTGCAGTCTGGATTCAAACATTGTTCCAACATGTAAGGCAGACTTCTGCTTTCTCTGGAATGATTTAGTGCTTTATATCAACATGATCAAGTCATTACCAGCCAGTTGGCCACTGGGTGTAGCAGCAAACTGCTGTTCAACTTAACGACAATGGTAATTTTTCAACTGTCTCCTACAGAGAGGTCACAAAGTTAGAAGGTGTGGGAAATCAGTGTCACATTAGTGTATAAAGGGAAGTGATCTGAGAGAGAGATTTTGTAGGGGTTCAGGAGATGCTCAGGCAGAGTGATGCACTGAGTCTGACTTGTTTCATACCTGACCTCTGTGCTTCAGGTTGTCAATGAACACAAAATGAAAAAAGTTTCTGAATTCTTCATTCCACTATTCTATATTAGTAGGCATTGCAAGAATCCAGTAAGCTATTTTAATCAAAATTAACAGGATCCCTCAAAAAGTCAAACACTGTAGATTACAATTCAGTAAGGAATGCCTCAATTACACTGAATATTACAATCCTAAATATATTTTTTCCCATTTCATTTGGCTGCCACTCATATTTTAAGTATGAGTCAATAGTTTTCAAATATAAGGTCTAATCATTCATCTCATTTTGTTTGAAATAGATTTTATCTTTCCAGTAATTTATTACCAATAATGTTTAATTGTCATATATTAGTTTGTACTGTACCAATTCCAATTTGTCTCTGCAGATTGTCAGTGAGTTTGCAAACATATGACTCTGGGAGGGCTTGTTAGGGAAGTGTTGGCAGGAAAGGAAGCTAAAAATATAAGATGTTCACAGAAACAGATGCAACAAGGAATTCAGAGGAGTATTTCGGATGTGGAACTTGTTGGCAAACGGAACCCTTGAACTGAAATATCATGAATGGATTTGTGGGATAGTTAGATAAATATATGGGAGAGAAAGAAATTGAGTGATATGAGCAAAGTTGTTGAATGACAGAAGTTGGGGTGGAGGCTGGTGTGCATGAATTTGATGGATAGAATGGCCTGATTCTGAATCCTATATATTTATTAGTGTTGGGTACCAAGGTAGTTACATTTCCCATCAAGTGAGCTTAAGTGAGAACCATCAATGTTGTTCTCGCAAAACTTCCAAAAGCAAATGAATTAGTTTTGCTTACACACATACAAATGCACCATGCTGTGGGGAACATTGCATACCATCTCTTGGAGAGATAGGAGAATTGAAGGAAAGGGAGTGGTTACATTTTCTCCTGGCTTTCCCCCCTCAACATTCATTTCTGTGAAATAATAGCAGCTGGGAAGCAAAGGAAAGCCTTGGAGTGAATCTTGAACACATAGCCTTTTGGAAAGATGATAAAGGGTTTATATATTGAGACACTATTGAGTCCTGACAAAGGGTCTCAACCCCAAAACACCGACTGCTTATTCATTTCTACAGATGCTGCCTGACCTGCTAAGTTCCTCCAGCACTTTGTGTGTGTTACTCTGGATTCTCTTGTGTAAATGATTCATACAGCCAGAAGAGGACAGCATGTCATCTTATTAACAATTTCTGCCTTGTGTGTTTTGAAACGTTTGCCTGCAACCAGGAAAACAAGACAGGTGAATTTGAGAGATGAGAGAGCTTTGCATAGTAGCAGAAGAATTTCAATGCATTCCTTCAACTGATAGAAAAGGGCTGTAACTCGATGGATGCTGCCTTTCAACTGAGATAGGTGAAGTGCTACTTAGATGGGAATGAATCTCGTGGTAGATTAGCTGGCTAACCTTCTTTCCACCAAAAATACAATTTAATTGCTCTTGTACCTGGGACTAAGCTGTGTGTAAATTGGCTGCTATGTTTTAAAAAACAACTCAAACTGCTATTAAGGTCCCTAAGGGTATTAAAATGCAACAACTTTCTCCAATGATGAAAAAATTGCATAAAATATATTTAAAATAATAAAAGTGTGTGTTTTTCATTCTTTCTCTTAGTTATACAAAGTTCTTTAAATTACTTCAGAGAGAAGCCGAAGTCCGACATCTGACTGAGCAACACTGGAGCCGATATCCTGCCTCCATTCATCACAGCTTCCTGGTGGCACACACAGCATTTGGTAAGATGCCAAACATTTCTCAATGACCATCATTAATTTTGAAGTTGCCGAAATGCAGCAACTAGATCTGAGGCTGCCAGCTGACTCCGTACCTCATAATAAGTATATATGATACTGCTGGAGTCAGGGCACTTCACACTGGGTGCTCACTTAACAACTCAAATCTGTCTCAACCCAAACATTTTGGCAGACTTCCTGGATAGCTCCAATATTTGGGATAATAACAGCACCGTCTTCATAAATCAGAAATTTAGTAACTTGCTATAAGGAGTCCATCTGTACATTTAAATAAAACTCACTCCATCTCTTCTGCAACCACTGCATTTTACTTCCTCCATATCAATATTAACCCAGGTCAAATAAGCACCAGGAAATAGTAAAGAGGAATCGACAACTGGCATTATTAGCTATCCAAATAGACAAGATGCTTCATTTCTGGTTACATTGAAACATATGGCAGTCTTAGGATAATACTTTGTCACAATAACAATTACCATCTTGTAGAACACAATCGAAAGTATTAGTTGATCAAGCTAAACATGGAAAATATCTGGTCATAACCGGACAGGATGTGCCAATGACAGTGACATTTTCATGATAGTGCGGCTAGTGAGACAAACAGACATTCCTTGGGAAGACAGTATCATATCTTCGGTCTCCATAGTGATCTCTGGCACTGTTGAATTCTGGGTGTTCACGTGTTTGTAGGGCACATCAACTGCAGCAGCACTGCATTCGGCCATAGGCCTGTAATCACAAAGCCTGGCATAATCTTTACTTCACTGAAAATCCAGAAACTAACTGACTGCAGAGCATTCAAAAGTATTCTAGGAACAATGACCAGAGTACCAACCTGGCAAAGCGGCAAGGCAGGACTGCATGCATGCCAAACAAGGGACAGAGCTGAGTGACCCCACAACCAAACAATCAGCTGCCATTTCTGTACTGGGTTGTAAGTGGTGGTGAACAGTTACACATCTAAGAGGGGGAAGCTCTCAAGCATCCCAAAAAGTTGGCAAAAACTTTCAACCCTAAGCTTTGGATGGTTGATCAATATCGAAGTCCAGCCGAAATTTCACCTGAATCTAAACCACCCAAACTGATTCATTCAACCTGTATCAATAGCACAGAGCAGGCTAGCAACATCCCGGCTGCAGAAATGAGCTCTTGTGTTCAGGATTAGCTGTGCTGCCAGCTAAACTGCACAATAACAGCTACAGCAGAAGTTTCCGCTGAACAAAATGAAAAATAGCCCAATATGCTGAGCCCAAGAAAAGCAGGACAAATCTAACCTGAGTCAACCTTGTGAAAAAGAAGGCGGTTGTAATAGATAGAGAGCAGTTATCCCATTCCCAGCAGAGAGGTGCAGGACACCAGCAGACAGCAGTAGGATCAAAGCAGATAGCTGCAGGACCCTAGTAGACAGCTGTAGGACACCAATAGTCAGCTATAGGATCCCAGCAGGCAACTGCAGGATCCAAGCAGATAGCTGTAGGACTCTGGCAAACACCCGCAGGACCCCAGCAGACAACTGCAGGACCCCAGCAGACAGCTGCAGGATCCCAGTAGACAGCTGCAGGATCCCAGTAGACAGCTGGAGGATCCCAGTAGACAGCTGCAGGATCCCAGTAGACAGCTGGAGGATCCCAGTAGACAACTGCAGGACCCCAGTAGACAGCTGGAGGATCCCAGTAGACAGCTGCAGGATCCCAGTAGACAGCTGGAGGACCCCGGCAGACAATTGCAGGACCCCAGTAGACAGCTGCAGGACAATTGCAGGACCCCAGTAGACAGCTGCAGGACAACTGCAGGACCCCAGTAGACAGCTGCAGGACAATTGTAGGACCCTAGCAGACAGCTGTAAGAGTTCTTCAGGCAACCAGTTCCTGGAGTAGGTGACACCAGATGTGAGCATCGATAAACAAAGCACTGGTGAATAAATGCTGCTGGATTGCATTGTCGATGATACCTTCCATCACCTCACTAACTGAGAATTAGCCAAGGATGGCAATTAGCTAGGAGAGGACCATCCAGCTACCTTCAGCTGTTTCATCGAATGCCTCCTATCCCTGAAAATTTCACAGGTGTGGTCTTTCCATCCACAGCAACTCAGATAATGCACCAACATTCATATAGTACGACTTGGGCAGATAATGCACCAACATTCATTTAGTACAACTTGGGCAGATAATGCAGCAACATTCATATAGTACGACTTGGGCAGATAATGCACCAACATTCATATAGTACAACTTGGGCAGTTAATGCACCAGCATTCATATAGTACGACTTGGGCAGATAATGCACCAACATTCATATAGTACGACTTGGGCAGTGTCCAGGATTGGACTGAGATGTTGAAAGTACTGTCCAGAATCAGTCAACGTTGAGTTTATTATCACAGGCACAAGTACAGGGATGTATAGGTGCAATGAGAAGCTTCTTTTCAGCAGCAACACAGGCACATGCTCACACAAATTATACATGAGTTAAACACGACTTTTACAAGGAAGAACACAAGTGTACAAGAACAACAAAAAAATCAAAGTCCGTTTCGGGACAAAGTGATCGAAGTAGTCAGAGTGTTGCTGAACTCTAGTGACTCAGGTTGTGCTGGTTGGTTCAGAAACCAGGTGGTTGAAGGGAAGAGCTATACTAATCACCTCCCTTTATTCACCAATGGTTGCACCATCACTGGATCCCCAACTACCAGCATTCTGGGGCTCACCTTCATCCGGTCACGTCAGTACTGTGACTATAAGGGTAAGTCAAAGGTACAGTGGGTGCTATGAGGCGAGTTCTCTCCTTCTGTCAAGGTTGCAGCTTAAGCTCTATTGTAGCAACTTACTGCACCTTCTCCAGATCCATCCCTCGAACCTGTAACTTCTGCCACAAGGGCAAGAGCACAAGGGAATGCCCCCACCACCTCCCAATCATGCAGCACTCTCACTTGGAAATATGTTATCAATTCATCAGACTAGGCTCCCTAGCGGCAGCACTGCAGGACAGCTTTGATTCAAAAAGGTTAGTCACTGATTTCTGAGAACAAAGAGCATCAGAGCACAGTACAGGCCCTACAGCCTATAATATTGTGCCAAACATTTGACCATCAATCAAACTTATAGTAGATGTGCGGAACACCCTGCCAGGGGTGGTGGTAGAGGCAGATACATTAGGGGCATTTAAGAAACTCTTAGATAAACACACTGATGAATGGTCTGTTTTTCTGTCAATCATGTGTCTCTCTAAGACTTTCTGAAATGCCCCTAATGTTCTGCCTCTTCCACCAACCCTAGCAAGGTGTTCTGTATATCTACCACTCTCTGTGTAGAAAACTTTCCTCTGACATCTCGCATGCTTCTCTCCAATCACCTTAAATTTATGCCCCGTCGTATTATAAATAGATGCCCTCTTGTATTGTCCCCTTGTATAATTAAGGATGTTTAGCGATGCCTATATCCGATGATGTGCCATTCTGGGTCATCCAAAACCTTTCACAAAATGGCGTAATTCAAAGTTATGGTTTAATTAAACAAAAATGTGTACTGAAAGGTGAGAATAGGTGGAAATAATCAGGTCAGAGCAATGATTCCAGTTTCTGGCACACTGTAGTTAAAGGTTCACTCATGCATATTTAGTCAGCCGGCACTGATCCAATACATTGTAGATGAGAAATTTTACTTTTGTAGATCTAAAAAATAATCATATCCTTGGTATTGGAATAGTACAGATAACGTATTTTTGATGCAATTGGTTCCTCTGAGGACATTCTAGCAATTGCTCTGGTTGCACTGCAGTGATGACTTTAAGGAAGAGCTAAACTCACAGGTTTCGAAGGTCTATTGGAAAGGTATCCTATTCTCAATAATGTGTGGCTAGCTCACCATCAGGCAAATCCATTGTATTTATTGATCAGATTGGTGTCAGGAATTTGAATGAGCCACTTTGTCACAGAGAGGAAGAATGGAGAGAATCAAGAATCAAGGGATCTGAGGCAGAGGGATTATTTTAGTTAGGCATTTGATTACTAGTTTAATTAGTTCAGCGCAACTTTGTGAACTGTCCTCTGTCCCGTGTTCTGGGAGAAGTCAAAAATTCAATTTCGGCAACTTGATCTATTCCTGGACCAGAAATGTTTCCAATTTTGCATTTGGTGCTCAGTGGAGGAATGGGAAAATACTTTAGAGGCTTTATTTCAAACTCACGTGGGTATGCAAAACTGGGCTGAGAAGTTGCGGATGGAGTTTAACCCAGATAAGTGTGAAGTGGTTCATTTTAGTAGGTCAAATATGATGGTAGGATATAGTATTAATAGTAAGACTCTTGGCAGTGTGGAGGATCAGAGGGGTCTTGGGGTCCAAGTCAATAGGACACTCAAAGCTGCTGCACAGGTTGACTCTGTGGTTAAGAAAGCATACAGTGCATTGGCCTTCATCAATCACGGGATCGAGCTTAGGAGCCGAGAGGTAATGTTGCAGCTATCTAGGACCCTGGTCAGACCCCACATGGAGTATTGCACTTTGTTCTGGGTCACCTCACTACAGGAAGGATGTGGAAACCATAGAAAGGGTGCAGAGGAGATTTACAAGGATGTTTCCTGGATTGGGGAGCATGCCTTATGAGAACAGATTGAGTGAACTCAGCCTTTTCTCCTTGGAGCGATGGAGGATGAGAGGTAGGAATGACTTCCTATGCCGCTCAGTGTTACATCTCGGTGGAATGAGTCTCTGGCTGAATGTACTCCTGTGCCTAATCAATACATTATGGAGTGGATGGGAGTCATTGTCCAAGGTGGCATGCAACTTGGACAGCACCCTCTTTTCAGACACCACCACCACCAACATCATAATGAGAGGCATTGATTGTGTGGATAGTCAGAGGCTTTTTCCCAGGGCTTAAATGGCTAGCATGCAAGGGTATAGTTTTAAGGTGCTTGGAAGAAGGTACAGAGGAGATGTCAGGGGTAAGTTTTTTACTCAGAGAGTGGTGAGTGCGTGGAATGGGCTGCTGGCAATGGTGGTGGAGGTGGAAATGATAGGGTCTTTTAAGAGACTCCTGGATGGCTACATGGAGCTTAGAAAAATAGAGGGCTAAGGGTAAGACTAGGTAGGGCCATATTCAGCACAGCTTTGTGGGCCGAAGAGCCTGTATTGTGCTGTAGGTTTTCTATGTTTCTATGTTATGGGTATGAATATTAAATAAATGGCAAACTCATGGAGCATGATGTGCACCATGTATCTTGTCAAGGCTAATGGTGAATAATAAACCTATGTTATACAAAATCCCTTCAGATTCAATACTTCTTTACACCTGATAATTTAAGTTAAGATAAAGTAAAACTTTGTCAGAATATTACTTTTACTTCAACAAAACAGGGTATTTATTTTATTCCTGGAAAACCATATTACCTTCAAAATTATTTCAAAGTTGATATTTTGTGTCACTGACTTGGTGACAATGCTTTATTACAATGTCAGTTTTTCCCTCTCCATTTCTCTGACAGCAGAGACTGACTTTTAATGGGGGTGACTTCAACCTGAGAGATGTTCGACTGAGAGATGGAAGGATTTCCATCATCCACCCAAACTGTGGGCTACCTGAAGGCTAAGCATAATCGAACAGGATGGAAAACAAATGACCCGTTAATTTCCCACCCAATGGGTTGGACTGAAGTTATCTCCGAGACTCCAGCCAGCAAAGCATTAGTCCACAGCTTGTTTCCTCAGTGTATGGCTGAATCTTCTAGCTGTTGGCTGATACGGTTTATAGGATCAGCTGGAAAGTGTTAACAACAAGTTTCACCCCCTTTAAAATTTTTTTTTGCTTGTCATGGGATCTTTCAAAATTCCAAATCCAGAGATCTCTTGTGTTGGAATGACGTCAGGCAACTCATTGTTGCAACAACTACGTGAAGCTTCCCAAAAGTAAGGATATCGTTCTTGTTGACGCTCGACACAGCCTGTTGTGCCACTGGTGTTCAGGGCAGCAGTGAGGTCCTCATTCTCCATCTGTCCTTGGCCATCTTCTCGATTGTGTTCAGGGTCCTCATTTCTGCCTCTGCGGTACAGCACTATGTTGTCTTTGGTTTCCCGTGATTCCTCCGCCCTTCAGGGGTCCAATGAAGGAGTCGTCTCATCATATGACCAATCCATCTCCAGCGTTTCCTCATGATGATGGTGTCCACGTCCACTTGATGACACTGAAGGAGTAAGATGTGCTTGGAGATCTTTCTTAGCCAGAAAATGAGGAGGATCTTCCGGAGGATCATGATGAGGAACGATGACACTAAATGCATACAGATCCTTTGTGCCTCCAAGAAATAGCTCCCCACGTACACAAAGTTGCATTGGGTGGACCATTCACGGGCTTTGCTATAAGGAAACAGCTTAAATGTCAAGTGTACTGAAAATTTATACCCAGCTCAACATCGATCATGTTAAGCACATATTTTATTTATATATAATATATATATTAAACACATATTATATCATATTAGAGTTGACAATCAAACTAAATGCTGAAATCTGATTAATGCTTGGTACTAAACCTCAAGAGGTACTGAATTCCATCACCCTGTACAAAGTGCATCATTATTTTTGAGGGGAACAAGGAAATTACCTGAAGAAGCTTAAAATCAAATGCAAAGGAACACTGTCAATAAGACTTATTATTACTTATTGATCTGTGAAGAAACACTTCATGTTCTTTCGTGAACTGGAACTCCAAAAAAAATCGTATTGCCAGACTTCTAACTTAAATAAAATGTCTTGCTGCCATGCTATTGAATTCAGAAGATTAATTTTAGTTTGCTGATGGAGGTTCATGTTGCTCAAGCTGATCTTCTTCCACATCACAAATTAACACCCTTGAAAATATTGCAGTCTCTTCCAGCCAAGTCCAGCTGCTCCTCATTCAATCCATTTATTTAAAAGTTCTCAGATGTCTTGACCTTGAAACCTTGTCTTCAAAAGTCAGAATGCTCCTTTTATCTGAATAAGACAGCCCACCACTGAAACGATGAAAGGGGACAAAACTTTCTTTAAGCTGTCTCCAATGTGGCTGAGTTATTGGTGACTGAATAGTGTCAGTTCATGTGAAGAGACAGCTTCCAGCCTTCAGTGCATTTCCGGTGGGTGAGGAGCACATGTGCCAGTGCAGATTTCAGGGGATGCAGAATCTAAGACCTCGCCTTTTGCCAAAGGGGTGGCTGCTAACTAATAAAGAGGAGTGGAAGCTTGGCCGATGAAATGCCATTGACTAGCACTTAAAGCTCTGGAGAGGATATTCAAAACTTTCTCACAGTGAGGCCAGCGTTATGGAAGAGGAGGTGGTGACTCTTTGTGGAGTTCTTGACCCCATCAATAAAGGATTTTGACTTCAGGGCCTTTTTGTCCACTGAGTTTCTGCTAACCTGCGCTGAGATGAATGCAGTGTTTAACAGAGAGAACCACACAACAGCTATTGAGATTCTACACTTAGGGATGGATGATTCATCATCAGAGTCAAAGAATGACCACAGTGAACCAGGAAAATCCACTCATGGGATGAGTGGGAGGCATTCAAAGAAGAATGTAATGGTGTGCAAGCCAAAGGAAGAACATCAATAGGTGTAGGCAGTTATATGAGAAGGCAAACAAACTCCAGGAAAAAGCATGCAAAAGAAAACTGAAATTAGATCTTAGCATCTGGAAGATGTATAAAGAAAATCAGAAAAGGCATTACATGGGCAAGATCGTGGGAACAAAAGGGACCCTGGAACAAAATGTACAATCATATCAACATCAAAGCAAAACAGAGTCCTTGAAAAGTGAAAAAGATGGTATTATGAACAGGGCGAAAACTCTTACACCAGTAAATCAGATTGCTAACTTTGCTGAATTAATCCATTTGCACTTAAAGAAGAGCATGGCTAGCAAAGTTGCCTAGTGACCAGGGATTGATCCCGAGCTCCTGTGGGGGCTGTTTGCATGCTCTCCCTGTTATTGTGTGGGTTTCTTCTGGGTACTATAGTCTACTCAGAGATCTCCACATGAGGTCACGAGAAATTGTCGCTAGTGTGTAGATAGAGAGTGAAATCTGAAGTAGTTGAAGGGAATGTATGAGAAGTTGGATTAGCAGTGACTTAATGTAAATGGGTGCTCGATGATAAGTGGATAAGGTAAGGCCAAATTTGGAATATTGTGTACAGTTCTGGTCACCGAATTATAGGAAAGATACCAATAAATTAGAGTGCAGAGACGATTTACCACGATGTTACCTGGGTTTCAGCACTTAAGTTACAGAGAAAGGTTGAACAAGTTAGGTCTCTATTCATTGGAGCGTAGAAGGTTGAGGAGGGATTTGATCGAGGTATTTAAAATTTTGAGAGGGATAGATAGAGTTGACGTGAATAGGCTGTTTCCATTGAGAGTAGGAGAGATTCAAACGAGAGGACATGATTTTAGGGGGCAGAAGTTTAAGGGAAACATGAGGGGGTATTTCTTTACTCAGAGCGTGATAGCTGTGTGGAATGAGCTTCCTGTAGAAGTAGTAGAGGCCATTTCAGTTGTGTCATTTAAGGTAAAATTGGATAGGTATATGGACAGGAAAGGAGTGGAGGGTTATGGGCTGAATGCGGGTAAGTGGGACTAGGTGAGATTAAGAGTTCGGCATGGACTAGGAGGGCCGAGATGGCCTGTTTCCGTGCTGTGATAGTTTGAGACTTAGTAACTGCCCTGAGCACCTTCTTATCAGTGTAGAATAACACCGTGCACCGGTTAACATTCACCACTGCAAAGAGGAAACAATGGATATTTTGTGTGATTATTTTGCACTAGGGAAAGGAGAATGGATCTGACGATTCACCAAAATTGACATAAATAGAGCAGAGTCCAGATTATGCCTTTAAATGTTTGTGACTCTAAATTGCACTCCTGGCAGCTATCTATCTAAATGAAAGAAGTTTGAGACTTCCACATAGACAATCACTTTGTTCCTGACCTTGGCACTCTGTTGAACTCCATCTTGCTGAGAATCCCCAGGATTTAAATGAGGGAAGTCTGGTCATGTTCAAACAAGTGTGGGAGGCATAACTCCATAGTTTAAAATCTGAATGAGCACTGCACAGCTATAGATAGGAAAGCAAAGTGAAGACCAGTTCCTCTTGTTTTAGTTATTTCAGTTTAATTTGACAGGTTTTGAATACTTATAAGTTTTAGGTGCTTTTGAAATATTTAATTTTTAATCATTTCACACTACCATTATTTAGTTAATGATTCAATGAGAAAGTTGTTTTTTAGTATTTTGACAGATGGCCAAGCAGGGGTCGGGACTTTCCTGGCTATCAAAGCATTTGTGGTCTCTATAGGTTGGGACTTCTTCCCTGTGATACTGGAGACTTTTGACACCCAGGTCATGCTGCTGAACTCAAGGGGACTTTGGATTATCAAGATAGACCCTCCATATCTGGACCCGATCAGTACAAGCGTGGGAAGAACGTGGGCCGTGATTAGGGGTAGAGAGTCTGTGCTGGCAAATTCTGGCCCAACATTCATGACGAAAATAATAATGCTAATAGGCGATATGTCTTCAGCTCTGGACTGCTTTCATTTCAGGTTGTAATGGGAGTAGTTGATAACATCACGAGATGTCAGAAACCATCATCAATTGTACACTTTAGACTGAAAAATTAAACATGTCACACCACTATTTAAAAGGGAAATCTGGGAATTATAGACCAATTAGTTTAACATCTGTTGCTGGGCTTCACTGGAATCTGTAATTAAAGACAGAATAAGTGAGCATTTTCTGGTGATTAGAGAGAAGCCTGTTTAAAGGGTTGGTCATGTCAAATGTACCAGACTGAATTTTTTTGAAGGAATAACCAAAAGAAGTGGAGTGAACTTCAAGAAATATTGTTTGTATTGACTTCTAGGATGTATCTGAAAGTTAGTCAAGTTGAAGAAAACAGATGGCAAATTGTGGACCAGATTAGTGGATTGACTGATGAGGCAGCAGGATAACGTGCAAATGCTCAGACGAACAGGATGTGTTCCACGGGGATTTCTGTTCAGGTCCCCCTTGTTTATTATATTAGTTACAACTCAAGTGATGACTCAGAAGGTCACATAGTCAAGTTACAAATGACTCAAAAGCAGATAGCATTGAGGAAAGCATAGATTAAAATTAAGTACAAAAGATTCATGGATTAAGCAAATGAACTTCAATGTAGACCGTTGCAAAGTCCAATATAAATTTTTAAAAGAATCAAGTTTCTTTTAAATTGTGAACAGCCACAATCAATGGAAAACAGCAAATCTCATTCTAAAGGTTTTAGCAAGAAACCTCAGCTGGGACACCAATAAAATACTGAGGAAATGCTGGCCTTCATATGAGACCATAATCTGTGGACTGCCAGATTCCTCAAGTAAATCTGATAAATTCCATGGCACAACACTGAAAATGAACACAGGGGGTCTCACACTATACTGGCTGATACTTCCTGTACTCAATCACAATAATTAAATATTTCTTTAGCTTTGGGACCTCTTTGGACCTTGTTACTGATGAAGGGTCTTGGTCATAAATGTCGACCATCTATTCTCCTCCAAAGATGCTGCCTGACCTGCTCTGCTGCTCCAGCATTTTGTGTGTGCTACCCTTTGTTGTTGAGGGGTTTCTGTTGCAAATGGTGATTGAATCTAGAACTCTTCCATTTTAGCTCTGAAACTGTACGGTTTGGCAAACAATAAGAATATTAGCATTCATTTTGAGAGGACTGGAATATAAAAGCAAGGATGTGATGCCGAGGCTTTATAAGGCATTGGTCAGACTGCACGGTGTATTGTGAGCAGATTTGGGTTCCCAATCAAAGAAAAGATGAGCTGCCATTGGAGAGGGCCCAGAGGAGGTTCATAAGAATGATTCTGGGAATAGAAGGGTTAATGTATGAGGAGCGTTTGATGACTCCGAGCTGATACTCACTGGAGTATAGAAGAATAGGAGGGGTCTCATTAAAATCTATCAAACATTGAAAAATGGAATGGATATGGAGAGGCTGTTTCCTATAGCGGGAACCTTGGATGAGAAGGCACAGATACACAAGGGATTCTGCAGATGCTAGAGAAGGACGTTCCTTTAGAAAAGAGAGGAGGAGGAATTTCTTTAGCCAGAGGGTGGTGAATCTGTGGAATTCATTGCCACAGATGACAATGGAGACCAAGTCACTGGGCATACTTAAAGCAGGTTCTCAATTGGAAAGGCGTGAAAAGTTACGGGGAGATGCCAGGAGAAGGATAAAGGATCAGTCATGATGGAATGGAGCAGACCTGATGGGCCAAATGGCCTCACTCTGTTCCTATATCTTATGGTCTAAAAGATAAATGTAAATAAGGTAAACACAACCACAATCTTGTAGAAATGCAGAACAGGCTCAACATGAAAGGCCCAATCTTATTTCTATATTCCCCTGTTTACCCATTCATGAACAAATGTACATTGAAATCAATTTTTTTTTGCAGGTTCCAATAATGCAAATGGGCCCAATTGTGCCTCAATGTGTGAAAGGCCTGATCTCAGGTCTCATCCTGAAGCAATGACTGTTCATTTCCCTCCAAAGGCCCTGCCTGGCTTGCGGAGTTCCTCCAGCACCTTCTGTGCATTGCTCAGGACTTCCAGCATCTGCTGAATCCCTTGTGCAACTGTGAGTTTAAATCCTGTTTATACTTCATTTCCACATCGCTATTGGAACCGTCTGTGATCTCAACCCTACGAGTTAAAGCTACGTCCAGAACTACTTTTTAAACTTATTCTTAAGGAATAAACTCTTCACCTATCTTTGATGTCAACCCACATATTCACAGTTACCGTTCAGCTCTGGCGATGTTATTCAGCACATCAAGCAGCACCTGTGAACAGGGAAGCAGAGTGGGCCTCACAGGCCTGAGACTCTGGGTCGGAAATCCAGATATAGATTCCTCCTATTGTACAGCAATAGGCTGAATTGTGATGGCTATTAGCCAATCACTTCAAAGGAACTGCTACCTATCAACCCCTGACAGCTTGGTTTGTCTTGCATTTCTGCACATGTGTGATGGAAGGTGAAAATCTGAGATGAGTTGGAGGTCAATTTCTCCCCTTCCTGTGCGATGCTCACACCTGGTTCTCCTTCTGCAGAGGCTGGGATCGGGGCCTTTGAAGTCTGACCTTACATCCCAGCTGTCTCCAGTGATGAGTGCCAAGGCTTCAAAGCACTGAGTATCATTGCCCAGATATTAATTACTTCTTTAGCAAAAACAGAAATAGCTCCATTTATATAGTGCCTTTCACAACTTCAGGGAAGTACAGCCAAGGAAGTACTTTTTGAAGAGTTACTCCTGTTATTATGTCGGCAGCCAAGTAGGCCACAGAAGCTTTTCATAAGCAGCAATCAAAAACAAAGTCACAGAGCGTTACTGCACAGAAACAGGCCCTTCAGTCCATCGAGTTAATGTTGAACTGCTACTCTGTCTGGTCCCATCAACCTGCGTCATCATGGACTTATCCAGGTCTCGCTTAAATGTTAGCAGCTGGTTCCACACTCTCACCGCCCGCTGAGTGAAGAATGTTCCCCTTAAATATTTCACCTTTCACCCTTAACCCTATGACCTCTAGTTCTAGTCTCAGTAGAGAAAGAAACCTCAGTAGAGAAAGCCTGCTTGCATTTACCCTATCTACATACCTCGTAATTTTGGACACAATTAGGACCAAACCACCTGCTTTAGTTCTGCTTTTTGAAGTGATTGTTATTGGGCAGGAGATTGAGGTTTCCAAATAGTGACAGGGGATCTTTTGTGTTGACCCAAGAGAGGAGGACGGGCCTTGGATTAAAGCCTCATTCAAAATGCAGTGCCTGCAACACTGCAGGACCCACTTGTTACCCAGCTCCACCCTAAGTTTCTGCCTTTCGATGCAGCTGCGGGTTCTGGAAACCTGAATCAAAAAGAGAAAATGCTGGAACAATCAGGCAGCATCTGTGGGAAGACAAAGGATGAAAAGACTTTTACCTGAAACTTTAATTTAAGTTTCTCTCTCTACAGATACTGCCTGATCTGTTCCCAGCATTTTCTGCTCCTGTTATAGAATTCTGGGCTACAGTCTGATCGGACAACGTAAAAACTGATTCCCTCGAGGGTCCTGCTCCTGGTGTCAGATGCCAATCATTCTCATCTCATAAGCCCATTAGTTTTGATTGCTTAAAGCATTTCCTTTCCATTAAGGTGCCTTAATCCCTTTCAATTCATGAAGGAAACATTCACACATCCTACAGAAATAAAACTCTGAATTTCTCCATTCACCATTACTCGTTTAGTTCATCCACAACATTCCCCTTTTTCTTTTAGATATCCAGTCTAATTGATTCCCTTCTCCCTGAGTCTCCACGGCTGAGTTTTCTCTTCAAGTACTATTAACATTCAACGGAAGTGCCGTTGGTGTGGATACTGGACAGCTGACACCTCCGTGCAGGGCAACCATTCCTGCTGCCATTTGATCCTGCTCCAGGGGAAGCGACATTAGGCATGCAACCAAGACAAGGGTGTGAGGCTCTCTGGCAGCTCTCCCTTATCCGTTTCTCCCCCAGGAGAGGCTGGAGGCTCTTTCCATGAAAACGTAACCTTTGGGTTACGGAACTCATTCAGGTTTCCGCTATTGTTAAGCCCCACTGCACGTGTGAACAGGACAGTTGGATGAGTCAGCAGCCAGTCCCCCACTGAGTAAGCACTGAAGCACGCTTACTACAACATCGTGTACAGCCCACGATTCTCATCAGAAAACAAGCAATATAGCCATTGCTTCACTGTTTCTGTGTTTTACTAGTTATGAGAATAGAAGTTCTTCTAATTATTAAAAGCCAGCTTTTGAAATCTAATTTCAGTGCCACTCCCTGAACAGTAAAGAGAAAGAGTAAAACATACAGAACCAATCGGTTGTCACGGTCATAATTGACCAACTTAGCTGCTTGACATTTATACAGCCATGACCCCTGTGGGGACAAACCAGTACCTGTTTATAAAATGCTTCGGAGATGTGTGATGATTTCTAACAGATTGTTATTGTCCGTCTTGTTGTCTGCTGTTGTTCGCTTGTAGCTGCCCAGAGGGGTGGAAGTGGACACTGAGGTTACATTTTAATATGAAGTTGACTTAAAGGGCACCCTGGCTAAACTGGTTGGGATATGAGGCTGTTAGCGGGTCCTTTTCACAGAGCAGACCGTGGGATCTCTAAACAGGGGCAGGCACCTCTGAATCTAAAGGGCTCAAGAGGAAGATATGTAACCTTTTCTTGGTTACTTCTTTTTACCAGATGCTCTTTCTTCTTTACGTTAGTCGATAACTCTTTTTGAATGTGAACAGACAGTGACAGAAGAAAAGTTCTGTTCTGTTCTGAAAAGTGCCCATTATTCCTGTGAATGCTTGAACTGGCAGCTTTGGGTGACTTTTGCTCCTCTTCCTGCACAGGTCACATGCCAATCCCTAACTAAAGAGGATGGGATTCTCCTCGAATCTGAGTCCTTGAGGGTTCTTCTGTCTCTGGTGAGAAAATGAATCACCTCATTGAGTTCTCTGGCATCAAGGGAGCAAGGTTGGGTTCCTTTACTGGAACAGACTATGTTATAGAAGAATCTGAATGAGGTTTTTAAACCGTGAGAGCTTTTGAGAGGGTCAGTGGGCAGGGAGTAAGGAAAGATAGAAAGCGGGAAAGATAAGCTGAAATAGGGAGACAAACAGAGGAATGAAGAAAGGAACAGACATGGATTAAAAGGAAGGACAAACAGTCAAAAAGATAGAAACAAAAGCACAAGAGATTCTGCAGGTGCTGGAAAATCATGGCAACACACCTAAAATGTTGGAGGAACTCAACAGGCCAGGCAGCATCTGTGGAAATGAAGGAACAGTCAACATTTCCAGCCAAGACCCTTCTTCAGAAAGACAGGCAGGAATAAAAAGGACAAAGAAAGAAAGAAAAGGAGATAATGGTGAAAGATAGAACAAGAGACAGAAGCACGGATTGATTGATTTAGTTTAATGAAAGGAGCCACAAGGCCACAATTCCCCGGCCAAGAATTTGTGCAAATGCTGTTTTATCCCAGGAGCTCCACTGAATTATCATTCCTGAAGCTTGTATCTTATCACTTCACCAAAGGTCTCACAGCACCTATGGTGAATAACTTTGAAGGACAGATCATTGACTTGTTCTTTGTTACGGTTGAAAGGGACGTTGCCAGAAGACAGCAGCACACTCCTTTAAAAAGACAAATACACTCCAGTAACATCACTGAGGCTTGATTGCGGTGTTAACCTTAGGCCTCACGGTTTGTCTGGCAACATGAATATCTGAGGAAAAGGCATGGCATCCAGAAAGACAAGATTAACTTGTAGTGGTTTACTCTCCCTTTTATATGAGGAAGCAGCCTCCACTGTAAAGACTTCCCATCCCCCAGGATATACATGCCCTGACCACTCCCTCTGTCAAGTTCCCACCTGAGCATAAATCAGATAGTTTCTCTCCAGCATCCTCCTTCTATCCAAAGTTTCCCTTGTACCCACCAGGACTTGAGTGATTGTCACATAGGATGTTTACAAAAGTTTTAAAAAAACAACTCTGGGTGATTTTGTCTTTCTTGGCTACATCTCAGCACCCTTCATACTGGTGGAAGAGACTGGCAGGAATAGCCAGCGGCCTTGTGGTGTCATTTCACAAACTGCAGAGTAAGGGATTGTTGGAAGTGTGGGCTACTCTGTCTCCAGATCTGAGCCATCTGCACCTTAATGTAAGCTGTCTTTTACTTCAAGTTCCACGACTGGTTCCAGGTTTAGGTTTTTCAGAGGAAGATCAGGAAACACAAAGTGTGAGATTGTGCAAGCTGGCCTACTCCTGGACGAAATACTTAGTTAGCTGGTATGATAAGTTAATAACACATTTTTCTGGAGAGCTGACTGGACCCTGATAGCTGTGCTCTGTGTCAAAGGGCCTTCCAAAACGTGCTGACATTTGGATCTGGGTAGGGACGAGGGAGCATATAGTACAAGCACTCCCACGGAAAACGTCTCTTTCCCTGAATTCATCCAGAAATGGCAAAGCTGTAAAGCATTCCGAATGTCTCTGATATTAGAAAATTTCAAAGCAGTAAAACCTATCAGAAGCTATAAAAATTCTTAAAACTTAAAATAAACCTACTCAATTGTGGAAAATCTACTACCAAAATTCCTTGTAGATAAGCTCCTTGACTGAAATTAGTGTTGAAGCAGTATCCGTGCCAGGTCCAGTATGATACAAGATATTAACACAGTTTTCCCACTAAATACTGTGGATGGGTAATTGCTGCAAGATTGGGGTCCCTCACTAGGTTCAAGGAGGTGTCTCATCTCAGAGTATGGAGGTTAATTAGCAGTGAATTGCTGACATTTCAGGACATCTGAGTTCTCATGGAAATCCTGAAACTGCACATGTCTACACCAGAAAATGTCCATTGTTACATGAACAGGGCCCTAATCTCACTCTACATTGTGTTCATTTACTGTGTTCAATAATGCAAAGAAAATAGTTCTGTCTGCCAGGAGGCCAGTTGAATCTGAACTAGAATTCCTCATCAGTGTTCTAAGCCAGACCATTTCTAACTGCTCCCCCCCCCCACCCCCATCACACGGTCAAAAGTGGAGAGCTAACATCCATTCACTTCCTAGCAAATGAAGCTGTCCGCTTATCAGGACCTTGGCAGCATTTTGACATCAGGCCAACTGAATGACTGACATTGGCTAACTTCAAAGAAGAATCTCCATACCACCCCTTATTTACAATAGCATCACTACCACAGGATCCCCCCACCCAGAAACCCATCCAGACAAGCTACATAATTATTAAGGTTACGATACTGAGTGAGAGGCTTTGAATATGAGACGCACTCCAATTCTGCTATCGTGTGAGCTGGTCTCCTCAGTCTGTGAAGAGCAGCTGTAAATTGTTAGTGAAGGGACAGGAAATAATCCACAATGAGCGACACATCTCCCAAGTCAGCAAAACGTGCAGCGATTGACGGGATATAGGCCAGGCATGTGATAGAATACTCTCCATTTGTCAGGTCCAGTCACTTCCATGTAGCTTAATATTAAAGAGTGCATGTGATTGAAATTCCATTCACTGGCAGATCATCGCTCTCCCCGCAACTGACACCATGGATACAGTCAACAAACCTGGTCACAATAGAGACAGGTGGACAGAGATGGAGAGCCTTCATTGAGAGGAGCAAGCACCAGCGAGGTAACAGGTAGTGAGCCTAACTTCGCTGTGTAGGTTCCAGTGATTCAAGCTGGCAGCTTTCTAGAATAACTTGGGTTGGGCAGTGATGCTCACATCCCCTGATTTAGGGAAAACACTTCTATAAGTTTTTAAATAGAGCACTTATCCTTCCTTTGTAGAAAACTTATCTAATTTGGTATATTTTTATTTTATTTAGAGATACAGTCAGATAAAAGGTCCTGCCAGCCCAACAAGCCTGTGCCACACAATTATATCTATGTGATCAGTTAACCTGGGGGAGGAGGGAACTGGAGACTCTGGAGAAACTCCTTGTGTCGAGGGAGGATCTATACATGCCGTACTGGCCTTGGGGGAACCGATTCTGGTACTGAAATAGTATTACGCTAATGTTATGTGACCAGTCGGGCGGGTGGGGCTCCCCACCTAGCAGAAGGAAAACTCTGATTTTAAACCTCTTCTGCCTTGTGGCCACACCCACCCATGGGGAATGCTTTGGGAGTAAACCCAGAGAAAGAAGTCTGGAACTGGAGTGATGTTGTTTACAACTTCACTCTGACAGCCTCTGCAATGACACTGGTGCCAAGCTGTGTCGGCGCTTGCCCTTCCCTTGGACTACATCAGTGGCGTGGAGAGGGGGAACCTGCTGCATGGGCGACAGCCGGTCCAACAAATTGTCCCGCCCAGGCTTACGTCCTGGAGAGGACACAGTCCACCAGATGCACAAACCCATCATCTCCTGGGACCGACGGCTGCCGACTACACGTGACCAAGCTGGCCCGTTTTGTTAGAGAGAGTGGAGAATTTACTTGATAGCATGCAATACTTTGTACTGGTTAGTATGGACAGGAAAAATTCTCTGTTACTGTCCCTAGAGTTATATTGTTATTAAATTGCACAATAACAATCAAAAGAGAAAATGAAATCACTGGATC